>NW_008349975.1:790179-802156 GCF_000622305.1 Nannospalax galili | reverse complement strand
TTCTATGTTCTATAAGGAATACACACACACACACACACACACACACACACACAATTAGCTTTTTGAGACAGGGTCTCCCTGTAGCTCCAGCTGGCATGAACTCACTTTGTAGACCAGCCCAGGTGTGATTTCACAGAGACCTGCTTGTTTCTGTTTCCCTAGTGCTAAGATTAAAAGTATGCACCACCAAGCTTGGCTTGGTAAAAAATATTTTTTTAAAATTAAATTGTTCAGTATATAGTAAGAAATTTCATTTGTCTAGAGGCATATAATTAGGCAGACCTGACTTTGGTAGGCTAAGGCTGAAATCTTAGCAGACAGCCTGAGAGGGCAGGATCTGACCTCCATCCGTGTAGTGGCTGTGATCTCAGCAGACCACCAGAGAGTGCTGGTTCTGGCCTCCCTCTAGCACAGGGGCTGAGAACGCAGCAGACAGACTGAGAGCCCCAAAATTGACCACCCCCTTAGGGAACTTCCCAAATTTTGCCCCGAGTTTCTGCTAATAAGGGTCCAAACCTTAGAAGAAAGCCTGAGTGTACCTGATTGGAACCTGACTTGGGCTTCTGTGGGTGTTCCTGAATAGCTGATGTGAAGCTATCAGATCCCTCCAAAATAAAACCTGAGAGAACCTGAAACTTGTACCAACCAGCTTTATATAACAGATAAGGAAAGGACCAAGGCACACTAATAATACAAACAGACACATACTTCAACTTAATTCTCATATCAGAACCATAAACAACAAAAGAAATTCACATGCCAAAGTCATAACAAAAGAATGGAGATATATTACTGTGGGGTGAGGGAGAGTAGCTCTTCTTTAAGGGAGTGACTTTAGAGAGACTGACTAGACTCCAGTCGATGAACTTGCACAGAGGGACATCTAGGTACAAATGCTTGACTGGATAGGACAACGTACATGAAAGAATACTTGAAATCTGGTGGGGGAGGCTATGAGGACAGGGAGGGGGGAGGGGGTCTAAATTTGATTAAGATCTATTATATGAAATGCACAAAAACTCAATAAAATTGGGAAAAATTAAATTGTTTAAAAATTTATTTTTTGGTAATTTTATACAGGAATACAATGTACTTAGTTTATCAATTTTCTTCAGTGATGTGGCCCATGATCCATCCCATTGATGTGTCCTACACCCATAAGCTCATGGGGCAGCACTGGTTGAACTTCATGGGTTATAAAAAGAAAGAAGAGATGAGGTTGGGAAGGGAGGAGTTGGAGGGTGTAAAAAACTTTTTTACTGTTTTTATATGTGGCTTCCGATCCCAGATATTCATTTGCATTTCCTTTGTATGCTTACATATGTATGTTATATCAAAATGTGTGAAAGTCACACAGAATGAGAGGCAGAGAGAGAGAGAGAGAGGCAGAGAGAGAAAGAGGTAGAGAGAGATATTCAAGTTGTTTTATGAATGCAGGGAAGGTCTTTTAGTTGTGTTAAGGTACATACTTAAGCACTTGTTTTGAAAACAGAGCAAACAAGTTCTAAAGCTTTGCCCAACTTCTTCAGTACTTAGTAAATGTTTATTCTGAGAGGCTCTAGTACCTGGCCATTTGCATTTAATTTCATATTTGCCTATAAGACTTACTTATTTTGGATGTTATGCAAGTTTCAGTTCACAAGTGCAACCTCTATTCTGAGATAGTTTTCATAAGATGAAACCTCAACTATGACTCTGTTGTGGTAACTGTTTTCAGTTTTAGTGGGGAGGTGAGGAAATATGAGTGTTGAATTCATTTAAGACAAAGACTTCTAGCAGAAATGGGATTTGGCTGGCACCTTGCTGTGTATACAAAAGATGGACAGGACGCATTGTCAGAGAGGAGCCATAACCAGAACAATGCTCTTGCAGTACTGAGAGTGAATTAGAGAGTCATGATTTTAGAAAAAGAAAAATAGCTTTCCAACACCTCCATTGCAATATTTATGTTACTAAGCAACAAAATTCTCCCATTTAGCAAAGCCCTAACAATGCCAGCCAGTAGCATAGTCTTGGGAAAATGCTTAATACAACTTCATTATCCACAGCACTCTAGCTGCACTGCATACGCAGCGCTGATTACGCATAACGAGAAAGAGAGTGAACGCTGTTTGTGCACCTGTGCCTAAAAGACCAAATAAAGTATTGATTTGACTGAATCTAATGGCGGTCATTTAACGTGTTTATCTACTCACAGCATTCATTTGAACTGACAAAGAACACAGGATATCCTGCTGTTAAATGTATTCTAGAATTGCCTTAATAATTCTGTCAAGCCTGGTCACAAAAACCCCAAAATTATGACATAGTGTTTCCTAATTCTCCTGACACCTGGTGTGGTCTTGCTGTAGGGAAGATTTTTGGAGAAAGCAGAAGATTAAAAATCACCGGATACCTTTCCTGTGTCTTTTTGAACTTGAAAAACTTCCTCTATTAAATTTCTTATATATAAACAGGGACTATGATTTTAAAAAGTTGGAAAGTTTGTTACTTGGCTATGGATAAGGCTTAGTGGGTAAGAGTACTCACTGCACATGTCGGATACCTGACATCCTCCTCTGGTCTCTGTGTGCCCACATGGATCTATGCATGCCCACATGGATCTATGCATGCCCCACATATGCAGATATCACACACATACACCATACTCCCTTGGGTACACACACATACAGAAAAAATGAAAAACAAAAGTTTGTTTCTTTTTTTCCTGGTTTGCTAAGAAGTAGATCAAAAGCATCACCAATGTCTTTGTCAATGTTCTCTTAACCTTTTTTTTCTTCCCCCTTCATATTACCCTAAACTTTTCATCAATGTATGCACTCCCAAGGTTTATTATTGTTCAGAAGACATTAAATAAAGATACACTGAAAATAAAGCCATGACTATCTGGGGTCAGAGTCTTTTCAAATGCTATACTTGACTAATAGGTGATATATAGGCCAAAGCATTTTAAATTTACAAAGCAATTTAGAAGCATCATTTATAATTTTTAGTCAACACTATTACTGAAGGCGTTGTGTAATATGTGAACAGAGAGAAGAGAAAATATTTTATCTTTCCTTCTGCCATTTTTTTGCTGTGAAATATTTAGAGTATAAGGTACTAAGTGATTTTAATTCTGTTAGAATTTAAAAAATTTCAAAGTCTAGCATCATGCTGACTTCCTTTTGTTCTTTACTGGCCCACAATAGTTGTCCAGATTTATGCATTGCAGTGTGATAATTTGATATACATATACATCGTATGATGATCAAATCAGGCTAAAGAGTATTTCCAATCTACTAAAGCATTTATCTTTTCTTTATGTTGGGAAGCCTCACATTTCTTTTTTTCTAGTTCTTTCTATAAAAGTATTTGATTCTTTATAATCACCCTACCATGCTATAGAATGTCAGAACTTACTCCTCACATGTAAGTGTATTTGGGTGCCTGCTCCAGCCTACCTCTATCTGCTCTGCTCTCTACCTTTCTTGCCTCTTAGTGGCCTGTATTCTATGCCTTATTTCTTCAATTATGAAATTGACTTTGGTTTTTAATTTTAATTAATCAATTGATTATTTAATTGTTTTAACTAAATGGACTTCTTATTGAATGTTTGAAAATTTCATATAATTTCTTTGATAATATTTAGATCACTTCCCCTATCTGTACCCCACAGTAGCCCCACCACTAGATTTTATACATTCTGTCATTCATGATAAGGCCTATCAAGTCAAATCTGTGTCCCCAAATGTCCCTTGGTGCGAGCTCATCTATTAGAGCCTGGTCAACCTATCTAGCTCACTCCCTTAAAGAAAATCAACTCTCCCTTTCCTAGAAGTCCTTGGTTCCTCGGCTAACGTTGGGGTTTCTTACCCATTTCCCCACTTCTATGTTGTTGTTTTCTTCTGTTGTTGTTGGTTTGAACTTGTGCGGGTCTTGTGCATGCTGTCACCATTGTTGTAGGTTCATATGAGCAAGTTCACAGCCACCTGAAAAACTCTGTTTTCTTGTGGTCTTTCCTTGTGGTCCCACCCCTGGCTCTTACAGTCTTTCTTTCCCTTCTTCTGCATTGGTCCCTGAGCAATGGCAGAGGTTTGATATAGGGGTCCTATCCAGGGACAAGCACTCTACAGTCTCTTGTTCTTTGCACTTTGGGCAGTTGTGGCTTTTGGATTAATCACCATATGTTGCATGAGGAAGCTTCACTAGTGAGAGTTGAGAAATGCATTAATATTCTGTCTCCTGTTCCACTAGGTTCCCTGAGCCTTAGGTGTAGAATTGCAATATAGATGTGTCACTTAGGGCTAGGCATCTCACAGATACTTATTCTCTGCATTTGACCAGTTGTGGAACTCTATACGTAATAATCTCCATCTGTTGCAAAAAAAAGTGTTTTTCAACTATGTCATTTGGCTATGTTTACGGTACCACACCTGAGTTTCCTCCCACTGAGTAGGACATAAGTCCAATAAACAGCTGTTAATTATTCCCAAGGTAAAAATGTTACTACTGCACCAACAGAGATAGTTTGTTTGGGGAGTCATTGTTGCATTTATTAGGCCTTACAGCTGGGTATGACAATTAATTGGTTTTTGTCCCTTGGCATCTTTCATAGTATCCTTTGATACTATGAGAACTAGTTTTCAGGGGGGAGGCTTCCGAGTCAGTTCCAGCTTGATTACTCTAACTCCTGTGTCCAAAGTATGTCCTCTCTTCAGCAATGGGGTCTTTCTTTCAAGTTCTGGGAGGCAATCAAGGGCTGTGGTAATAGCCTGTGTTATATTGGGAGTCTCTTGTACTACTCTGACCAACAACTTGAAAGGTGGTTGCTCTTGCCCGGTACTATATTTTTTGTTATATAACCTTTGGCTACACACATGTGCTCATCTATGAATATTTTCAGTAGGCTTTTGAAGTAATATATGTTTCTTCTGGTGTTTTCTACTACCCAAGTTTTATTTATCTTTCCTCTCTCTGCCCCTTTATAATGCCTCCTCCTCTCTTCCCAGTTAAAGTACCCCCAATTTCCTCATTTCCTCCTTGATAATGTCTATCTCCTACTTTCTCCCTCTCTTGAGCTCCTTTTCCTTTACTGCTGAACTGCAAAAGTGACTCCATTTTATTCTAGCTGACCTTTGCTCACCCCGTGTTTCTGCATCCCTTTTCTAAGTACAGTCAGCCAGGAGAACCCATCCCATTAAGGCTGTATCTAAATTTCAGGGAGTACATTGTTTCTACAATGCTGAGAAACTGACAACTAGCCAGCAGAACATCCTCTCACCCAGCTATACCTGCATTGCCAAGGTAGTTCATTGTTTCTGCAATTTTGAGAAGGTTGTTTTTCCTAACTGAAACTTAGAAAATTTGTTAGCTGAAAACCTCTTTGTTAACTGACTTGCCCCTGGTCTAGAGTAGCTAAGGTTATTGGCTTTGCCTCTGGCATGATGTAATTGTGGTTTTAAGCTTTATAAACCTTGCTCTGCTTCTCCTTGGGGTTGAGAATTCTTTCTGGGGATAGTCCCTCTTGACCACCAGCTATTACTAAAGGACTCTTAATTTGACCTTCACTTACATGGCTTTCCTTTGTGCCTTAGGCTTGGTGTTGCAACCTTCATAGTTCCTTTCCATTTTCCTGGCTGCTGTGGTTACGTCAGAACATAAACTCATGTTTAAAGATTTAGAGTTAAGATCCACAAATGAGAGAGAATATATGTCACTTGTTTTTCTGAATCTGTGTTACTTCATGTAGTATAACAACTTCCAGTTCCATCCATTTACCTAACAATGTCATGATTTCATTTTTCTTTACCACTGAGCAGCGCTCCGTTATGTAAATGCACCACATTTTCATTATCCACTCATCAGTTGAGGGACATTTAGGTTGCTTCTATTTCTTAGCTATTGTAAAAGGAACAGCAATAAGCATGTATATACAAGTATCTCTACAGTAGAATGAGTTCTTTGGGTATATGCCAAGGAATTGTGTAGCCAGATTGTATGATATATTATTATTAATTAATTTTAATTAATTAATTAATTAATTAATTTATTTATTTTTTTGTCTTTTTGAGACAGAATCTTCCTGTAGCCCCAGATGGCCTGATACTCGCTATGCAGACCAAGTTGGCCTTGATCTCACAGAGTTCCCCCTATCTCTACCTTCCTTGTGCGGGAATTAAGGGAGCATAACACCATGCCTGGCATTATTTTCAGTTTTCAAAGAGTTCTCCACACTGCTTTCTGCAGTGGTTGCACTAGTTTGCAATCCCACCAGCAATGAACGGGAGTTCCCCTTTCCTGGCATTGGGTGTCATTTGTTCTCTTCATTTTAGCCATTTGGATGAATTTTTAAAGTAGTTTTGATTTGCATTTCCCCAATTTCTAAGAATGATTTTTAAGGCTGAATTTTTGTCTTTGACATTTCAAATTAAAAAGTATTGAAAAAACCCCACATAACTCCTTCAGATAAGAAAGCAGATTAAGTGGACAAAGACGCTATGTCATATGGACGTCAAGAGAGGAAAAACACTTTTTATGCTATTGACTAGCAAAGAGCAGCACATGGAATAGCATTCAGATCCTACATGATGTGACAGTCTACCAGGCATGTCCAACCTGCCTGGTACATATGAACTACATATGTCCAAGGACCATTATGAATGCAGCTCAACACATTTGTAGATGACAATGTCACATAATAATGTCAAAATGTTGGACATCTTGGTACACCATTCAGTCTGTATGATAAAAATGTTATGTGGTCAAACATTTGTTTTTTTGTATGTGTATATGGATTTGGAAGAAGCTTTTCATTTTCACTTATTCTGGTGTTTCAGAAGAAAAAAAACCCTCCCCATTGGCAAATTCTACTTATTTATAAATTATATTATTTTAGGCTGTTATACATAAAATCAATCTTGCAGTTATAGATAGGGTAAATCACTCTCATGATGTCTTATAACCTATCCTGAACCAAGTGAGCTATTCCAACTTTTCACCTTTATTCAGAACTTTTGAGATCTTCCCCATAATGATGTATTATGAGAGCAACAGGGAAGGAGGAAGGCAGGTGGTGGCTTAGTTTTTCATATGTACCTATAAGGCTGTACACAGTGTGCATAGTGCTTCAGTTACCCTCCCCCAGAAAACTATTAGATGTTATTTATTCCATTGTATAAATGAGAGCACCAAGGCCAAAGGATGATTGTAATTGGTTCTAGGTCACCCAATTAAGTAAATGGCAGAACTCAGGTTTTCTTGACTTTATAACATTATTATAACTGTGCTTGCATTTTGAAAATTTATACTTGATCCTAAAATTCTGGCATGCAGACAGGCCTGATTCATTTTGACTATGTGTCCTTTTCATAAAAGTATAAAGAGCTAATTTGGTTACTGGCTTCTTTTCTAAGCTGTGTTCAGCTAGAATTGAAATGGAGATATTATTAAGCAATTACAGAAAAGTTAACTCACAAGCATAACTCCTTTCAGTGCCTTTCAAAGAAGAGCATGCTGGCCATTTGTCCATGATGATGCTAGAATTTCAACATAATTAGTAGTTCACCGAGCTGCTAATTTGAAACATTTAGCATATATGATTGCCTTAATTATGTAGAAATTTGTCTTTTAGAGAACTTTTGCATATTTCTGAAACTTAGAATCTGCAGCAGCCATAGCAGCTGACCCCTAACGCTCAAGATCCACACTCTGCTCCCAGTTTACTCAGGGTGTGACTGGCATGTTGGCTCCCTAGATAAATGATTGCTTCATGGATGAGCATTTTAAAGGGAATGGATTATCTGTTTTAACGTATATTGGTTACATTTTAGAATTATAGGTGATAGTATATAAACTAGTAGATATGCAGTTAGGAGATATTACAACTTAACTTCATGTTCTTTGAAGTCATGAACCATCACAATGTGTAAGTACATTCCCTCTAAGATTCATACAACATTTAGTTTCTTTCCAACAAAAATTTGAATAGATTTCATAAAACAAGTCATAAAACTGGATCTGGTTAGTTTTTAGTAGATGCTAGTGTTCTTCGTATCTGGTTCTAGCAGTGAAGCTCACTTTTAAAATCCTGAAACTTTGGTTGCACATTTTTAGAAGCTTTTCCAACTGACTGTTGATATTCAGTTATTATGACCCGGCAAATCAATCATTTGACCAAAATAACAAGAATCTACACAAACACACAATCCTAGATCTGAGAAGAGTCTTCACTGTGATTTAATTTTCCTTTAAACCTCCTAGGGTTTTTCTATTTTTAGGTTTATACTTCAGAGTTCATTAAGACTTTTGGAAAATGTAAATATTTGTTTCTCAAGACACCAGGATAAGATTTAATGAATACTGCTCTATAAGGTTAGAAACACTCTGTTTTCTAGCTTTTCACATAGTCCCTTCCAATGTCTGCATTATGTCCATACATGCTACATAGAAGTGATGCTAATTGTTGTAGTAGTAGCAAACCAGTGTATTGGATTTAATTCAGTTTGACTATCCAGGTGTACACAACTCTAAAACAGTCATATCTTTCCTCCTATCATAGCTCACCAATTGGTTATGCCAGTTTTTTATTCATTTATCCTCCTTCCTCTTTCTCCCTCTCCCCTTCTGTCTCTATGTAGGTCTGTCTCTCTATCTTTCCATTTTTTTCTAAAGAGGTCCTTTTTTTTTTCTTCAAGTCAAGGCCTTACACTATAGCCTGAATCCTACATTGTAGCCCAGGCTGAACTCAAACTTATGGAAAATCTTTTGCTTAATCAATTCCTTGCTGAGATTACAGACATGAACCACCAAGCCTGGCTTGACTCTTGACAAAGTTATCCATTTTGACCAGTATATGCTATACTTTTGTGAATTGGATTCAGTACAATACCCAATCTCTGATATCCAATCTCTATGAAGTAGTCTTCTTCTGTCTAGTTAATGAAAAATCAAATTTGATTCAAGTGTAGTAAACAGAGTTTTTTTTTAAAGAGTTCTGATTAATTAGAATATTTAAATGGAAAGCTCTTTCTAACATATTTTATTGATTCAAATCTGATGCAAAAATAACTGAATTCTTTTATATATTAAGTTAAATTAAACTCAAACTAAAAGTGCTTGGGATGAAGTTTAATTTTAGTTAATAAAATGATATAAAACTAAATTTCTCATAATTTAGTGATTTATTTTCAAATAATAGGTCACTGATATTTGAGGCTAGAAAAATATCATTGTAGTAAGGTCAAAAGTTTTAATTCTTAAAAATATTAGCACACTCTATTCCCAGGCACACAGGGGCAGTGCTAATTGGACTCAGTGGGCTAAAAATTAGTTATTAAAGGCCACTAAGTTGGGAGGAAGATCTAATGAGGGAGTCCTGGGAGAGTTGTAAAGAGGAGTGTGGGGTGGAAATAGTCAAGATACATTGTATACATGTATGAGATTCTCCATGAATAAATGATGAATAAATAATAAAATATTATTATTATATTCTGACATGCACAAAATTTATATTCATTGTCTGCCTGAAACCCTAATTCTGTAATCAGTTACACTAGTATTGTATTACTAGTGAGGCTAACTAAAATCTACATAATTTATATAAAATCTATATCTATAAGATATAAAGCTGTAGCAGACATAAAGATATCATATAAACAAAAATTATTGAAAGAGAATAGTTATTGGAATATGTTTTGTTTTAGGGCCTTTACTTGAAATCTTGGATTTTTTAGATGTGGTAGATACAAAAATTTGAGATTGAGAAAACACTTCTCCATGATAATGGATAGTGGCTTTTCCATGTGTCCAGGGAACTATTTATCCACTAAAAATATCATGGTCAGGGGTGTGAAGTGAGAAGAGACTGCCCAGAGGAATTATTGGTACTTCTGGACAAGAACAGTATAACTTCACATACCAGGCATCTAGGACATAATAAGCTTGCCTCAGCAAGTAAATCAATACACTGTTTTCTCCACGAAGACTTTAATAAGATATATCAGCTGACCTATTCTGAGACATGTTCATGTACATTCTGGGGGAAGCTTGTTTTTTGTTATGGTTTTGGTTTGGAGCACAGATATCTGTCCATGAGCCACCTTTGGGCCAGCATTGGTCAATTGCAGGGTTTTCAACCTGAGCACTGTGGACATCTTTACTAGCTAGTTCTTTGTTGTATGAGTAGTTCTGTCAAAGATACGTGTCATCAGCATTCCCCAGCTTCTACCAGCAAGATGCAACTTGCACCCTCTTAGCTATGGCAAAGTTCTCCAGAGATTGTCAGATGCTCCCCAGTGGCTGGGGGAGCAAACTGACTCAGTTGTGAATCACTGGACTAGAACGTTTCTTAATACCATGCAGTCTTTCTATTGCCACTCACAGCAGATGAGTGCCAGTCTATAAAATACTAAATTCCAGAAAGTATTTGGGAAACATTAACTCAGCTTTTCATTAAATAGTTACTTTAAATCATTGAAGTAGCATCATTTACTTTGTTTAGAATAATTCACAAGGTCAGATGTAACTTTTGACTGTATGCAGTGCATTTTAACATCAGTAGTAGATTTGGGTGTTTCACTGAAAGTGGATCCCATTAGCCAAGACTAGACCATGTAGCTAACTTTTTTCAAAATTTGTTTTTATTGAACTTTTTGTGTATTTCATACAGAACATCTCATACAATCTTTATAGTCATCTTTATATCCCCATCCCCACTGGTATCCTCCCATAGCACCCCCACTGGATCCCATATACTCTGTCATCCTTATTAAAGCCCACTGTGTTGTCAGTGTCCACAGTTTATTGCTAGTGAAAGTCCATCCACTGAGGTCTAGTCAGTCTATCTAGAGTCCCTTGTTTTAGGAAGATCAGCTCTTCTTCACCTAACAGCAATCAGTTGCCAATATTTCTTCAGATAAGATTGGGGTCTGATGTTCATTTTCCCAGTTCTATGTTGGGTCTTTGTCTGTCTGAGTTTACATGGGACTTGACTTGTGTATGCTGACACCATTGCCATAGAATCATAAGAGCAGGTTCCTAAGAGCTCGTAGGACTCTGTTTCCACATGGTCATGTACCTCCTTCCTGGCTCTTACAATCTTTCTGCCCTCTCTTCTGTGATAGTCCCTGAGCCTTGGGCAGGTGAAGTTTAATAAAGGTGTCCTGTCTAAGGACTATTATTCAGCAGCCTCTTGATCTATATGCTTTGGCAAATTGTGACCTTTTTTATTCCTGGCCCTCCACTGAATGAGGGAGCTTCATCACAAAGAACTGAGAGATTCATTAGGGTCCTCTTCTTTACCCCTGTTCTATGTTCCATGAGCCTTAGAAGTAGAAGCTGCATTGTAGTTACATTTTATAAAATAAAAAGTAACAAACAAATCAAAACCCAGGATTAAAAAAATGTGTTTCCAAAAAATGCTTTGTAATGTCATTAGTTGCCTATTTAAATTAAAGAAAAAAATATATCCCTAAGAAAGTAGTTTCAGAATATAAAAGACATGTGTTTTCTTTCTTCTGGTTATTCATAAATAATAGTAATACAATAAGTCAACAGTGCTAGTTTCTTAGACTTGGAGAGTCCTTTGTGTTTCTGACAGTGCCTTCGTAGACTCTATTTCCAAAATTTCCTTTTTAATGCAGTGTGTTTGTCTGCTGGGTATTCGGTGAGATCTTCCTTCTTCTAACAACAAATGGAGTCACAGAAAACAGAAGCGTAATTTGTAAAGCATGGAAATATACACACAAGCACACAAGCACACACGCACACATACACACACATACAAGCACACATGCACACATGCACACACACGCACACACAGACACACACACAGACACACACACACACACACACTCACAGAGTGCTGCTGTTTTGCTACCTTCATAAAGGACAATGACCACAAGATTTTCTCAGGGTTCTGCCTGACAGGACAGCTAGGATTAATCATTGTAGAGTGTAAAAATTAATAATTTGTGACTTCAAAGAGAAGATTCACCAG
>NW_008349975.1:754165-789828 GCF_000622305.1 Nannospalax galili | reverse complement strand
ATAATTTCCTCTGGTCTGTGGCCTTTGCTGCCACTGTTGCCTCCTCCTCATCTTCCGTCTTTTAGGGATGGTGGTGGAGCATAATAATTGTTAAAATACTCTGAATTTTTTCATATAGAAATGATAGCTTAGTCAATAAACTTAAAAGATATATATATATTATTTATTTATTTATTATTATTATTATTTTTTTTTAATGTGTATGAGTGTATTGCCTGCCTGTAGGTAAGTGCACTCATGTTGTGCAATGCCCATGGAGGACAGAAGAGGCTGTCAGATCCCTGGAACTAGAGTTACCGACAGCTGTCAGCTGCCATGTGGGTGCTGGGATTCAAACCCAAGTCTTCTCCAAGAACAACCAGTGTTCTTCACTACTGAGCCCTCTCTCCAGCCCCAGATGACTAAGAAATATCTTAAAGAACATTCAACATCCTTAGTAAATAGGGAAATGCAAATTTAAACCACTTTAAGTTTCATCTTAACCAGTTAGACTGGCTAAGATCAAGAGAACAAATGATACCAAATGCTGGCGAGGATGTGGAGAAAGGGGAACACTCATTCACTGCTTGTGGGATTGCAAACTTGTGCAACCTTTATGGAAAACAATGTGGCAAACTCTTAAAAAAGTAAAAATGAATCTACCATATGACCCAGTTATACCACTCCTTGGCATATACACAAAGGACTCATCCTATTGTAGAGACACTTATACAACCATGTTTGTTGCTACTGTTTTCACAATAACTAAGAGATGGAAGCAACCTAAGCGCCCCTCAACTGACTAGTGGTTAACAAAAATGTGGTGTATTTACACAATGGAGTTCTATTCAGCAGCAAAGAAAGATGAAATGATGAAATTTTCAGGTAAATGGATGGATCTAGAAACTGTTACACTAAGTGAAATAACACAGACTCAAAAAACCGAACGACTTATGTTCTCCCTCATATGTGGCTCCTAACACCAAATCCTTTTAAATTCCAGGTCCTTTTAATAAGATGATGCTATACAGAAGTCCCTTCTGCATGAAATATCTACCATCATCATGACTTCAGCTGAGCCTGATCACTAAATATAGTCACAATTGGGCTAATTGGGCTTTTTGACAGTTGTGCTCATTCATTAAAGAAGTGCCAAGCAGGGTCACTGGAACCTCACCTGAGTTTCCACTATTCCCAGCCAACTAGTCCAGCCTTGGCAGACAAAAGAAAAACAAGGAAGAATCCATTTGAATACCTTTTAAGACTAGAAAAATGATAGCAAAGAATATATGAATATCACAGTTTTATGTTTTTATTGTTTATGAAGTTGCTTATTATTTTACATTTGCTGGGTATGTCTTGCTTAATATAACAGAGTCTACCTTTTTTCAGAATTTTAACCAGCTCTATTGCAGGGAACCTACAGATTGTTATAAACTGTTTTAAGTGTCACTTATTGATATCCCTTCTCTTCCTGGGGTTCTTGTGTATTTTTTTTACTGGGTTTTTGCACATATCATACAATAGATCTTAAAAAATATTTAGACCTCCTTCACACACCCCATAAGCCTCCCCAACCAGATTTCATGCATTTTGTCATATGTGTTAAGACCTCTCAGGTCAAGCATTTGTACCCAGATATCCCTTGGTACAAGTTCATCCACTGGAGTCTAGTCAGCCTATCTAGAGTCACTCCCTTAAGGAAAATCTGATTTCCCTCACCCACAGTAATCACTTTCCAATAGTTCTTTGCCTAAGCTTGTGGTCTACTGCCCACTTACCCAGTTATATGCTGGAGTTTTGTTTGATTGGGACAGCATGAGTCTTGTGCATGCTGTCACCATTGCTGTAAATTCATATGAGCAAGTCCCCAGAAGCCTGAAAACCTCTGTTCCCTTATGTTCATGTACCAATCCTGGCTCTAAAAATCTTTCTGTCCTCTCTTCTGCAATGGTTCCTGAGCCATTGGTGAGTGAGGTTTAATACAGGAGTCCTATCTAGGGACACACACTCTGCAGTCTCTTATTTTCTACAACTTGGCCAGATGTGGCCTTCTGTGTGCATATCTATCAGTTGTATGAGGAAGTTTCACTTCTGAGAGTTGAGGGCTGTACTAGTATTCTCTGTTCCATGAGCCTTAGGTGTAGAGGTTCCATTGTAGATATGCCACTTAGGACAGGGTATCACTCAGACATATATTCTCTGTTTGTGACCAGTTCTGGAACACTGCAGCAGCCTCCATTGTTTGCAAAAAGGAATTTGTTTGATTAGTGGTGTATGGTATTCTTGTATGTAAATATAAGGATCCATATTTAGCATACAGTAAGAAATTCAATTTTTCCAGAGATGTGACAGAGAAAGGGTTTTCTCTAGGATCTATGACCCCTCCTGTAGTATTTGGCTATATTTACAGTACCACCCATGAGTTCCCTCCCATTGAGAGGGCTTTAAGTTCAATTAGATAGCTGTTGATTACCCTCCAGATAATAGTGCCAACTCCTGCACCAGTTGAGGCAGTTTGCTGTGCCAGTAGTGGTTATTAGGCTTTCCTGGGGTTTCTTAATGACTCCCGGTGGCTGACATGCTACAGTTTTGAGAAGCAGAACAGGATAGCTACCCTGAATGGACTATGGAGGTGTTACAGCATAAGAAAATAAGGATGAGTTGTCAGCTTGGAGCTATACACAGCTCAATACACACTCCTCATGTCTAACCATCCTCTGTTGTATGCTTATTTGAAATCGACTGTCAATGTATGGTGTAACAAAACATTGTTGCTCAATAGATTTTTGCCTACCTGCTTGTGTAATTAACTTTCTAGTTTTCTTGAATGAGAAAGTTAAACAGTGAATATGAAAAAATAAGATTCTTATTTGGAATAAAATGAATATATATTTATTTATTTTTAATATGTAATTTTGGATTTCTAAGATCTCACTTTTTGGTACACCTATTTGTATACCTACATATTAATCTATAACATTACCTATGTGCTGAACATACTTTTTATTCAAGGATGAAAGTAGACAAGGAACTACCCATAGTCAGAAACTATTTTGAACAAGACACAACCTAAATGTTTTACATTTCTTGTCTTGTTCAAATAGGGCCAGCATATTATGTGGGTGTAGTGCCTATCAATCATCCCTCTAAAGTTATGAGGTACTGGATTTGCATGTCTGCATGTGACCACTTGTACTAAATTCTTTTCTACCCTGTTATGTAAGTGTTATAATTATTATGATTTGTATTTTCTGGATGAGGCTAAGATTAGTGAAATTACTTAACCAAGAGACAATAGTTAACAGTAACAGTACCTGAATTAACAGAGTGTGTGTGTATGTGTGTGTGTGTGTGTGTGTGTGTGTGTGTGTGTATCTTGCATCAAAGCCCTGGAAAATCCCCTGCTATCTGTCTCCTGTTATTCCTTCTGTTGTACAAAAGCACACCAGAATCTTTTCGGTGCCTTTCCCTGAATTTAGTAAGGAAGGAAATCAATCCTTAAAAAAATTTAATTTTTTGCAGAAAGGATCAAATCAATGCATCAGAGAGTGACAGAAGCTAACTTTTTCAGTTGAGGTAAATATCGCTGGTGCCATGTAATGATGTCAATGACACAGATGGTTCTGTAAGATTATATTGCCAAGTGACTTCATAAGTAGCCTTCATCACATTCGTACATCCTATGATGCTGGTACAATGACAAAATCATGTAAATATAGTCTGAATAAACTCATTTCTTTAAAGACTACTAAAAAATTTATACAGTTATACCTTTTCTTTTTACGCATAAGAAGAGTAGCATTCAAACGGTAGATTTCAGAAGAATGATAAGCAACACTGTGATATTCTTCAATACTACATAGCTTTAGAACACCACTTTTAATATTTTTGTCAATAAATGCTGTATGTGTTACTTAAGATTTGTTTTTCTTATAGTACAAATAATCCTTTTTTAAACCATTTTATTTTACTTTGAACACTTTGCTTTATATGAAATACTATTTTATTTATACATTTCTAAACAAACAACCACCCAAATACAAACCAAACCTCTCTTACCACACAACTATATCCTCATCTATATGTAACAGTACTAGTTACTAAACCTAATGGTCACCCTTAAACCTCATTTCGCTTGACAGAGTTGCTCTCTCACTCCTCTTATACACCCTTTTCCTACTTTCTGAGACATTACCAGCTGTAGCTTCCTGTATGTTTTACTTTTTACTGAATGTGGTCATAATATTTTGCTTCTTCATCTTTCTGACCTCTAGGTGTTGGAATGTGAAAGGTTAGGTCTTTGAGAACTTTTTCTCTTCCACTTATTCTTCAATGAATCTGTTCAGGCTAATGGTGTTAAAGATCATGTACATATACTGACATTTAACTTCATTTTTTGTATACATAGCTACTTATGTGATGTACTTGTTAGAAATCTAATAATTATAACAAAATTTGGAAATTAACATGCATAAAATGAATTCTTTTCCAAATTTCCTTTTCATGAAGGCAGAACTCCACTGCCCATGGGGCGTACTTCTGAACCACTGGCATCATCCTCTTCTCCAGAACACATCAAATTTACCTCCTTTCATATAGTTTACCACACAGAAGCCAGAGATTTCCTTTCACAATGCAAACTTACTAGGTTGTTCCACAACTCAACTCAGTTTCCATTTCTGCTCTAGACATATTTTTTTGAGTATCAAAAATAGCAGTTTACTGTAGACATAGGAGAAAAGGGTTCCTCAGAATAAAAGAAAAATTCATATTAAAGCGTTCTAGGACACTAAAAGGATCTGAATATAATTCTCACCCCTCACTTAGCTCCAGCCTCAGCAACTTCCATGTTATTTATGGAACCCCTCAGAACACTCTAACTGAAGTATTTGTACATGTTGCTGCATTTGCTGTTCCTCAGAACAGAATGCTGACTGCCACAACCAGCCAACTGCCTCTGTGAAATATTGCATAAGTGATTACTGTTTACATAATTCAACCATGTTCCCCACCACACATAACCCATTCCTTTTCTTTGACTTATTTTGCCTCGTTAGCATTTATTGAAAATTAAGAACTCTTCTTCTATTAATTTCTTGATTAATAAAAATATGTTTCTCTCTAGGTTGGAAGTCAGTGAAGACAGGCACATTCCGCCCCATTCAGTGCTGTATGTTCTGTACTATGAGTGTCTGGGATATAATTAGGATGTTCAATGATTTCTAAATGACTTTTTAACATGATTAAGAAAGTACTGTTTAATTTATGTTTGTACTTAGTTTTTTTTTTATTATAGTATTAGCACAGAGAAACTAGATGTTTTTAATGAATTTTTGGAAAACAGTTCCACTTAAAAATTACCAATTTGATACTTTTATCAAAAAGTAGATATCAAATAGATGTAATTATCTTCTTAAGTTCCAGAGTGAAGCATTCTTCCCCAGAAGCAAATTACAAAAATGAATACCCCAAATCAAATCTGAATAAAAGTTTATAAGCTTAGAAGTGCAGTAGAAAAGAGACAATTTTAACTGATAAAGTTAAAACACTTTGAAGTTTCCATTTTCATCTTAGACATACTTTATTTTTCTTTGAGTATCAAATGTAACAGTTTTTTGTTGACATAGGAGGAAAGCATCATTCATAAGATCCCTGTACATCTCCTGTATGATCAGTGTCTTCCATGTACAACAGTGTGCTGATCATACAGGAGATGTTACTGTCTTTCTCTTTGCTTGCAGAGGTGGTTTGCAACGTTTCACTATCACAAACATAACTCTCATAACTCTCATGAATTCTTATGCTTATGTTTCTTTTAAACACACCTTTGACTTTCTCATGATAATTGAATAGATGTGACGCAAAACAAGAACATTTTTAAGACCATTGTTACTTTTCGCTTAATTGCTTTCTAAAAATGTTGCTCAAATTTTCACTCCCAACAGAGAATTAGAATGGTTCTTTCCCTTATTCCTTGCCAACAGTGAGAATTATCTTAGAAAAGTAATTATCATCCAATGTCTATTATAGTAATTTGTACTCTTTAATTGTTGGTGAAGTTGAATGCTTTTTCATTTGTTTATTAATCATTTAAAATGTCTTTTTGTGGATTTCCAGCTTTTCCTTTACTTCTTAATTTTTTTTGAATATGTAACTCCTTTAATAACAAAGATGTCTGTAGCTTTGCTTGCCATCTAAAGCTTAATGGTTTTTGCCTCATCAATTTTATTAGGGAAAAGTGGTGCCCTAGAACCCCTATGAGAAATGTACATAGAGTGTCTGAACATTAATGCATATGTTTATCTGGGAGCTGCTTGGCAGGGAACACAGTACCAGATAGAAGAGACCTCCCTTAGAGTGACGCATGCCATAAAGCACTCATCAAAGAAGCTTCTTTATGTAGCAGATGGGGCTACTGCAGAGTTGCACATCTGGTCAGGCACAGAGAACATACTTCTGGGAGAAGCCCAGTACTAGGTGACACATCTGCAGTCGAATCTATATAACTAAGCCTCATGGAACATAACAGAATGGGGTAGAGAGAGGGCTAACACACCCCTCAACTCTCACCAGTGAGTCTCTCATGTACATCAGAGTGCGATGTACATAGAAGGCCACAACTGGCCAAGTTTTGGAGGATAAATGACTGTAGAGTGTACGATAGGACTCCTATATGGACCCTCACCCAACCATGACTTAGGGACCATTGTGGAAGAGGAGGAAGTGGAAAGATTGTAAGAACCATGGCTGGCTCATGAACATAGGGAGGTGGAGGCTTCCAGTCCACTGGAGGCTTGCTCATGTGAGCCTGTGGCATGGTGGTGTCAAGCATGAGGCCCATATTAGCTCAATTAAACGAGGGCCCAAAGGGGAGGTGAGAAATAGGTGGTGGGCCAGCTTTAGATGGAGAACTATTTGAGACTGATTGCTGCTGGATGAGGGAGAGTATGACTTAAATACGACCACTGGTGGGCTGAGTAGGCTCCAGTGGATGCATTTACACTGAAGGATATTTAGGTACAAACACCCGAATGAATAGGACTGAGCATGTATGGCAGGAGGCGCAGGGTTCAGTGGGGAAGGCATGGATGGGGGAGGGGGTCTAGATGTGAGTGGGAAATGTTGTATGGAATTTAAAAAGCTCAATTAAGAAAAAAGAAAAAAGAAAAAAAGAAAAAAAAATCTCTCAAAGAATTAATTAACCACCCCCCTTAAACTTTACATATTAAATCTATCAATTTACTTTTTTATGTTTACTTGATTTGTTTTGCATTTTTTCTGAATCTTATACTGTCTTGATTTTTAACATTTTATCTAAAAATCATCTTCATTTTATCATGCCATTGTAAAGGTAATCATCATTAATGTATTCTGGATGTCACAAATAGCCATTTAGGGCTCTGCTTTCTAAAGACAGGTTGCTCACACTGGGCAGAGGCAGGCAGCACAAGCTGTTTGGGCTAGGGCCAGAGCTGCTGACAGCCCAGGTGCTTCAGAGAAGAAACACATCAAAAGCAAAGCTTACCTATAGCAAGTCTCTGAACTGTTTGTTTTATCTCAGGACTGAACTTAGCCTGGCTGCTTCTCCCAGGGGACCCTTTGTTGTAAGCTTATTAAAGAAAGATCAGGCTAAATAAGGCTGGCAGGAATTACACCTTTCTTTGAAAGCAGTTTCTAAGCTGGGAGTTTTCTTTGACTGTCTAAAAGGGTTTGTGCAGTGTTGCTTCTCTTTGACTCATTTTCATGATTCTTTGTCATATGTCACTTCAATCACAGCATCCAGTCCTGCTTGTTGGGGGAGGCAGAGAGTCACCGTACCCGGACAGGCCTCAGAGTGGCTATGAGATGAGATGAGAGCAGAAACCAAGGAGACCGAGGGAAGGGACGGCTGCAAGGTGAGCACTGCCCTTTTGTCTAGGACATGCAGCCTTGGAAGCGGGACAGAACCCCAGCTTAAAACCTGAGTTGAATTCTCAATGGACATAAACAATAGAAACCAATACAAGAAGGTAGGAAAAACTCTTCTGCAATGGCCTTAATAAAGTAGTACAAGGTACATTTCAGGACAGCTTTGAATTCATTCAGTAGTTCAAGAAGTGTTTCAATGCACTGATGGAAATGGCTATGACACAAGAGCTGCCAGACTAAGACTTACAGTTGCTTCCTCTGTTGTTGCTCCAGCTCAGACTGAAGAAACCTCTCAAGCTCTCTCAGTGAAACTCCATGGAGACCCACTTCAGCACAGAGAACTCCTGCAACCCCTGACATTGGTCTGGGGGTGGTGTGAAAGAATCCTCGTGTGGGCAACAGGGATGGGCAGCAGCCCAACTGTGCATCAGGTCAAAGTATTGAAGCTTACTGTCAAAGACTTTAAAAATAGAGAGGTGTCTATTTCAGAAAACTAAAGAACGTTGAACTAATTTAATAGGAGGATGAGGAGGGAAACAGCCCCGTACTGCAGAGGACTCTAGATATTCTCTATGCTGCAGACAAAAGCTTTGTGATTCCTGATGAAGGGGACCAAAGTGGAACAAAACAAATATCAACAGCCTGAATCAGGAGACTAGCATCTGAATATTTTTTTTACTCCAAGTCGTATGCTTACCTGTATAATGTTTTCTTTTTATTATTCATTCTTAAGAGATTCATTGGTGGATCTTTTTTCATAAGCAAAAATATAATCCTTAAAAGTATAGTTTGCGGGGCTGGAGAGATGGCTAAGTGGTTAAGAGCACTGACTGCTCTTGCAGAGGACTCGGGTTTGATTCCCAGCACCCACATGGTGGCTAACGACCACCCGTAACTCCAGTTCCAGGGGAATCTGATGCCTTCTCTGACCTCTGTGGGCATTGCATGACACAGGTGCACTTACACACATGCAGGCAATACATACACACGTAAAATAAAATGATAATTATAATAAAATATTTTGAAAAAAGTATACTTTAAATAAGTTTCCCTCCTTTTCCAATAACTTCAGGGTAGGAGCTTTTGCTCTGTAGCAGAGCAGTATTAATGTCTACTTAGTTCACCTTGGGAACAGAGGCTGACATTGGGGCTCACCATGTGGCTGCTTGGTCATACTGTTTGCTGGAAAATGTGCTTTGTGCAATGCACCAAGGTGATGACATCAGTAGAGAAATGTAAACACTGAATTAAATTTTAAGCTAGTGTAAATCTTGGCAAAGAATGTTTTGATAAATAAATACCTTAAGAGTATTTTTAAAAAGGCCTTGAGAAGAGTTCAGCCTTCCCCCCCCCCCCCCCCCCCGTTTCAGGTGGCTTCTGAAGACCTCCTCGGGGCTGGAGAGATGGTTCAGCGGTTAAGAGCACTGCCTGCTCTTCCAGAGGACCCAGGTTCGATTCCCAGCACCCACATGGCAGATACGAACCATCCTTAACTCCAATTCCAGGGGATTCAGACACCTTCTGACTTCCTTGGCATTGCACGACACAGGTGCACTCACATACATGTAGACAATACACTCATACACATAAAATAAAAATAATAAATAAAAAAATATATAAAAGCCAAGCGTGGTGGTGCACACCTTTAATCCCAGCACTTGGGAGGCAGAGGTAGGCAGATCTCTGTGAGTTCAAGGCCAGCCTGGTCTACATAGTGAGTTCCAGGACAGCTGGGGCTACAGGGAGGCCCTGTCTCAAAAAGACCAAACAAACAAACAAACAAACAAACAAAAAACCCAAAAAACCAAAACCCAAACCAAAAAGTATAAAAAAAAATCTTTAAAAAAGAAACCTCCTCAAGGCAGAAGGCAAATCCCTCAGGTATTTCAAGTAATAAAAACTAACACCCACTTTTCCTGCGTAACAAAGAGATGAAAACAGTTTGAAAGAGAACTGTCTTTGAAGAACAGAAAGTTGGTATTTTTCATGACAATGAAATAAGGTAAATACTATCATCTTTTATAGATCAAATAACCAAAGCTCAGAGGTGAAGCAACATAAAATGTCCCATGACTAGTAAAGCTCAACTTGGTATTCATTTATAAGTCTGCAAACTGTATTATTCTGTGTATCATAATGCATTTACTGTATTTGCTGATAGTAATTTCAAAATATATCAGATTGGCAATGACACTAAATTCAAAATATATCAGATTGGTATCTATGTTCACCAAAATAAACTTCCAGGAATGATAAATTTTAAGGAATAAAATACGGAAGAAAAATCCAATCAGTATATAACTCAGAGAACTGCTCTAAATAACACGACAGAAATATAAAGGCTGGGAGATGACTTAGTGGTTAAGAGCAGTGGTGGTTCTTGCAGAGGACCTGGGTTCAATTCCTAGCACTTACATGGTGCCTAACAACCACCTGCAGTGCTAGTTCCAGGGGATCTGATACCATCTTCTGCCATCAGTGGGCATTGTATGACATTGGTGTACTTACATACATGCAGACAAAGCTGGGTGTGGTGGTGTACACCTTTAATTCCAGCAGTTGGGAGGCAGAGACAGGTGGATCTCCGTGAGATCGAGACCAGCCTGGTGTACACAGTGAGTCCCAGACCAGCTGGGGCTACAGGGAGATCCTGTCTCAAAAATACAAAAAGGAAAACAAAGCAAAACATTAAAATAATTAAAATAAGTTAAAAAATATAAAAATTAGAAAGCAGGATTCTTCCAGAAGTTCTCACTGTTCATTAAACAAATTCAAAGGTACTGAAATGATTGAAATTTTTAATAAAGAATTCAAATTTCTAATTTGACCTCAAAGAGGATTCAAATGAAGAAGTTAATGATATAAAGAAGTCAGATCAATGCTCAGATAAGAAACTGAACAATCAGCAACTTGGATGAGAAACTGAACAAATAGATAGAGATTCTGAACACAATCAAACAATGAATAAAAGTCTTGGAAATGATAAACTTAATAAAGAAAATAACAAACTTGCTGGAAAATATTACCAGAGACTACAAGAAGAAGAAAAAAAGATTTCAAGTACTGAAACTAAGGTTGAAGAAGTGTTACATGCTGATAGCATCTAAAGAAAAAAAATTGAAATATGATTAAGAGATAGAATTCATGAATTTTTAGTGTAGAAGAGGAAGATTATATACAAAATAAAGGCACAAGCTATCTGTCCAATAAAACAGTAGCATAAGAATTTGTAAATCTAGGCAGGGATGTGGATTTCCAAATACAGAGGCATGTGGAACCTAAACTAGTATGCTCAGAAAAGAACTTCTCTATATTATATTCAAAATGCCAAAACCGGAGAATAAAGAAAGAATACTGAAAGTGTCAAGAAAGAAGTATCAAGCCACAAAGATAAACATATCAGAACAATAGGCGGAGACCTTAGCAGAAGCCCTAAGTGCCAAGAGATCATGGATACATTTCAAGTCCAGAAAGAAAATAAGTGCCAATCAACATTACTGTATGCATCAAAGTTATCATTTGAAATTAAAGGAAATATCAAGGTCTTTAATGATAGGCATAAGGTAAAAGAAATCATGATAAGTAAGAAAAAAGATATACACAATCATGAGAAAGATAAATCTCACCAGAAGAATAGATAAATGAGATTTAGTAAAGAATAAAGTATTGTTAACCCAGTAAATCAGCAAACCTAAAGATGAATAAATAAGAAGTTAGTATAACCCTTTCAGTAATAGCCATAAATGTAAATAAATGGTCTCAGTTCTCCAATTAAAAGATGCAGACTGGCTGACTGGATTACAAAGCAAGATTCAACTATTTGTTGTCTAAAAGAAATGTATCTGAGTATCAAGGATACAGACTGAAAATAAAGGATGGAAAAAGCACCAAGCAAATGGAAACTGAAAGTAAGCAAGAGGAGATAACCTAATTATTGGAAAAAAACAGACCTCAAGTCAAAATTAGAAGAAATAAAGAAGCTCACTGCATATTTATGAGATGAGATGAAAGAGAGAATATATGAATGTTAGAAATTCTAAAATAAGCCCAGATAAAAAATTTTCAAGAATACAAAACTTAACTAGATATGATCTCTGACTTTTGTTCAATGACCTGTGATGATGTGGAATGTGGATAAGTTCTACTTTAAAATACAGTGGAAAAAAATACAAACTCCAGGGAATGGAGAGATGGCTCAGCGGTTAAGAGCACTGGCTGTTCTTGCTGAAAAGCCGGGTATGAATCCCAGCACCCACATCATAGCTAAAAACAATCTGTAACTACATTACTAGGAGATCTGACACCCTCTTCTGTCCTCCATGGTCATTTCATAACACAGGTGCACTTAAAAACATGCAGGCATAGCACTCATATACATAAAATAAAAACAAATTAAAAAATAAAAAAAGAAATAGACTAAATCATGCAGTAACTCAAAAATGAAATACATCTTAGCTTACTTTATTAGTAAGTAGAACAGTCACATAATTGCAACAAAGTCTAATGACATACAGATATGAAATACTAAAATGACACTCATTACTTTGCATGCTAGCCTCAAATACCAGGTAAAAAAATCACATGAGTACAATTTCACATTTTATCATTTCTGATTCATTTACAGAGCTGATTTAATCTTGATTTTAAACCTGATAAAATAAGATTAAATTATTAAGACCATTTTAATTATTCAAATGAATGCATACTTCTTATATACTGGGGGCCGGAGATATGGCTCAGTGGTTTAGAGCACTTGCTGTTCTTGCAGAAGATTTGAGTTTGATTCCCAGCACTCATGTCAGGTGGCTAACAACTGCTGTAACTCTAGATCCATAGGATCTACCACCCTCTTCTGGCTTCTGCAGGCACTGCATTCATGTGCACATACACTCATACACACATATAATTAAAAGATAAAAAAATAGATTTAAACAGAAAGATAATGCAATATGACACCATTAATTCTGTCCTAAGAATGCAAGCATTGATAGAGTTTTGGAAATTTTCCTTTTTAAAACAATCACAATGGTAAAGTAAAAGTGAAAAAAAAAAATCACAGGGAGAAAGGTATGTACCAATGGAGGCAGAAACTGGTCTGATTCAGTCACCAGTCATTGAGCACAAAGCTTACATTCAATCACCAGGAACTGGGCACAAGGTTTATATTCAATCATCAGCCATTGAGCACAAGGCATACATTCATTCACCAGCTGTTGAGCACAAGGCTCACATTCAGACACCAGCCATTGAGCACAAGGCTTGAATTCAGTCATCAACCACTGAGCACAAGGCTTACATTCATTCTCCAGCCATTGGGCACAAAGCTTATATTCATTCACCAGCCATTGAGTATAAGGCTTGCATTCAGTCATCAGCCATTGAGCACAAGGTTTACATTCACTCACCAGCCACTGAGTACAAGGATTGCATTCAGACATCAGCCATTGAGCACAAGGCTTATATTCATTCACCAGCAATTGAGCACAAGGCTTACATTCATTCACCAGCCATTTAGCTTGCATTCAGTCATCAGCAAATGGACACAGCACTTATAGTCAACAACCAGGCATTGAACAGAAGACTTACATTCATCAGCCATTGAGCACAAGGCTTACATTCATTCACCAGCCATTGAGCACAAGGCTTAGATGCATTCGCCAGCCATTTAGCTTGCATTCAGTCATAAGCCAATGGACACAACACTTATAGTCAACAACCAGGCACTGAACAGAAGGCTCACATTCATTCACCAGCCATTGAGCACAAGGCTTACTGACAGTTGCCAGGAAGAGGTTTGGGAAGACGTCCCCTAAATTACACAGAGAGATTGCAGGCCTGCCAACAGCTTGATTCTGATTCTTGTCTCCAGATTGGGAAACAATAAAGTTTTGTTGTTTTCCAGTCATATAAAGGTCCAAAGGGCAGACTATCATCCCAATACATGTAGAAAACCATGCAATTAAAATCAACACTCATTCACTCTAAAAACCAAAGTTGTCATATAAACCAATTTCTTTAACCTCATAAAGAATGTTTACAAGCATTATTCTGGATGGAAAGCTATAAAAAACATTCTTTTAAATTTGAGCAAAAGACAAAGATATCTATTTCCACCACTTCACTGTTTTTAATGCTGTCTTGGGTGTTATAGTCAGGGCAATAAAAATAGAGAAATAAATGTATAGGAATTGGAAAAGAGGAAATGGAATTGTCATTCTTTAAACAAGATCTGGTTGTATACTGAAAACAACAAAAAAGCTATATGACAAATACCTAGAAAAATAGAACCTAGCAAGATTTTTAACCACCCACAAGCCAATTGAATGCATACATATTGGCATGTACTTGTACAAAACTAATTTAAAGGAAAACCATCACTCACAATGAAAATACAAAGTGTAGAGTGCCTCAGGAATCGACTTAGTCCATTTGGGACTGCTGTAACAAAATAACAGGTAATCCATCAATAATGAATATTTATTCCTTAGAGTGTTGGGAGCTGGAACGTCCAAGATCAGAGACCAGCTGTATCTGTCTCCTTCCAAGATACTGTTTTAAACTATATTCTCATATGGAGGATGGTGAGACTAGGTGCTAGTGAACTCCCAGGAGAATATTTTCTAAAGGTACTGATTCCTTTCGTCAGAGTGGAGTCTATGACTTAGTTTCTTCACAAACACTCCACTTTCTAATGCTGCCATACTGGAGATCACATTCCAATGTGCAAATTTTGGGAATACAAGCATGCAGACCATAGCAGTAATTAATTTAACAGATGTTCTCAAGGCTTCCACAAAGAAAAGTGCATACATTACAGGACTGCATTAAAATGACTTATGGAAAGATGGGACAAAAAGGATGAGGTGAAAGAAGAAATGTGGGACATACAACAGTTATGAAAGAAAACAATTACACAAACGCTGAGGCTTTATAAAGATATCATCAATACAGTTCCACTGAAAGTACTAGTAGGTGTGTGTATATGTGTGTTTGCTAAATTTGAAAAGCTCATTCCAATGTCCGCATGAAAGAGCTGTAAAAAAAGAAATAACATTGGCACTTGTGATATAAGGGCATAGCTGAGAGATTTGAATTAAGAGTGTTTTCTGATTGTTTATCCTATTATTTATCATCTTGTTTTTAAGAAATATTAACATATAAAGTAATCTAAGTATTCAAATGTATCTGCTCAGTTTTGATTTTCTTTCTGATACTAAGGGTAACATTTCTTCTTTTCCAAAAATTTATTTTTGTATTTCAGTTTTATAATGTGATGTTAATCATAATTGTGATTAATAATTTATAATACACTCTTGTCATTACCTCTCATTTATTTCTCATGCTGCACAATCTAAAAGGGATGTATTTGAACCTATTACTCCATCCAGTAACTAGAAATTTATAATCTATAAATGCATGAGCCATTTTTTAAAAAAAGTGCTATTTAATTTTTATTTTTATTTTATGTGTATGAGTGTTTTACCTGCATATATGTAAGTGCACTCATGTATGCAATGGCCATGGAGGTCAGAAGAGGGCATCAGAGTCCCTGGAACTGGAGATATGGATGGTTGTTAACCACTATGTGGGTGCTAGGAACTGAATCTGGATCTTCTGCAAGAGCAGCCAGTGCTCTTAACCACTGAGTCATCTCTCCAGTACTCCCCAACATGAGTCATTTTTAAAGCACCTTCTTTTTGTAGCAGATTCTGCTGCTATTGTATATTTAGCAGTTCTTTCTCCCACTTGTAGGAAAGAGATCTGGTAATAATTTTTCTTTGTTGTATCTTTATTCCTTATTATCCTATTCTGATCATCAACTACAAATTGCCACCAGCCACTACCATAGTTAAAAGATAAAGCTGTGATTAAAATTATTCAAGCAGATTCTTTTTCACAGGATTTTTAAGCTGAGAAGCTTCATCCAAAGACTAAAATTTTGTTTTTGTGGCAGAATTTCAAATAGTTTTCTTTCTACTTTCTGTTAATGGAAGCATGAGATCTGACAGGGTTCCTGCTGTCCTAAGGCCTGAGTGCTGGGCTCATTCTTAGATGCTGTGAAAACTCAATAGTCTTCTAACACTCAAATTCTTTTCCTTATGTTAGCTAGACTCGAGCTCAGTTGCTTGCTTGTTTCCTATCAAGTCTTACAGCAACTAGAGTCTCCACTGGTTTAGTTTTCTACGAGATTAATGACTTAGTTTTATAGATCTGTGAATATCTGAAGTCTAAGTCTAGGCTTACCAAATATATCTAGTACTTAACAACATAATACCCACCCTAAAGAAACCTCCACACTATTGAGAAGTCAATTTGTTCAACTTGAATCAATAAACATATCTTCAATTTGCTTTGAAAATATATCAATACAAAATATGAAAGATGTGATAAAAATACACCCGTGGTATCTCTAACAGAAAATAAAACTCATCTATTAATGCTCTATTGTTCCATCTCTGTTTTTAGATAAAGGTTTTGAGACATGTTCCATGAAGCCTCAGGGCTCCTTGAGTTTTACATATAACAATTATTTTTTCTTTCTTATGGGAAATAGATGGGATGGACAGACTGTTGCATTGTCTAATACAACAAAGAAAAGTTCCCTCTTTTCATAGATAGACTGCCTGTCTGCAGCAAGGGAGAGGACTATGTCATATCTCAAGCTTATATTTAAGAAACTATTTAGAAATCATTCCTTCTGGTATTCATTTGTAAAGCAATAAAGAGACACCTGATCTGAAGAGGATGAGCATTGTAGCAAGAGCGGTAAGCATTAGTACATTTTTTCAGGCATCAAAGTAGTAAGTGGTGAAGAAATTAGAATTCCTTCTTGTACCCATTTTTTGGGAGGGTCATCTGTTATCCCTAAAGGTCTAACAGGAAAGCTGGTTAACCTTATTTCTGTCATTATTGCCAAGTAAACTTCATTAGTTCTGGAGTCATGGGAAGACCAGACAATTAGAAAAACCTACTTTCAGTGGAAAATTGACAGGCATTTGATAACTTGAAAATAAATTAATGATAACAGAGCCTCTCTAAGTTTGTCCATTCAAATGAATGCCATTAATCATTAAACCACTGACCCAATTATTAATCTCTCTATGAATATTCTTCAATATTCCATCATGATATTTTTAAGAGTGTTACTAAAAATTTGTCTTCTTTAATGAATATTTTTATTGAACTTTTTTGCAGTTCATACAGTACATATTAATCGTATATATACCCCCTCCCCTATCTGTACCTCCCCATAGCCTGCTTACAGGATTTCATGCATTTTGTCACATATGTTAAGGTCTATTGAAGTCAAGTTTGTGTACCAGATGTGCCTTGGTATGAGTTCATCCACTGAATTGGAAACCTATTCAGCCTATCTAGAGCCTCTCTCTTAAAGAAGATTATCTTTCCCTCACCCATTTACATTTAGATGTGCCTGTTGTATTTGTAATCACCCATACTTCTAGGCATGTTTTAAAAAAGAAATGAAGTTACTTTAACCTGGAATGAAGTTGGGGAGCCATGCTTACCCCTTTTGGTTACCTTTCCTTTCAATGTGGTTAAAGATCATCATTTTGATAATGCACATTAAAATAAAAATGACCATTTTTGTTAGTTTGTTAGAATTTAGTTCTTTCATATTTTCAGAATTTATCTCAGTTCTGATAAGGCCTGATAGATAGATAATGACTGAAATTACTGAATATCATTTTTAGATTTTCTCAGAAATCATTTATATAAGTTAAAGTGCAGCCTATTGCAAAGTTCAACTCTTCTTTATCAATGTTTGATGTACCCTATTTGGGCAAATACATTTTTAACCGAGAAAAAGAAAATAAATTAAGAATTCTTTCCCTTTTGGAAATACATTAGTATTTCACTACTGGCCTGAAGTGCTGAGTTTATTTACTAGAACATAACGTACTGTACCACTTTCCATGTTTCTCCCAAGTTCTTTGCTAACACATTGTAGCTTTGTTCTCCTGATAATAGTAGCTGGTGTCATGCCTCCCTGGAATTAGTGAGGGCTCAGAATGTAACATTTGAGTCCTTCACATAAATCCTTATATGAGCTTGCTCTTTTTATACTGTTTTCATTGAAAATTTATGTCTAAAAGAAACTTCTTTCTTTTTCCTTCCTGGTGACTCTGAGGACTACCCATAAGATGAACTCACTTCTCTTCCTGAACCATATATCTGTAAAAATGACTGATAGATCAGACATTATGTGAATGTGTCTACACACACACATATACACACACATATATATATATATATATGATATATCAAGTGAATCTTATTTAAATGTAGGTTTAGCTAGATGTGTATATTTGTGTATAAACACCCACATATTATGTTCACTTATTTGAAATGAAGCTTAGCTGAGTTGCAAAACATTATGCAAATGCTATGATTTGAGAATTCATGTGTGGCTCTCTAAACTCCTGGTCTGATGTTCTCAGATGTTTTTGGAGCTGATTGTTATCTGGGTAAAGCCCTCATGTATTACATTAGTGCTCTTATAAAAGCAGCCCCTTCTCTTATGTGAGGCTAGGGCTGGTGCCCCGAAATTGGAATTTTCCATATCTAGAACATACTAGCAAAACTTGGTCAATTACAAGCCATCTAGTATATGGTATGTTGTTGTATAATGAATGAAACAGAGAAGTTACAAAATACCTGTGGGCGGGGAAAATATATTAGATTGTTTTACAGTTCTCATCCCTGTTAGTGAGAAGAAAAGTCCAGGTACTGCCAATTAGAGAAGGAATCTTTACAGTCGCTGTGGATTAAATTGTCCTATATATCTTCTCTCCTCTCTTCTAAATTAGGAGGATGGAAAGATACCCCCTTAGGGAATTCCAAAGGCTCATAGGGGAATTTCTGATACATAACCCATACCTCCCCCAAGTACAAAAACATAGTTTGGTTGACACAGTGTACATGTGTCTGAGTCACCCCTGACACCTAGCTGTGTCAGCCCATGACAGCAGAATGTGGGCTTACATTGGTTTATAATGATGTTCCCAGATTTTGTTCAGAGCAAGGAAGGTATGTGCACTTTGGAGGCAAGGCCACAGTGAGAGATCTGAGAGCCCAGAAAAAAAACCCACTGAAGTGAATCTGAACCTCAGCTGCGAAAGCTAAAGTTTCAGTGCTCAGAGACACAACGATCTGGAATACTCACACAACTGCCCATGTCAGCAGACTGTGTGTGAGAAATCCTCTGCTAATGAAAATATTGCAGAGACTCAGGATAGTACCATGAAGGAAGAGGGAACTCAAAACACTCACGAGACCTTAAACAAGATCATCAGCTCCACTTTCCCCACTTAAAACAGCCCAGAGGAGTAAAAATTCCATTTCTGGATTGTAGGTCTGAAGTACAGAAGCAAGGATGAAGCTGATTATATTCCACTTCTTTATTTGTAAAGGCTCCTCCTGTAGTGGGTCCGTAGTGAGTGACAAACATAAGGCCATCCTTCAGTGCAATAGGGAGCTTTAAGTGTCACTTTAGGAGTGTACAGTTAGAATTGAATCTGCGACTTGCAACTTAGTGAGACTGTCAGAGATTTAATTGCTTTAAACTTGGAGGCCTGTTTCATGGACTGCCGACTGTATGTAGCTGAGGAGAGCTAAGAATGTGACCCAACACAAAATCAGAAATTTACTTAAAACATTATATTTTTGTAGTTTGATTACACAGTTCTTAACCCCGAACTTTGTAGATGACAATATCATGCTGCTATGTCATAAGGTTGGACATGCCTTCTATGGTGATCAAACTGCTGCAGGGGGGCTTTTATGAGAGGTTTCTGGGAAGAATGAGGCCACTGTTTAGAAGAGTGATTAAAAATAAAATAAATAAATAAATACATTTATGTTAAGCTTCGTCTCTGTGAGTAATGTTTGTTATCCAGGAAAACCACTAAGGAAGTCTGTGCTTTGTGAATTCTCTTGTAAATCTTTATGCTTTCAAGAACACGTTTTACTGCAAACTATTTGTGACTGTCTCATGCTTTCCTCTAATGACTTTACAAGCACATTTTTTCCCATGCTTACTCCTCTGTGTAGACAGACTGAAGTGAACTTCAATTTCATATTTTAACTTTTTAAAAAAATTTTTTTATGTGTATGCATGTGTTGCCTGCATGTAGATAAGTGCACCCATGTCGTGCAATGCCTGCAGAGGTCAGAAGAGGCTGTTGGATTTCCTGGGACTGGAGTTACGGACAGCTGTTAGCTGCCATATAGGTGCTGGGATTCAAACCTGGGTCTTCTGCAAGAACAACCAGTGTTCTTAACCGCTGAACCATCTCTCCATATTTTAATCTCTTATCAATGATGTTTACTTTCATGATTTACGTGTTCTATAAATTTCTTTCCTCCATTTAGCCACTTGTGTTTTGAATGGTGCCTTGATTTTGTTAAAAACTTTTTACTTAAGTGATATTGTGTACTTTTAACTTTATTACTTTGAACTAACATAGTTGAAAACTCTCCAGTGAAAGGCACACATTTTATTTATTTACATTTTACTTATAGGATCATTGCCTCTGCTTCTCACAATCCACTCAATTTAATAGCATATTGGCTTTGACATAATATCAGTCATGGATGTAGTGACAGCAGGTAGAGCAGACTTGTAATAACCTGTATTTTGGAAAAATAGTTGTGTAGGTGTGTACTTGTATTGCTAGTTCTGGGAAGTGGAGATGGGAGGGTAGCAGTAGGGAGGGGCATGTGGAAGGGGCTCACTGGGCACCCATCCTAGCCATTGGGAGTTCCAAGTTTACTCAGAGACCCTAGCTCAAAACATAAGATGGAGAGTGATAGAGGAAGAAACCCAGTGTTGACCTCTGACCTGTGACTTCCACAAGTGCCTTCGTGGGTGCATGTACTCATAAGTACATATGTACAGACATGCACATACCAACACAAAAAATTATTGAAAAATAGAATAGCCTTATGGAAAGGATAACACAGGTGGTCATCAGGTCATTTAACTAAGAGATAACTATTAGGATTTATGAGATAATAATTAATGCAGTTGAAGCATGATGCTCAGAGGTGATTGTGGTTGGTCCATGTGAGGAAGAGGATAGTTTCCTCAATTAGGACAGTATTAGTGGTCCAGAAGATGATGATCAAACTAAGCTGGTAAGATATTTGGCAGGTAAGAAAGACTGAATTTAATGATGTGTAAGGTAAGTGGGATGAGGAAACAGAAAGGACACAAGTCATTCCTAAATCCTGCATATAATACAATTTTTAAATTGTTAAAATGTAATAATGATCAGGTCTGAAGTCATATATGTGCATGTATATATTATAATTAGGTAGGTATTGCTATAATGATCAGGTCTGAAATCTATCTATCATCTATCTATCTATCTATCTATCTATATTATAATTAGGTAGATATTGCTATTATGGTCGGGTCCAAAGTTTATATATATATATATTATAACCAGGTAGATAACTATAAAAGCTTTGTGCTCTGAATTAGAGCAAAGGGGAATTTACATTCCTTTCTATTCCATGGAACTTATTTTGGAGGATCTCAAAAACTATTCTGCCATTTTATATATACTTACACCAACCCTAGCACTGATGTTCCTTACATACCACCATTTCTAAGTCCCTAATATGACAAAGTCAGTTCTTCTGGCCTTACTGTATGCCAAGTGGTTGGCATCAATATGAAACCTGTCATTCTGGGTCATCCCCCAGTTCCATTCACTCATGGACTAGCAAGAATATGACTCTGAAAGCTGTGTTGTGGAAGGCAGTAGAGGTGTTTAAAGACTTTAATTGTGAAATTTTAAGATATGTTCCAGATAATCCTGTCTTCCATTCAATACTTTATTTAGAACATGACAAATTCTCATTATTTAAAGCTTTCATTCTTCCTTATTTTATGTATGCTTAATAGTATGGGAAGGAGCTTCTTAGCATTTTATGTTTTTCATAAAATGCAAATAAAGAGTGTTCTAGTTTGTTTCTCTATTACTGTGACAAAACACTCTGACCAATATCAACTTGAGGGGAAAGGGTTTATTTGGTTCACATCTCCCAGGTTACAGATTATCATTGAGGGAGCCCAAATGCAGGAACTCAGGGCAGGAACCTAGAGGCAGGAGCTGGAGCACAGGTCATGGAGGAACACTGCTCCTCTGGCCCATGCTCAGCCTGCTTTCTTATACAACACAGGACCACCTACCCAGGGGTGGCACCACCCATGGTGGGCTGGGCCTTCCCTCACCATTCAACAATATAGAAAATACCCCACAGACATGGCCATAAACCAGTCTTAGGGAGGAAATTCCCCAGTTGAGGCTCCCTCTACCCAGGTGTATCAAGATGACACTAAAGCTATCCAGCACAATTGACCCCTCGTAAAGTTGACAAACACATCACTATTAAAGCACAGCCTTTCCATTTTGTGTCCCCAAGACATGATGTTAACGATATCACAGCATAAGACATTACAAACTTAAAAGTCCCACAGTCCTTAAAAAATCCAAACAGTTAAAAATCCAGTCTCTTTTAAAAGTCTCTTAAATGCAGGCTCCTGTAAAATCCAAAGCAAGTACTGTCTTATTTCAAAAGGGAAGAATTGGGCACACTTAAGCGAAGCCTAAGTCTAGCAAAGTAGCTCAAGTCTGGACATCTCAGATTCATTCATGGTCTTCTGGACTCCAGAGGGTTTGGGCAGCTCCACTTCTCTGACTCTGCCATCCACAGCACACACAGCTCATCTCATAGACCCAGGCAGGCTCCATTCCATACCTACTGCTGCCGTTGGTGGTTGTCCCATGGTCCTGGCATCTCCAAAAATCTGAAACTGAGCCTGCACCTTCACAAATGGCCTTTTCTGGTTTCTTAGGTTGTAAAGTCTCAGATTTGCTCCATGGCCCCTTCAGTCTTGGGGTCTTCACTGTAACTGAGTCTGTACTTTCACCAATGGCCTTTCCTGGCCTCCCAGGGTGCCAAGCCTCAGCTGCTCTTTGTGACTCCTTAAGACTTTCAACACCAGAGACATGCAGAAGACTCTTACGCATTACCAAATCCTGCTTCCAGCTTGAGATAGAGGTTCAGGTCCCTTCTGGACCATAGCTTCTGTGTACTGACCCTGAGGAAATGCTTTCCAGAAGATTTTGCCACAGTGATGCTTATCTTTTGCTACTCACATCTGATTTTTTCAGTCCCAGCTAACCAGCATCAATTGTCCCAGTAAAACAAAGATTTCACTTCAGTGGTTCTAGTCTCTTCTTAATCACAGATGAGTCTCAGCCCCAGTAGCCAAGAACCCACAGATTTTCAATTCAAGATATCATGCAAATAGCCCTGAGAATCTCCACTTCCCTTTGAAGTTTCACAAGCCAGCCCTCCATTGTCCACAACTCTCTCACTATTACTGTTCCAAGCTCTACAACAGCAAACTCTAAGTACTCAACGGCTTTTCCAGCCCAAAGTTCCAAGTGCTTCCACAATCCTTCCTGAAACAACTGGCTCAGATCTGTCACAGCAATACCCCACTTCTGGTACCAATTACTGTATAGTTGCTTTTCTGTTGCTGTGATATAAACACCATGACCAAAGGAACTTATAAAAGGAAGAGTTTATTTGGCTTTTGATTCCAAAGAGGCAAGAGTCAGTTCATCAAGGCAGGGAGGCATGGCAGCAGAGGTGGCTAGAGTAGGAACAGAAGCTAAACTCTCACATATTCAAGCAGGCACAGGAAGCAGAGCATGACTGGAGATCCAGCAAGGCTTAAATCTCTGTAAACCCACCCCCAGTGATGTACTTCCTCTATCATGGTCACACCTGCTAAGACCTCCCAAACAACATCACGAACTTGGGACAAAATGTTCAAATACTTGGAGCCTATCAGGGACATTCTCATTCAAAATGAGTATAAAAATAATTCATTAAAAACTGCTAGTGAAAAATATCTAAAATGAGTTCAACTTGACTTATGATGAAAAATTCAAATGTAAAAAATGACATATGATTTTGACTCATAACAAAGAAAAACAGCCAAATAAATGAATATCTGATTTCAGAAAGTTGCTCTGAAGTGGCTATGATTCTGATATATATTCATGTGATATAAGAATAGCTTGTTATAGGTGTTATGAAAATTATTTGTTTGTGTGTACTAAGAGATTTTAATGATTCTCTGTCTTGATAATAATTCTACCTAAATCCACTAGTCACATATGTTTAAATGCAGAATTACTAATTATTGCTAAAATCTGAAACTAGTGAATTAGAAATTATTTGATACAATGCAGAACATAAGATTAAAGAATATGAAAATAGATTAGAGAAAGCATTAAAGTGGTTGGTTATCTGGGGGCTAAGAGACTTGTCTTTCCTTTATGCATTGATGCATGTTTCAAATAATTGTGAATAATACACATACTACTTCTATTTTTCAGTGTAAAATACAGACAAACAACATCCCCATATATTCATGCATAAAAGAGACAAGTCATATAATACTGGATTTTCGAGGAAAAATTTATATTCACCCTCTTTGTATTCATGTTTTTAATGATTAATATATTTCTCAGGTTTTATCTAAAATTGACAGCTAAAAAATGTTTATCAAACTGAGCAAAGCTAATAATTTAGGTAGTCTTGCTCAACATCTATCCTATGTGCTCCCTTTTCCATTTCTTGTTAACAGAGGGCAGGAGAGTAAAACTGCATTTACAGTTTCCCTTGCAGCTTGTCTTAGCTTGCTTTCTATTGCTGCGATAAAACCCATTGATCAAAAACAACTTGGGGAGGAAAGGGTTTGTTGTATCCTATACTTCAAAGTGACAGCCCATCTTTGAAGAACTCAGGGCAACAACCTGGAAGCAGGAAATGACACAGAAACAATGGGGGAACACTATAGTCCTTTGGCCTATGCTCAGCCTTTTTTCTTATACAATCCAGGATCACCTGCCCATGGGTGGCATTGCTCACTGTGTTGGACACGCCTACATTTCTCAACAATCAAGAAAGTGACTCACAGATATGTCAACAGGTCAATCTGATAGATAGAATTCACCAGTGGAAGTTCCCTCTTCCCAGGTGTGTCACATTGACTACTACAGCCACCCATTACACAGCTATAGTATGTATACATGACCAATTTCATCCATCACCTGCTGAGATATGGAGCCAGAAACTGTCTGCCTTGTGCAGTGAGTCTGGGTTCATTGACCAAGCCTGGTGACAGGGGTATGTAGCTTGTCTGAGCGAGCTCTGGTGGCCATTCAGAAATCTAGCTGCTGCACTATGGATCCCAAGCTACCCTCTGTGATAGCAACAGTGTTTTCACTGGAAGAGCATGGATGCTATTAAAGTAGTTTTGTTTTGTTTTGTTTTGTTTTTTTTTTCATGACATTCCTGAAGATTTGGAGTCATCTGACTTTTTTTTTTTTTTTTTTTTTGGTCTTTTTGAAACAGGGTGTCCCTGTAGCCCCAGCTGTCCTGGAACTCACTGTGTAGACAAGGCTGGCCTCGAGCTCAAAAAGATCCTCCTGCCTCTGCCTCCCGAGTGCTGGGATCAAAGGCATGTGCCACCAGGCCTGGCTTTATCTGATATTTTAAAGTAACTCCTTCAGATAGACCTGGGCCTTATTGCTTTCAACAAAGACATGATGCCATAACTGAGCAGAGACATGATGGCAAAAAGGCCCATTAAGTGCCATAGTACCTTCTAAAGAGAACTAAAGCAGTTTTCCCATTCAGTGGTATGCAGATGACCCTGCTCAGTAGTGAGGTAAAATCTACCTCTCTAGTGGTTTGGCAATGATGCATGTGAAACATTTAGTACAGTGTCCAACTAAGTTAACAGCTAAGTACATCATTCATACTAAGAGTTTTATTTATTATTATTTTGATTTTATGTGTATGAGTATTTGCCTGCTTGTGTGTGATGCCTGAGGAGGCCAGAAAAAGATGTCAGATCCCCTAGAACTGGAGTACGGACAGTTGTTAGTTGCCATGTGGATGCTAGGAAACAAACCTTGGTCCTCTGGAAGAACAGCAAGTACTCTTAATTGTTGAGATACCTCTTCAGCACCAAGTCTAATAATTTTAAAAAGAAACTCCACAAAGTATTTCTGTCCTACATGATGACAGATGTCAAAAATCAATTCTTCTTCTTTTTTTTTTTTTTAACTTCCTCTTGGCTCCTATAGTTTCTTGTCTCTTACCTTGGATTTCATAAAAAAAAAAACCTACTGCCAAATTCATAAAAGAAGAAGTTATTCTAAACTTCGACAAAGAACAGAATCACATATGCTTACCTAGTTGTTAATAATTTACCATAAATCTAACTTATTAGTTATTCTTTAGATAGCTTGCTATATGTATTATGTATGGGGTCTTTCCTCTTTGGTTGACTACAGCTGTCATATTAATTTTTAATCAAATTGTAAAAATTTATAAGTAATTCTAAAAGCCAGGTGAATATAAAGAAAAAATATCTACAAAAGAGTATTTAAATGTATTCTATTCCTAGGAACACATTTACCATTCACTCTGAATTCCAAATATCAAAATGATTTTAAGGACGCTAGTTAAGACAAAACACAACCAGTTTCTCAAAGTAAACCTAGACTTTATTTATGGCTATAAAATTCTACATTTTCTGCCTTTAAAGAAGAAGCCAGGAACTGAATATTTATGATCCTGACACTGTCCCACACTTTATTGTTTTCCTTAAGGGCTTTTACCGAGCCCACAGGAGAAGATGGAAACAGAAACTCTCTACAATCTGCCTAGTGCTAATCTTCCATTTCCCAAATGTGGTGCCCAAACTATCTTAGCATGAAAATGCATAAATTGGGAAAAATCATGTAAAGAAAAGTTGAGAAGCTTCAAGGAATTATTAAATAGGGCAAATAGTCCATTCACTCATTTCATACGTAAATGATCATTATCAAATATGTTGCAGATGGAAATTTCAAGAGCAGGATTTCAGGACGTGGGTATTATGATGATGATGATTAAGCAAAAGTCTGTTGAATACAGACCCTGTAAAAGAAGATTCTGTTTATTAGGAAAACACTTCAATTTATATGTTGAGTTAGAGTCAACAGAGCTTGCAGTAAGTAGAAGGCTAGCTCTTTATTTGCTGGCTTTATGACAGGAACTGGTTATCATGTCTCTCAGACTTGACTCTGCCTGGAAGATGAATATTGTGTTGTTAACTGCACCAGAGTTCTGAAAACCAGAAGTTAACGCACTTGTGTAAAGCGCTTGTAAGGAATTCACATTACGCTTTTATTCCACGAATGAGACTGAAACAACACACCACAAGACATTATTTCAGTCAGAAAGATGAGGCTGGGAAATAAAGTTTTGATGAGGTAAAGTAAATGTTTATGTGATTGAACCCAACGGAGAAAAATCACATTCCTAAGAACTTGAGTAAGAATTCAAGGACCAACAAAAGGCAATGTGTCCTATTTTTATGTTTGGGGGTAAGTATGATGAATTCATTCAGAATTTTGATGTATAAAGATACAATTAATGTAAAATGGCAATTCTTTTAACTCCAGTTTTTAAAGCCTGTTCCTTAAAAATTTATTTCTGCTTTATTAAAATGATAACTTGTGATTTTGCCTTTATACTGACATTTTCTTTACTTGAATCTTACCTTATGGATAGCTTACTTTGAAATAAAAGAGCATTGTGTACAAATCTCCTGAGAAGACCAGAATAAGGTTTCTCATGCTTTAATGATCTTATATATCTCCCAGGGACCTAGTTTAATACAGAGTCTGATTTATTCTATCTGGGTGGGGACTTGAGGCTCTGCATAGGTGATACTGATGCTACAGGACAATTTTGTAGCAGGAAGGAGCTGGTAGACAGCATCCTGGAACCTCCATTCAACTTTACAGGTAAAAAGGCAGATGGTCTTGGGCCAGAGGCTGGTATCCTGGTGGATTTGGCATTGGTTATCCAAGGGCACTAGGCATGATGTATTTCCCTAAGTTTCCTGTGTAAGGGGGATTGATTTTCTCATGGAGAATTACTCCCCCCCCCGAATAGGCTTATGTTTTGAATATAGTGTTCTAACTATTTTGAATATTTTAATATCAGGAGCCAAGCATAGATTTTGAATAGATTACTCTCAGGCAATCTCTGGTGAAACCTAAGCAGGTAGATTGTTACATTTAAAATCTAACTCTGACAGATGGCACAGGGCATCTGGAGGCTCAGAGGGGACAGGCAATGTGTTGATGGTGTGTATCTTTAACTGGCTTAAAGATCAGAGGATGGGAGAAGAAAATATTATGCCTAAAATAGAATCTTCTCTTTTCTTTAACCTACTATGAAAGCAAGTGGGTCAGTTTTTTAAATTGTCAAGTTAAATTATAGAAATGATTTTTTAAAATTTAACTTGAGATTTAAAAAGAGAATTTGCTCTAGCCTGGTATTTTAAAATACAGAACTGTGGCAGGTGGAGGATGTGCAGATGAGAAGGTTGTGAAGGAATTGCTTTGAGAACAGAGAACAAAATGGTTGTTAAGAAAGGTATTTCTTCCTTCTTCAGGACTGTGAACCATTTTGCAAAGCACAGCTGAGAACTTTGATGTCTTTGTTATACCAGCAATCTCTTCTTGCTTGTTCCTGTTTCGTGCCATCAATATCACAAATAGGTTTCCCTCCAAGCCCAAGTGAACAGACAATGAATACAGAGATATTGAAGTGGATTAAATTTACCATACATCTACTTGAGTGCCATGTTGGTTCAGTTGATAACTTCAACAATTAAGACTTCTGTAACAGTTGAGATGCCCACGAAAAAATGAGTGACCATATGCCAAAGATAAATACAATTTTAAACAAATAACAAGGATTGCTAGATGCTTTGCCATTGTAGTTCAATATCCAGGTTAAAATTGTAACTGTATTCAGTCTTACTGATTTTTTTTTTGCATTCACTTCTCTCTTTTCACATTTCTTTTTTCTGCTTATGCTAAATTTCCAAGTATTTTCCCTACACATCTAAACGTTTTAAGATGGTTAATCGTGAAATGCTTAGTATGTGCAGCGCTGTATTTTAAATGCTCCAAGAACTTACCATACAGTCGAGGAGATGCAATATGGCACACATAAAAACCACATTAATGAGAAAGCCTCATGAGTTTCATAATTTTCCCTTTTAAGAAAAGTGAGTTGAACTCCCACTGGAGTGAGCAAGAAACCTCTCAAGAGGATTCGGTGTGTGACTGGGAAACTGGGAAAATGGTCAGAGTTGAGAAACTTAGAATTTGAAGAACAAGATCTTTTCAGGTAAAAAACAATAGGAGCTAAGGCACTGGAAAGAGAAATGAATTCTATGGGATGAAAAGGAGTTTCAAGGTGACTGAAACATAGACTATGCCAAAAAATTGTGCCAGGTTATTCAGTTACAAGGGAGTCCAGAAAGGACAGCCCCTTCTCATATTCAGACCCTTTCTCTACAAGGTCCCCTTTCTTAAAATGCCTCTGGCACTCTAATTTCAACTTCCAACACTCACACAGAGTTTTGTAGTTTCTTTTTCTTGACCTTCAACTCTTCCCTAGTTTGTAAATTTAGTCTGTTTTAATTATTTAGCACTGGATCATAGACCTTCTCTCTTATATAATGACCTACATTATAGTCCACATTTCATACACATCTATTTTGATCATTTTTAAATTCGTAGGCTCAAATTGAAAAGTTATTGAAAGGAGAAATGAGCTTACAGTTGTTTATAGCCAAGATCTAATATTAGGCCTATGTGAGACAGTTGCTAAGTGCTTAATTGATTAAATAAATTAATAAGTGGATATATGTATGAAAAGGTGCTGGGACGACGGCCCAGTTGGTGGAGTGCCTGCTGTGCAAGCATGAAGAGCTGAATTTGAATTTCCAGCGCCCCTGTGAATAGCCTGGCATGGTGGCACACACCTGTAATCTTAGCACTGGGGAGGCAGAGACAGGAGAATCCTGGCTACTCCCTAACCGACTACTCTTGCTGAACCCTATGAGTTTCAAGTTCAATGAGAGACACTGTTGAAAAAACGTAAGGTGGACAGCAGTAGAGGAAGACACCTGAAGTCGACCTCTGGCCTTCACATGCACAGAAACACACACACACACACACACACACACACACACACACACACATACCCACCCAATACACCACACACACAAATTGAAAAAAATATATATATACTAAAGAATGAACTAGATTTAACCTATGGAAGTCTGTTACGTTTCATATTCTCTGACAATTTGTATAGTGAAGGTCATTAATTGTGTTCCTGTTTTGTCAGAAATTCTATCTTAAAAAATACTTTATTTAATGTTCTTTTATTTCATGGGTGCACTGCCTGTATGTTTGTAAGCACCTGTGTCATGCAATGCCTATAGAGATCTGAAGAGGGCAGTAGATCCCCTGGAACTGGAGCTACAGATGGTTTTCAGCTGCCGTGTGGGTCCTGGGAACCAAAACCAGGTCCTCTGCAAGAATGGCCAGTGTTCTTAATCACCGAGCCATGTCTCTAGCGCTTGTACAGAAATCCTTAACTCAATTTTGAATGCACTGCTCTTATTTCTTGTAGTATTTAGCTATTGAGTTAGCTAACTAGGGGGCTATGTCTGTGTTTTTATTTCTAGAAGTTTAATAAAGTAGGGACTGCTACCTACATGTCATTTTTTGATTCATCTAAAGTTGGACGAACTCGATTTGTGAAACTGGGAGCTGGATTTCGTGACTTCTATTTCAGTTGAATGAGCAAAGCTGTGATTTTGAGAACAAATGGTTCTTTCTGGGTCACAGAATGGCTTCTGAATAGTAACTACAGTTTAAGTGGTGAAAGAAAGCAAATCCTTGCTTCCATCCATTTTTTTAATATAGTACTCTCAGCTGCCATTATTTCACGAAAAATAATCCGTTCTATTTTGTTGTGGCCAATCTCTCACTTGTGACTTTATTGTGTTCAATTTATGCATCCCTGACCCAGCAGTTAACTAGATTCTAAATAAGCGTAACTAAACTGGCCAGTCTTTCTTTCCATGTCAGGCTGTAATGTCTTTGGCTGAAAGTTATGTACTGCGTAGTTATGGTCAACCAACAATAAGATCTATATCTTTCCTAGTAATGGTACAAGATTGCTTATTTATGGATTTCCAACAAAATTAAATACAAATAATTTTTCAAGGGTTATAGTAATAAAAAATTCAGTTAAGAATTAAAAAAAATATTGTATAGACACATTGACTTAAAAAGTATAACAAGCATACTGGGTGTAAATATTTCCTATGACTAAGGTACGATAAAGCTGTCTTAAATGACATGATTAATCATTTTTCCTTATCATGTTGTGCACATGCATAAAAGGAATAGAAATATGTGGCAGATGTGGAAATCCGAGATTGTATCTGCTACTATATTCTCTCATGATATTCATATAACATCATTGTAATTGTAGAAATTCAAGGATCCCCTTGACAGCAGAAACTCCTATCTGACCTTTAGAGCTCCGGTTTGTTTGGCTCTGAGAGTGTTTAGCCTGAATTAAGACTCTGCTTTGGCTAGACCATCTCATCTCCTCCATCACAATTTCTTACAAAGGTGAGACAGTGAGAGGAATGAACACAGATGACATGAACAGGCTCATGTCCTCGTTTTCCTCTTTAACAGATAAATTTTCCTTTTTGGTTCTCCTTTTCTTTACCTGTAAAATTGCCTGTCTTTAAAAATGTGTTGTGAGGATTAAAGACAATTTAATGAATGTATACTTCTGTCCAGTATTTACTGCGTAAGAGTAGCTCAGATTTTGTTTTTCAGTTTTACTTATTTCCTTCCTGTAGCTCAGGAGGAAAACATTCATGCAAGATACCCACACCACATAAAATTGTGGGGAATATATTAGTCAGTTTTGTCCTCATTAGGATTCAATACTTGAAAAACAAAACACAACTTCAAAGAACAAACTACGAAAACAGTATCAGAGTTTTCAGCCCATAGACCGTGCTTCTGTTTTTTCCAGGTCTGGGGTGAGGCAGAATATCATGGCATTGGGACCACATGACAGAGGCTACTCACCTCATATGAGATAGGAAAGAGGGAGACAGGAAGGGGCCAAGAACCAACCTTCAAAGACACAACCACAGTAACCTACTTCCTCCATCTAAGCCCCATCTCTCAATGTTTCTACCACCTCTCTATGTAGGTGCTATCTGCTGGGGACTAAGTGTCCAAAGCATTAGCCAATAGGGGATATCCATATTCAAACCATAAGAGAAGATAAGGTACATCCAAGGCATAGGTATGTACTAGCAAAACATGGAACTGATTAGGTTGATTGTTTTAAGAGTCACAGTCATAATCATAAAGGATCAATAATGCTTTGGGTTAACATTTCCAAGTGGGAAGAAAGGACTGTATAACTCACTTATTACATAGTTGTCACAGCTGGTGGCCATTAGGCCCTGCTAGCTATATAGGACAAGTTCAATTGCAACATTGAGCAAATACATCACTGTTAGTGGCAAACTTAGAACATGAATGAATATGTTCCAATATTTGGGACGTATGCTAAAAACTTGTTTACATATATTTAAACATAATTGGATAGTGTGTGTGTGTGTGTGTGTGATATGCCCACATGTCCGTAGACACTCATGCCTTTGTGCACATGCAGACATTATTAGAGGATATTTGGTGCCCTGCTGTATTGCTTTCCAACTTATTTCCTCTCACAGAACCTGGGGCTAGATTGGCAAACAGTAAACATCTGTCTCTGCTTCCTCTAACTCTGGGTTTACAGATTTGTTGGAGGCCATGCCTGGCTTCTTACTTGGGTGCTTACAAACACAGGTCTTCAGTTGTGCAGTAAGCCCTCTTATCTGCTCAGTTATTTCCCCATCACCAGAAAGTCTATAATTTTTCTCAGAGCCTTGGCCCTAATTCATTTGGGCCTTCCCATTGTTGAACTTGTACTTAATTTCACTCTTCCCTATAGCACCACTTGATTTTACATATACATTTCATTGATTCACTGTACATATCACTTTTTATTGAGGATTTATCACTAAAATATTAATGAGATACAACTCCAGCTTCTAAAGGCACACTAAACTTATTCTTACAGATTGCATTTGGGTGATTTAAAATAATTTTCTGTTGATTTGTGCCTTTATCATTTTAATAACAGAATAAATCTGTCATTCAAAATCATACACATCATTTCTTTTTTATTGATGTCAACAGAATAGCATCTATCTGGTTATAGATTTTACATTTCAGTCCACAAAATTCTGTCACGTTGTCTCTTCTTTTTGTCCTTTCTTCTCACAAAAATTTTCATTTTGTTTTTCTTGAAAGTTTTAATATTGTGAAACTGAATGATTCTCCCTTTTCTTTCAAGGAATAAACAGAGGAAAGTTCCATTTCAGAATTGTATTGATGACTGAAGAATTAGAACCATTTTTCTGGAGTGTATTTATCATAGTTAGTCTGAGTGTTTGGATTTTCCTGAAGTATTCTTCCTCATGGCACCTGTGATTCTTTACCTGCGACTTAACAGTAATATGGCCTTGTAATAGCTTAGCACTTTAAATTTTGTTCTTCTTCATTATGATAATAGGTAATGTAATTATATGACTTTGTAAACCAATTGAATAATTTAATTATAACAAAAAATTATATTTAGGCATACAATGATATACATGAAAATATAGACTATTATATGCCAGTAGAAGATATTAATTTTACTAAATTAAAGTACAGTTATTATTTACTGGACATTATTCAGAACTTATTCTATAGGTACATATCCTTGATATATAAACAATACTTTATACTATACTATACTATACTATGTATTTATAATATTTAAGATGAAGATTGTTTGGCTTAAGATACTGATTCTCTATATTCTTTGGTACTCAGTTTTAATTAATTTTGAATAAAGAGATTTAAATACACATAGTAAGTTGTTTATCTAGTTAATCAATTAAATCTGATTTTCAAAAGGAAGTTAAAAAACAAGCATACAAATACTACAAAGAATCCCAGAAACTTTAAGAACAGCTCTGTTGACTCCTAGAAGAATAAAGAGCAAACCATGTGCAGTTTCATTATTTATTAGGCATTAACAATTTATTAATTCTGCTGGTTTACCTGTCATTATCCTTCATGATCTATATTAGTAGAAGGCTAGGTTCCTTTCAGAGCTGAGAAAAAGGACACCCAGGGGTCTTTTCAATCAGAGGAGATAAGCAGCAGAGATTTGAACGAGCCTAGTGCTCCTGTCAATAACATGCACTCTTTTCTGTATCAACATGCTTGAGGTCTCTTCCATCCTGTCTTGACTATTGTAGAAGAGGCGAGTCACAACTGATCACAGTTCTTCAGGAAATGCACTTATTCATTTCAAAGAATCCCCATCGCAATGGGTTACTGTATTATAACCCTTGCATTCCACAGAGAATCGTGCATTTCAATCCACATTAGGCACAAAATATATGTTTGAAAGACTGTAATTTTGATTAAATAGTACAAAATTTAAGTAATCAAAGACAGTTTATATTATAAAATTCAAGGTTTCAGAAGTACTTTTCTGTCAGTAAGGAGGGGAAGAAAGGGAGAAAGTTGTTTAAATATGAAGTCATAGAACTCCAGTGTTAAAAGAGATCATGGAAATCATAGATGGAAAATGGAAACAGAGAAGAGCAAAGAAGCTGACGTGACTTTAGGTATTTAAAGTCAAAGACAAGTGTGCAGGGAGAGAGATCACTGAATAAAGTACTTGCCATACAAGCATAAGGACCTGACTTCTAGTCTTCAGAATCCATGTAAGCTTGGCAGTACAGTTCAAATCTATAATCCCAGTACTCCTACGGAGAGATGGGAAGCATAGACAGGAGAATCCCCGGAAGTTCATGGCCAGCCAGTCTGGCATACATGGAGACAGACAAGAAACTGTCTCAAATAAGGTAGAAGGCAAAGGACCAACACCAGAAGTTGTCAGCTGACCTCTACTCCTCATGTGTGTTGTTGCATGTGCACTCCTATTCTCTGACACAGGTGCATGCACACACATCATACACACATGCATGCACAAACACACCAGAGCCAGTCTCTGATTTTGGTTGCTTAATACTCAATGATTTTTTCCTCTACTTTAACTGTTAAATTTGCTTCTTCTTATTTCCCTTCTTCCTTCATTTTACTTTAGTATCATTTGTTATTATTATTTTTATTATTATTAAAATGTAAACTTTAGTGTCAGATTACCTGAGTTTTATCTCTGCCAATTACTAGCTAAAGACTCAAAAGTGAGTTGTATATCTTCTCTAGGACTCAGTTTATTATTTCACAAAATGTAAATAACTCTTTTTTTTCATTTATTTATTTTTTTCCTTCATTTTACTTTAGTATCATTTGTTATTATTATTTTTATTATTATTAAAATGTAAACTTTAGTGTCAGATTACCTGAGTTTTATCTCTGCCAATTACTAGCTAAAGACTCAAAAGTGAGTTGTATATCTTCTCTAGGACTCAGTTTATTATTTCACAAAATGTAAATAACTCTTTTTTTTCATTTATTTATTTTTTTAAATTATTTATTTACTAACCATATAATTAGAAGCATTTCATTACAACAGCATTGACATCATATTTGGTAACAATTTCCAGAGCTGAGATGCATCTCTTTCAAAATTGGCTGTAAATTTTTAGGTTTACACTTGAATTACTACAGTTACACAATATTGTA
>NW_008349975.1:751546-753667 GCF_000622305.1 Nannospalax galili | reverse complement strand
TGGATAAGATTGGGGTCTGCTGTTCATTTTCCCAGTTCTATGCTGGGTTACTATCTGGGAATCCCTTTGGCCACCCTGGCCATCAAATCAAAAGAAGGTAACGCTTGTCTGGCATTGTTGCTTGTTATGTAGCCTTTAGCTATCCATACGGACTCTTAGGAAATTATGTTGACCCATTTAATCTTTGGTTATACTTTCCTTTTGGGGGTTTAAGGCCATACAGTTGGTCCAGATAAAACCGATTTATTTTTACTCTTAAGGTCGTTTGAGGATCTGTTCCTCAGGGGTCACATGGGCTTGGGAGGAGACCCTGGCTCCTTTCTTTTAAGTGTTCCACCAATGTGAAGATAAGTGTCAAAGGTCCTGCTCGACCATGGTAGGCTTCGCTTGGAAGCATGGAGGAAATGATTCCTCTGTGTTGACCCTCCTCTTTATAGACTGGACACTGGTTCAAGTCCATCTCGTGGGGTCTTCTTGGCCTCCTTGATCCACAGGACAGGTGACCCACCACCATTATAGGACATTTTGAGAGATGCCCATAGTCCCCTGGAACTTGTTGGCCTAGGAGGGCAAGGAGCAAAAAGTGTCCTTTATGTCCCTCTGACCAAATTATTATAGACTTCAAAGTATGTGTGTTAAACACCCAAAGAGGTTAGTTTCACCAGTCTGGTATTTTTAATTTTAATTACTGTGTGTCATGTAGATATATCTTGGACAAAGATCAGTTGTTCTCAGATAAACCTTACCTAGACATATATTTCTTGATCTGTTATGTATAATTCGTCAGTAGGTTGTAGGAGGTTGTAGGAGGTTCTCTCTGGTTTTCAAAACTAGCTAGGCATTGTTTATCTCTCACCTTATCTCACCCCCCATCATGGTCTTCCCACTTCAGGTGTCTCCATTTCCCCCCTTTCTCCCTTACTAATACCCTTCTCCTATGGTCCTACCTCTCTTGAGCTCCTTCTTTCCCTTTATCCCCTAGGTTCCTTGTATACCCTTCCCTCCCCCCTCCCTTAAACTAACCCAATTTTTATCCATATCTCCCTTATTAAGGCCTGTTTCCTATTGTTCTTCTCTTTCAGGTTATTTCTTTTCCTTTATCTCCCTGTTTCCTTTCCGTTATCCTGGTTCCTGTAGTTATGTCTGGTTGCATACTTATGTATCAGAGTCTGGTTTTAGGATCCACATATGAGGGAGAACACATTTTTTTTTCTGAGTCTGTGTTACTTCACTTAGTATAACAGTTTCTATTTCCATCCATTTACCTGCAAATTTCATGATTTCATCATTCTTTACTTGCTGAGTAAAACTCCATCGTATAAATGAACCACATTTTCATTATCCACTCATCAATTGAGGGAGACTTAGGTTGCTTCCATCTCTTAGCTATTGTGAAAAGAGCAGTAACTAACATGGATGTACATGTGTCTCTGCAATAGGATGAATTCTTTGGGTATATGCCGAAGAGTGGTATAACTGGGTCAAATGGTAAGTTCATTCATAGTTTTTTAAGAGTTTTACACACTGCTTTCCAAAGGGGTTGAACCAGTTTGCAGCCCCATCAGCAGTGGATGAGTGTTCCCCTTTCCCCACACTCTCTCTAACATTTGGTATCATTTGTTCTCTTGATCTTAGCCAGTCTGACTGGGATAATGAAATCTTAAAGTGGTTTAAATTTGCATTTCCCTATTTACTAAGGATGTTGAATGTTCTTTAAGATATTTCTTAGTCATCTGGGGCTGGAGAGAGGGCTCAGTAGTGAAGAACACTGGTTGTTCTTGGAGAAGACTTGGGTTTGAATCCCAGCACCCACATGGCAGCTGACAGCTGTCGGTAACTCTAGTTCCAGGGATCTGACAGCCTCTTCTGTCCTCCATGGGCATTGCACAACATGAGTGCACTTACCTACAGGCAGGCAATACACTCATACACATTAAAAAAAAATAATAATAATAATAAATAAATAAATAATATATATATATCTTTTAAGTTTATTGACTAAGCTATCATTTCTATATGAAAAAATTCAGAGTATTTTAACATCCTATGCCTAGATCTTGTAGGTTTTTCTCAATGTTTTCTTCTTCAGAGCTTCAGGTTTTACATTGAGGTCTTTGAGCG
>NW_008349975.1:750352-750923 GCF_000622305.1 Nannospalax galili | reverse complement strand
ATTTCCTTCTCCTGTCTTATTGCTCTAGCAAGAGTTTCAAGCACTATATTAGAAAGGAGTGGAGACAGTGGACGTCCTTGTCTGGTTCTTGATTTTAATGGGAATGCTTCCAGTTTTTATCCATTTAGAATGATGTTTGCTGTGGGTTTGTTATATGTGGCATTAATTATATTGAGGTATGTTCCCTCCAGTCCAATTCCCTCTAGGACTTTGAACATAAATGCATACTGAATTTTGTCAAAGGCCTTCTCTGCATCTATTGAGATGACCATGTGGTTCCTGTTTTTGAGTCCATTTATATGATTTATGACGTTTATTGAGTTATGTATATTGAACCATCCCTGCATCTCTGGGATAAACTCGACTTGATTATCGTGTGCCTGTATGCGGTTTGCAAGTATCTTGTTGAGAATATTTGCATCTGTGTTCATTAAAGATATGGGTCTATAGTTTTCTTTTTTGGTTGTATCTTTACCTGGCTTTGGTATTAGAGTGATACTGGTTTCATAGAAGGAATTTTGGAGTTCTCCCTCCATTTCTATCTTTTTGAATAATTTGAGCAGTATTGGTT
>NW_008349975.1:748995-750145 GCF_000622305.1 Nannospalax galili | reverse complement strand
GATGTTCTGTATCTTTCTGGTGTCTTTTGTGATATTTCCTCTTTCATCTCTGATTTTGTTGATTTGGAAGTGCTCTTTCTTTTGGTTAACTGGGCTAGTTTCCTGTCAATCTTGTTTATCTTTCAAAGAACCAGCTCTTGGATTCCTTGATTCTTTGTATTGTTTTCTTTGTTTTAAGTTCATTAATTTCTGCCCTGATTTTTGTTATTTCTTCTTCTCTGCTGTGTTTAGGTTTCATTTGCTCTTGCTTTTCAAGTATGTTGAGTTGCAATGTTAAGTCATTTATTTGTGTTCTTTCCAATTTTTTTATGTAAGCACTTATAGCTGTAAACTTCCCTCTTAGGACTGCTTTCAGCGTGTCCCAGAGGTTTTGTCATGTTGTATTGTCCTTTTCATTTAATTCCAGGAATACTTTTATATCTTTCTTAATTTCTCTTTTGGACCCACTCATCATTCAGGAGTGTGTTGTTTAATCTCTATGTGTTCATGTGGTGATCAGGGCTTCTTCAGGTGTTGATTGTAAGCTTTATTGCATTGTGGGCTGATAGAATGCATGGAATTATTTCAATCCTTTTGTATTTGTTGAGGTTTGTTTTGTGCCACTGTATATGGTCGATTTTGGATAAGGTTACATGGGGTGCTGAGTAGAAAGTATGTCCTTTGGTGCTTGGATGGAACACTCGGTAGATGTCTGTTAAGTCCATTTAATATATGGTATTGTTTAATTCAGATGTCTCTCTGTTAACTCTATGCCTTTCCCTGTTGACCAATCTAATGGAGACAGTGGGGTAATGAAGTCCCTGCTATTAATGAGTTGGGATTAATATGGGTCTTAAAGTCCTGTAGTATTGTTTTTATAAAGTTGGGTGCACCAGAGTTTGGTGAATATATGTTCATGATTATAATATCTACTTGGTTTATTGTTCCTTTGATCAGAATGAAGTGGCCCTCTTCATCTCTTCTGATTAGTTTTAGTTTAAAGGCTATTTTGTCAGATATTAGAATTGCTACACCTGCTTTTTTCTTAGTGCCATTTGCTTGGAATGTTTTTTCCCTCCTTTCATCCTAAAATGGTGCCTATCCTTGGAGGTGAGTTTCTTTTAGAAAACATACAGAGGGATTTTGTTTCTTAACCTATTCAACTAACCTC
>NW_008349975.1:717465-748164 GCF_000622305.1 Nannospalax galili | reverse complement strand
GGCCCCAAGACAAGGAATGGGGCAGGGCCCAAACTTGGAGGAGAGACTGGCGGGAGAGATGAGAGGGTGAATGAAGCTGGGGGACTCAAGGCATGGAGGGAGCAATGGACTTACCCCGGAGAGAGGCCTGTGGGTAGGAGAGAGCCATTTATTTTTATTTTATGTGTATGTCTTGCATGCAGGTAAGTATCTTGCATGCAGTACCTATAGAGACCAGAAGAGGGCATGAGATTCCTTGGAACTGAAGTTCCATGTGGTGTTGGGAGCAGCCAGTCCTCTTAACCACCGAGCCGTCTTCTAGTTCCACTACTTCTTTTATAAAGATATTGATGATTAAAGGAGTAATACATATGTAGAGGCTCAGCCCTATCTGTGCCTGGGTCAAAAATACTTGTTCTCATTATTGTAACTAGTCTATTTCCTTTATGTCAACATTAAGAATTGAGAGAAACTGAAGCAAAAGATTCTTTCATTTCAGATGTGGCGATGACAAGGAAGTCAATGCACAGTTATAAGGGAAAAATAGAATTAAAGAAGAATTACACAGTTTTGGTTCCAAAGACAGCTGAAAGAAACGAAAGCACAAATAAAAAGAAACTATAGTCAGTCACATGTGAGGGAACATTGGGAAAGGAATAAGAAATTTTTAAAAAGCATTTTGATTATTATTTTTATTTTGTGTCTATGAGTGTGTTGCCTGCCTGTAAGTGCACCCATGTCCTGTGATACCCGTGGAGGTCAGAAGAGGGCTTCGGATCCCTTGGAAGTGGAGTTACAGATGGTTGTTAGCCTCCATGTGGGTGCTGGGAACTAAACTTGGGCCCTCTGCAAGAGCAACCAGTGGTCTTAACCAGCTGACTTATCTCCCCAGCCCTAAAATAATAATCTTGAGGACTAGAGATATGGTTTCATGATTGATCATTTGCCTAGATTGTGAAAGGCCCTTAATTAAATCTCCAGCACTAAAATATCAAAAAAACTAAAAAATAACAATATAAAATAGACAAATGACTAAGTTTTGGAGAGAAAATATGGAAACCTTGCATATGTGTTTTTCTTTTTAAAGAAATGATATGACACTCAAATAGGATTAATCTTTCCTCTGCCACTTAAAAATTGCATAATAAAAATTTGCATACTCATGGACAAATGCCTTATCTCTGTGTACTATTCTTACATATAGAAAACCAGTTATCTGTAAGATTAAACTTATAAGCAATGTACATAAGGTACTCACAGCACACAAAAGTGGTGACAACAGCAGGCTGAGTCACAGACATGGGACAACTGATAGCAGCAACCACATCAACATATAAAGGCAAAGACTAACATCATACAATGTCCAATGTGTCCAGCATGTCAATGTTTTATCCCAGGGATTGACAAAGTGTAGCCTGTGGACCAAATCCTTTTTCAATAACTACACACAAGTGGGTTTTATTTTTATTTTATTATTTTTAAAATTTTGTTCCTTTGAGACAGAATTTTATGCATCCCAGGCTGGCATGACAATCACTATGTAGCTAAGAATGATCTGGAATTCGTGATCATCCTGCCTCCGCTTGCTGAGTGCTGGAATTACAGGAGTGGTTCACTATACCATGTTTTATATGGTGGTGTGATTTGAATCTAGGACTTTTTGCATGTTGGGTGAGTACTCTACCTAATATATATTTATGGATATACCTTAGGTATATCCTAATCACCTATATTTTTAAATGATTGAAAAAAAAACTGAAGGGGATATGTGAAAACTCTATGAAACTCAAATTCCAGTGTCTATCATTAGAGTGTAGTTGGGGCATAGCCAAGTTTATTGTGTTCATATTGTTTACAGATGTGTTCATGTCACAGTAGAAGAGATGCATAGCTGCAACCAAGCATACTTGCTGTACAAGACCTACAATTTCTGTCCTTCTATGGAAAAGTTTTACTGACCTCTGTTTTAGATAATGTAGCCATCTATGAAATAGAATATTTCCATTAGGACCAGAGCAGGCAATTCAGTTGACTTGAGAGCAGAGAAGTGATAACTTATGGATCAGCAGATGCAGAGAGAGGGGAGTCTTTTGAGGACACACAAATAAACTGCAGTATATCACCAAAAAGTGGAGGACAGTTTTTATGGTAATAGTTGTTCCTGGTGTATGGAAAAAAGGTAATGACATAAAAGGAAAGGTATGGGGAATAGAGAGCCTTGAAAAGAGGAGGCTTACAAAAGGACAAAACACTTTTATTCCTTAGGAAGGAGTCTCTCTTCCCTATATCATATTCTGTATATTCTAGCTCTGATGGTTTAGACTACCCTTGGGGAACAATCTGAATGCAGTAGGTGATACATTACACTTCAGACCTCAGATGATAGCATTCCATTTTTTTGTTAATTTTACCTGAGAGTCTGGCATTATACAATTTAGAAATGCACAAGGGCTTAATTCCTACAAACAGAAAAGAAAACAAAGCAAAACCTGTAAAGTTAAAGACAAAAGACCACATAAAACAACAGCAATGGCCTGTGTTCTACAGCAGTTCCCTTGAATGACTGAATATTCCCTTCCCAAACATTTGTTCCAGGTCTTTCCTTAGATTTTTCATATTCTGCTTTATAAATATTTTCTGAACTATGTAAAAATCTACTAATTTTCTCATTTTTGAAAAACATCTTCTACTGCCAGTTAGAATCATTGCCTCAATCTTTTATTTTTTTCTGCTACTGTTTAGATCCACCTTTGTTGCTGTCTTTATTCTAGTCATCCTGGAAAAATTGTTTATGTGCATGATTATAACCATTTCTGGACTATAAAGTCCTTGAAAACTGAATCATGATCTGCTGTTTCCTGCTTCATGTTGTTAAGCTCAGTGTTTGGAACATTAAGGAGAGACATGGAATAGGTCTCATTGAATTGCTAAAGACACTTCTTCCCTTATTCACTTCTCCCCAAGAAGATTTCCAAAAGAAGTGGCAGGGAGTGAAATGAGTGCCATTAAAAACAAATAGTGCTAAAATGGGTCAGAGTTCAATACAATCAGAAGTTTCCATGTATTCAAATATTACACACTTAGCAAAAAATTATTTTAACTTTTGTGATTTTTTCATACAATATAATTTGATAGTATTTAGATCCCCTCTTCTATATTGTACCTCCCCTCACTGCTCACCTCCAAATTTAAATGTATTATACTTTTCCTACACAATAAAGATTATAGAGTCTAATTTGTTGCCCAAATATCCTTTATTATGGGTCCATCCACTGGGGCCTGTTTAACCCACCAAGAGTCCTGTCTTTGAAAGATACTGTCTTCCAGTCTCAGTAGCCATCAGTTGCCAAAAATACCATAGGTAGGGTTGGGGTTTCTTACCCACTTCCCCATGTATATGCTGGGATTTTGTTTGGTAGAACTTGCATGGGATTTATGCATGCTGTCATAATCATTGTAAGTTCATATGGGTAACTGACCAGCTGTCTGGGAAACTGTTTCCCTGTGATCACCCACCACCTCTGGCACTTAAAATCTTTCCTCCCTCTCTTCCACAATGATCCCTGAGTCTCAGAAAGCAGGAGTTTGATATAGGTTTCCAATTCAGGGATAATCACTCTGAAGCCTCTTATTCGTGGCACACTAACCAGGTGTGGGTTTCTGTGTTAATCACCATCTACTGCATAAGGAAACTTTTCTGGTGAGAATTGAGAAATGTATTAATGTATGGGTATAACAATAAGTCCTTAGGAGTCAGTTTAATACTCTATTTATTAGAAAACTAGCATTATGTTCTCCTCTATGTCCTGTGATCTGTTTATCCTCCATTTCCTCAGCCTCATATGAATATCAAATATGGGCTCCATCATACGAAGCAGAACTTAAATCCAATTAGAAAATTGTTGGTTACTCCCATAATATTCATGCTATTACTGCACTGGTGGGCATGTCTTGCTAAACCAGTTTTTGTTGTAATTCACAGAATTAACAGTTGGGTAAGACTGATGATTATTTTATCTTTTTGCTAGCATGCATAGCACATTGCAGCTCTATAAAAGCTAGCCAGCAGAGATGAGGCTCTGAAGTCAGCACCAACTTAATTTCTCCGTTTGTTCTATAGCTCATTTATGTAGTATCTTCATCAATAGGATCTTACCATAAAGTCCAGAAGGGTCAGCAAGAGAAGGGCAAAGGCCAGTGTTGTTTGAGTGCCTATGGAACCCCTGGTCAAAAGCTTCAAGAGACAGAGAGTTCATTCCCGGCACTGAGGTTTTATTTTGTTAGGCTATGATACCTACAAAGGGCAGTGTTTCCCTGTTACCATTGTGAAAATGACCAGGAAACTAAAAAGCTTCTGTACATCAAAGAACACCACCATTCCAGCGAAGAGACAACCTATAGAATGGGGAAAAGGTCTTTACTAGCTAAACTTCTAACAGAGGTTTAGTATCTAGAATATACAAAGGACTCAAAAAACTAAACATCAAACAAAACAGAACAAAACAAAACAAGCAACAACAACCCAATTAAAAAGTGGGGCAAGGCACTGAACATGGAATTCTCTAAAGATGAAATGCCAATGGATGAAAAATACTTTAAAAATATTCAATATCTTTAGTCACCAGGGAAATGCAGATTAAAACTACTTTGAGATTTTATCTTCCCCCTCTCGTATTGATTCAGATCCAAAGAACGAACAGGGACCAATGCTAGTGAAAATGTGGGGAAAGGGGAATTCTTAGCCTCAGCTGGCAGGAGTGCAACTGGTACAGTCACTATGGAAATCAGTGTGAAGGTTCCTCAAAAAGCTTGAAATTGATCTACTGTATGATCAGGCCATACCATACTGGGACATATACCCAAGACTCTACACCTTACTTCAGAAATATCGGTTCATCTACATTCATTGCCGCCTTTTCTATAATAGCCAGAAATTGGAAACAACCTAGAAGTTCATCAACTAATGAATGGATAATGAAAGTATGGTACACATGCAAAGGGGAATACTATTCAGCTCTTTAAAAAACTGAAATTATGAAATTTTCAGGTGTATGGATGGAACTGGAAACAACCAACCAGAGTGAGATAACCTAGACTCGGCAAATGTCACATGTTCTCTCTCATAGCTGGATGCAAGCTTTGAAATCTTAGATATACATATTAAAACATCCAGACAAGTCAGGAAACTAATACATAGCCATGGAGGGGGTAGGGGAGATTTCTGGGTGGGGTAGTAGAATGTAGTGATATGAAGGTTAAAAGGGAAATAATAGAGTAGGAAGGGTTAAATGGGGTGGGGAATGTGAAGGCAGGCAGGGCAGAGGAGGGGCTTGAAGAGGGATAGCTAATCCTAAAGACCTTTTATAAAAGCCATGTGGAAACCTACCATTATAGAAGCTTCTTAAAGTATATACATACATGTTACAAAAATAATTCTTAATATATAAAATGAATAATTTTACTCATTGAAAATTTCTTTTCACTAAAGTATGTTAATTTCTAAGAGATGTAAACTTGGAGACTCTTGTCATTTTTGAGAAAAAAAAATAGATTGTTAAAATATTATCAGTGCAAGGACACCTAATTAGCTAGAGCTAGTGATTAACACCAAGAAAATAACAAGTTGATCCTGTGAGCCTCACCAAAACTTGCACAGATAATATTTAGCATTTCAAGTATTTAATTGAACTCCAAGGTAGAAGAATAAGAACAGTACTGGTGGTGAAAGCAAGATCATTATATTTAGCACAGTCAATTGTACCTTAAACTCAGAAATATTTGACAGCCGCCAAATTTCATCATACCAAATTAAACGAAGGTTAAATTTGAGGACCTGTTTCTTCAGCAAACAGACCTTGTTTACTAACATTTAAACAATGTCCCAATTGGAAACTGCTACAGAGAACTCAGAAAGCAACAGAAATTACATAAGAAATATGCGGGAATGTGTGAAATGAAGTAGGTAGCAGCCTTATCCTGTCTATTTCTGTGAGAGGAGTAAGTTCCCATCAGTCTTTTGAGTCCTATGGAGAAGAAAGCCTGTTAGGATAACGTATGTGCAATCACATTTTAAGGCATGCTTTGTGTCTTGTATATGCTCAGCTTTTTCAAGCCTGGATCCAGTTACCTGGTAGATTACAATGCACATCCTTGAGAGTCAAACCCATTGGTCCCTATAAACCAAAGAATGCAGTGACATACACTTATATTTTCATACAGCAATAAATACTTATGAAGGGCTGTGACCTTTTTGGATTACTTTATGAATTTTTTCCCTGGATGTAACAGGAGAGATGTTTTTTAGTCCTCTTGGAGAGAAAAATAGTTTAAAATAAGACTTGAAAGTCTTCCAGTTGGAAAGGGATTAAAGTTGGTTATGTTATTTATAGTATTTCCCCATATTTTATAATATCCTTGTGTTTTTGTTAATTACTTGATTATAAAGTCTTTTCAAAATCAAATACTTTACATAACTAAGTAGTAAAAGTATAATTTAAAAGCATCAGACCATGACAGAATTTTAGTTTAAAATGAACCTCCCAAGCTAACCAAATTATACTTTTCTTCTGGGTCACAAACTATCATATATACTTTCTTATTTAAAAAGATTACTTCAGGCAAAAAATCTAAAATTTGTTCATAGTCTTTCTCTTTCTCATAGCTGTGTCTGACTTAGATTTTAAACTTTAACTGCTTCTAAGCAATCCAATTTGAGAATGCTTTTCTTACTTCTCGATATACATGCCTCAAGAATTTAGAGATCATACAAAGCACTAAATATTGATAAACTGGAGATGAAGAAGGGTCCCTTTAGGGCACAGTGATTCCTCACTTACATTTTCTCTCTTCAGCACCAAAAACAGGGACTTAACTATAATGAAACCTCAGTTAATATTTGTTGAATAAAAATATAGTAATTGGCTCACATGACATTATGTTTAAATCTGTTACCCAGGAGCAAATATTTAATTTCTTTAGACTTCAATTTGAGTCTTTTAATCTGTACAATGACAAAGTTTAAATTCCATGGTTTATTAAATTCTGAGTTCCAAAGTTTCTATAATTCTATAACAGGTTAACTTGAATATAACAAAGCAGTGACCACTGAAGTGACAAAAAAACAAACAAACAAATAAACCCCCAAAAAACCAGAAGCATCAACTGTCAGATTTTCCTCTTTGGCTATTCTAGTTATTGCCTTCAAGAAGCAGATATCACTTCTTGACATGGAGGCCTACTCTCTAGAGAGCCACATGACCCTTTATTTAGAAGATGCTTATGTGAATAGGTTTTGAATTAGATTGTCCGTGGCTTAGATTAAACTAAGACTATGCATATATTAGTTTAATAGGGGAAGTATTATCTTGATGAATAGAAGTACATGGCAGCCTTGAATAATAGTTAAGAAGGGCTCACTCCTATCCAACATGAACTTTCACAATGCTCAATTACATTGAGTTAAACAGCACATAGCATAAGTGTGCTTCTGGAGTATAAAATTTCCCCCTGGTAAAGCCACCAACATCCATATGAAATTTTGTGCCTTTTAGTCATCCACAAAATGATATACATCCTGTCACTTACTTTTGAGGAGGTATTCTCTGGTTGATTAAATATTAGGAGTGAAGCATCAGAAAAATAATTAAAACTACCTTTTAAAAAAAGTTCTTTATGTGCCTGGCATAAAGTTATGGTTAGTAGAGATGTTTCTTCCAGGTCGCATGACAATTCTGAAAGGTAGGATACTGTTTCTCTCTGTGTATTCATAACATGGGATTTTTGACAGCCTTTCTAGTCAGTCATACAATCAGTCAATTTTAGAGTTGTGATTTGAACTACAAATACAATTAGGGATCCAAATGGAATACCTATCAGCACCATTATTAAGGTTAAAACATCTTTCTTCAAGAATTGCTTTCAGTAACTTGATGATTTTGGATATGCTTGTGTGGTTTCTAAGAACTGTTGTGCATGATATTTCTTTTAGGTCTGTAAAACTAATGAATATAAACAACACTCTTCTCAGATACTAAAGCAAGCAGCCAAAATTATAAAACTTGTTGACATCTTATTCTTGTTTATTTCACTGTAGAGTGAAAGGAAAGCCAAACTCATCACTTCCAGCCATGCGTGTGAAGCCACAGTTCAAATGAAATAAATGAAAGAAGTCAGCAATCACCATCATTCATTCTTTGCCGTGTAAAATACAACCATCACATACAACGTATGCGTCCATGAGTGTAATTATGTTAAATCAATACCACTAAATCCAATACCCCAAATAACAGTTTGAAGTTAATATGTAAAATCGCATTAATATTCCAATATCTATATTATGGAACTAAATATACACAATAAAACTAGGGTTTGCCCCAACTGTGCTTTTAGTTTGATTAACTCTTTTCCTAGGCTCAAGAATTTTCAAGTTTGGAACTTCCATCATAGCTTGGTTGAACTTCCGTCTTTCAGCTGCCCTGAGCTTAATCAATGTGACATTCTGCTATTCAGAACCACATGTGCTAGAAAGACAGCGGCTGGTTTCTCATGCCTCATTCCCCTCTTTGAATCACGTGATGAACCCCATCTACCAGGGCTATGCATGAGGATGGATATGCAGACTTAGGATGGGAGATATTTTTGTTACTTTAGAAAGGGAGTTATGCTGACATTAAAAGGGGAAAAAAGAGGCTTTTATGACTGAGAGAGACCAATAGATTGTGCAACTAATTTGAAGTACTGCTGCTGATTAGGAATAAAATAAGCCAAGCAGGAGAGAAATGCTCTCTTCACCAGGCTCCACAGCTGTGCCTGAGAGCAAGTCCACCCAAGTCTCCTTATGAAAATTATGAAAGGACTGTGATTTTGCTCTCGGCCTTTAAACTAAACCTCTGCATGGTCTAAATCCATGTTGGCTGCTTGATCTTTCTCTTTCCAGGACTCCCAATTACAACACTCTCAAATTATGTGGCTTCTCCCTTCAATGTTCTCAAAAGAATTTGAGGCTTCAGCATTGTGAGCCTTTTTCATTAGAGGGTTAGCTAAACATTTAAGCTTTGTATAAACCTGACTATTTTAAATTTAGCAGTTGGATGCCTGTGTGATGTCAATTTCAATGCATAGAAAAATGGAATCAATTCTGTTCCATTTCATGTCCCATCTCATTCAGATTCCTAGTATGGGATATAAGTCCTGAGAAACTCATCAGTGGCAGTGATACTCAAGGGTAATACATTTAAAAACATGTTTTCCCTCTTTCTTCTGAATAGGGAATTTTACACAAATTAACCTCTCCAAACTTGCCAAATTCCATATTACTGAACAAAGACACATTAGAACACAATAATCTATGCTTGGGTACAGTGAAAAATCCATCGTTAGTAGATAAAGTAAATTTTTGAGGAATTTCTGTTTCTAAAGAAGAAATTTAATTCAGGGCCAGGTTAAAAAAAGGTTCTCACCCCCTTAATAATGCATAAAGGGGAAAGTTCCCTCAGAAGTAAGAGAACGTAGTTCGAGTGATATTTACTTCAAGGCAGAGCTGGAAGGCCCTAGGTAAGGATGATGGGGAAACCTGATAAATGACTCCAGATAGACTTATGGGTTCTTGCTAATTGTTTGCATAGAGTATTTGTGGTTATAAAGATGCCCCTCAAAGATTCCTCCATCTTAGCACTTGAAGCCGTAATTGAGATACTGCTGCAAATGGACTTTGCAGGTAGAATTAGCGTCATTCATGTGCTAACCTAAAAATGAAGAAGAAATGAATAAGCCTGATGGAAACACATGAGCTCCCCAAAGCAGAAGGGTCAGTCAAAGAAACACTGACTGTGAAGGGCTGGAGAGATGATTCAGTGGTCAAGAGCACGAGCTGTTCTTGCAGAGGACCCAGGTTGGATTCCCAGCACTCACATGGTAGCTAACAACCATCTGGAACTCCAGTTCCAGGGTTCCAAAGCCCTTTTCTGACCTCCTTAGACAATGCACAACAGAGGTGCACCTACCTACATGCAGGCAATATACTCCCACACATGAAATCAAAATAATAAATAACATTTTAAAAAGAAATACTGTGGACAGTGAGGAGGCAGAAAGGATTCAGAATGTGAGAATGCCTCTCACTTGCTGACTTTGAACATGGAGGAAAATGGCCCCTTGCTATTGAATGTGGGTGGCCTCCAAAAATGGAATCTTTTGCTGGGACACAAGGAGACTCTGACCTACATCCATATGGAACTGAACTTTGGTACGTCATGAATGATATAGAGTCATCCCTAGAAATTGTGGGAAAGAAGACTGCCTTTCTATTACCTTGTAGATCCTAAAAACAGAGAATCCATTTTACCTAGACTCTGGCCTAGAGAATAATGAGGTAGTAAACAGGCATTGCTTTAAGCTACTAATTTGTGTTTGTCAGAATAATAGTAAAATATAACCACAAGGAATACAGCAGCTGCCATATGTATCACAGTGTTTCCCTGGACACTGGCTGTGTGCTCCATAAAGTGAAAGGTATGCTGTAGAGTGCCCCTGAAATGGGTGATGGAGCCAGTAGGAAAGGGTGAAATGGTTTTCATTGGTATATGTGGTATCAAGCATAGATTTTCCCCAGAAACATCCCTACTACCTCAAAGTGATGGAGCCAGGAAGGAGTAGGCATGAGGAGAGTGGCAAGAGAGGAGTCATTAGAGGATTCAGTGAAAAGAGCTTGAAGTCCACACGCACAGTGACTGGATTTATCATTTTCTCAGGCTTAACTTGGTGGTGTAGCTTTGGCAATGAAATCGGTGTTTAATTCTAGGATGTCTTCAAGTTGTTTGCTTTATACAAGATAATTCTTACCTGCTTACAACCTGGAATCTAGACTACAGTGCAGGTGTTGCTTGAAGACAACAGTAATGTAAGTCTTTCAGAGTTCATAGTTACAAATACTAGGCTTAGCTCTAGTGTTTCTCAAAGTTTGTAGTGGAAGTTCAAGATTCAAGCATAATATTATTTGTGTGAATTCCAGAGAAACTTACATTTGAATATTCAAGTATACAGAAACACATCATTCACTCGTCATTTAATTTTTCCTAAAAATTTCTTGAAGAATTGAAGTTAAATAATAAATGAAGCAGAAGATGGAAAGAAACAAACAAGGATGAACAATAAATACAAGTTATAGCTAAGTGTCATCATGGCTAATTTTGCATATAAGCATGATATAATATTAGGAATAATCTGCAAAATTACAAGAATCAGAATGCAAAAATAAGTTAATAAAAATATGTATCCAAATTAATTGATTATTAAAATAATATTAGACTGGGGTTGGTGGCACATCCTTCAATCCCACTATTTGGGAAGCAGAGGCAGGTGGATCTCTGTGAGATTGAGGCCAGCCTGGTCTACATAACAAGTTCCAGGTCAGCTGGGGCTATAGGAAGACCTTGTCTTAAAAACCAACCAAATAAACAAACAATCAAATAAACAAAAAATTTGTATTTCAAGTTCTAGTACAGCAGCCTGGAAAAGTAAAAGATGATTTATAATGATTCATGATTGTAAAAAATAAAGTAATAATTTGTGAAATGGAAATAGAAACTTTCAAATAATAAAGAATAATTATATTCATTTATCAATTTGTTCATAAAATAGGTATGTTTGCTTTATTTTATTTTCATATCTTATGAAAAGCCAAAAACTCATGGCCTCCTGCTCTTAAAAAGCAAATAGAACAAGTGATTGCTATGATGTGAAAGGATATATTAGCAAAACATGATATTTATGACTATCATGAAACAAAGTGGAAAGACTTATCAAGTCCCTGGCAGAAGTTATCTCTGAGGAATAGGATTGAAGGTGCAACAGTTTGTGTGATGATGTCATCACGTAACTGGGTGGTTTGTTTGTTTTTTTACTTGTTCAAGCAAATGCACTTTGCTACCCATGATGTTGACCATGACTATGTACCTTCATTTTGAAAATAAAATGTGATCTTTCCCAGCAGAAAATTTAAGAGCAGTGTACAGTTTACCAAGTTCTCTGTTTCCTGCTGTGATGGTTTAAGAAGCTTGTGAAAGCATTAAAATTGCCACCAGTCTGGCTCAAGACTAACTAGCGGGGTCTGAAGTATCATATAGCCTAATTTGACTGACAAGATGAATTGCCATAAAAACAATCTAAAATATGTCACTTTGGTGTTAAGATTGGTGGAAACTGAACAAAGTGTCTGGAAGTGAGATCCATGGTTACAGATAGTAGGCAGAGATGGGACATTTGGTAAAATAGTCTAAGACAACCCAGGAGGTGTGCCCTTGTTCTAAGACAGGGCTTGGCAAACCTTTTGTGTGAAGAACCAGAAAGTAAATATTTTTTGGCTTTTGAGTCACAGTTTTCTTTGTTTTTGAAACCCTTAGCTTCCCATTATGTAAAATTAGACTGCTGTCTAGATTTGACCTGCAGGAGTGCTGCAGCTCCTCAACTCTTGCTATAAGAGAATACTTGACAAAACTGAGCAGTAGCCATTGCTTTTTGCTACCATTGGCTATTGTTTCTAAGATGCAAAGATAAGACAAAAATAAACTCAGAAAGGAATTGGACAGTTTGCACATAGGAAGAAAAAAAATTGAGTGAGTCTGGACTTTGAGAATTTGTAGACTAGAGTCCCACCCTTTAAAACACAAAACTGAGAAGGAATCATAGGTGACAATGAAGCAACAGGCATGAAGTTAGGGGTGTGGCTATTCCCCACTGCTAAAGTCTGTGACTCAGATCAGTGACTCAGAAGAGATTAGTAGTCAACTATTTTTCCCCCATTGGATTATGTGGCTCTCCCACCTGCAATGTGAGAACACAGAGTAGTAAATAGAGGTATGTCCAGCAAATAAGTGTAGGCATTGAAGACTTGGAATAGGTTTTTGAGAAAATTGTGCTATTACATGGATCATCTGTTGGGACTCAAAAGGGTAGTGGCTATGAAACTTTAAGAAGAAGAACAAAATTCCTTATATGCATGTATGGAAATGTCTTCATGAATCTCTTGTGTTTTACTATTGATGCATATTAATAAAAAAGTAAAAACTATGGGTGGTAAATGGACATATTCTCCAATGTGAACTTCAGGCTGAGGTCCAGGAGAATAATGTCAAAGAGAGATCACCCTGGAGAAGGCAGCCAAGAATGTTGGGAAATGGTGGGGAAAAGAACTCCCCAATCTTAGCTGAGCAACAGAGCATTCTCTGCCCCCCACATAGAGAACACTAACACCTGCCTAGTGGGAATTCCAGAATTCCTCTCCGATAGTCTTCCTTCTTTGGATTTTAATCCCTTTTGAACTGTTCTCTCTTTGCTCCACATTTGCATATGTGCTGTGGGTTTATGTTGGGACAGAAGGCGGGAACAGAAATGTAAGTCATCTTTTTATTTCCTAGATTTTTGGATGAAGGGAAGTCACATCCAAACCTGACACTGAAACCATCACATTGTTCTCTAATACATAAATGTGAGATGATTCCCAGATAGCTCCAGCTCTGTTGCTCCAAGTCCTGTGTGGGAAGTAAGTCTTGTCTTCAGCAGTAGAGTGTTACCTTCAAGGGCTGTGGCAATAATAAGCTTGTGTAATTTTGGATGTCTGTTGAACTGCCCTAACTAACAACTTGAAGGGAGGTTTCTCCTGTCTTGCACTGTGTTTTTTGTTACATAGCCTTCAGTTATACACATGTACTCATGTTCAGATATTGTATGTGTATTTTTCAGTAGGCTTTTGAAGTAATACATTTCCCTCTGTTTTTTCACACCAGCTAAGCATTATTTTCCTCTCCTCTCTTTCTGTCTGACCCTCCCTCCTCCCTCCTCAGTTAAAGTATCCCCATTTTCCCCTTGATCATGCCATCTCCTATGTTTCCCCTCTCTTGAGTTCCTTCTTTCCTTTTATCCCTGTGTCCCCGGGGCCTGGGCAGGGCCTGCAGTGGAGGATTGACTGAGGAGAGTTAGCCAAGGAGGGAGGGGCTACTGGGCGCCATCTTGGACAGGAGCTGTGACCCGAGCTGCCCCCCCCCCCCCCATGCCCGCCGTGGGTACACAAGAATGGAGTGGCTCAGCATTACCGACCTGGGGGAAACTGCAGGCCCACAAGCATGGGCAAAAGCTAGGGGTGACTATGGGCGGGCCATAAGAGTGATCTAGAGTAGTAGGCTCTGAGCTGCAGTGCAGAGCTGGGTACCTGTGTTCGTTTCTTTGTGAGTCATTCCCCCACCATGGTATAAACTATAATAAATTCACATAAAGATATGTTATATGATTTATCTGATAGTGCAAGAGACCCTGAGAGAACTCGGGTGGCAAAACTGGCATAGTCGGCAAGATAAATGAACCACAGCCTTGGGGATTTGGGTTTGGGGAATCAGTGCTATTCCCCTTGCCTCTACAGTGGGTCAGCTAGGCTCTGATTCCCAAATCCAGGAGCAGCTGCCAGGAACCCAGGGGAGAGGGCCATCAAACCCCATATGCTTAATGGGGTTAGCAATAGTCACATGGGTTATACAATGGATTATGGACTCTGTAACTATAAAGAGGCCAGTCACACAGAAGCATGGGCCACAGGTGTGTTATAAATGTGGGGGTATGTTGGGGGTATGTGAAGATTTGTTAAAGGTTATTGAGAGGCTAGAAAAACTTTTGCTGGTTATGGACACAAATTGAGAGCCCAGAGAGGGGGGTGTGGCCACTTTGGATAATAAAGGATATACCCCAGGCAGGAGAAGCTGAAAAGGCTACAGAGGTCCTGGAAGATCCAGTTACAGGCTTGAGAGAGAAAAAAAAAACTGGTATTTTAACTTGTGTAAGGTCCAAGGATTCAGAGAAAAAAACAGATAATAAAAAAAGAGAGATGACCTAAAAAATAAAAGTAGCTAAAGCTGCCCATCATATTCAGCCATTGATACAAAAAGGAAAAAAGCTAACAGTGCTTTAGCTAGGAAATATTCCACACTGGAACTGTTGAAACTAGGAAAAACTTACAAGCAAGCAATCAAAGAGCTCCTAGCCACGTGGCTTGTGAGAGTGTGGGATGTGGGAGCAAATGACGTCAGTCTAAGTCCTTCAGAAGCTTCACAGCTGAGTTATATAACCACCCATCTGTTCTTGCGATATAGGCTGTTCAACCTAGGCCAGTGCAGAGGGGAGCAGTCCTTAATAGGATGGCTGGTTGAAGGCATTAAAGGTACATGGTCATCACCAAGGGAGACTAACATGATTAGCAGGAGCTGGAGGACTATAAAGGAGGGGAAGGCATTACTGAGAGAACTAGGTATGAAAAAAGCAATATATGGTGTCCAGTTCACTGGGCCAGATGAGACTATGTTCACCAGAGATATGAAGGGAAGCTTAATTCAGCTGGGACCTCAAGAATGGTGTGGAGCTTTAATGGTTTTGGTAAGTCCTTTAATAGGACAGGATCTTTACAAAGTGAGAGAGGTTTTAGCAGATCTAAGTGACTCTGACCAGTGTGTGAAATGTGTGTGAAATATGTCTATAGAATATCAGAACACCCTACAAGAGATATAAAGAAGACAGACAGAAGGAATGGTCCATTTGGGTTACTTGAAGACAAATGTGGCAAGACTTATGTTGAGCCCAAATTCCCAGAAAAAAAATTGATAGAAAACCAACTCAGTACTAATGAGTTTCTGGAAGGCTTTAAAACCAGAACAGTTTACAAAAGGCATTCAAAGAATAAAACCTGTCCCAGGAGTGGTTAAGAATCCCCAAGGATTAAATAAGATGCATTTCTCTTCTAATAAAGGCTATACTAGGGGTGGAAGTTTTTCCCACCAAGTTCTCCCCCAGCAGCTAGGTGTGGTCAATGGAGAAATGACAGCTATGGCTACAGTCAGGAGGCAGAACCAGGGCCTGCCTGACTCAGGGAACCAATAAGTGCAGTGGGGACAGGGAACCCCTCTGCCTCCTTAGCCCAGTGCAGGGTCAGGCAACTGAAGCCAACACCTGTAAGTGTATCAAGAATAAAAGAATACAAAGAGATTCCATGTAAAATCCCTGAAGTGCAAAATGACTCCAAAGGGATAACTAAAGATAATAAAGAACTAACTAAGTTAATACCTCATACCCATGCTATGGTACTTAACAAGGATCTATGGAGAAAACAGTTAATACAAGTGGATAAAACCGTTGCATGCTGTGTTAGACCTTGTCTATGATTGATTTAATATAGGATGTTAACTACTTTCCTTCAAGTGTTTTACAGATGTGAAACCCATTTAAAAGATACCTGAAGAGGCAAAGGTCACAACAGCTGCAAGATTCTTGGGAGTTTCATGGTTGGGTAAGATGAAGACATAGACTCCCAAACTATACAACTGTTAAGAAAATCTACTGTACCAGGGGTAGGTTGCCCCCTATGAGCTGTTGGTCAGAGAAAGATCCTAGAGGTCCTCAAATTCACCAAGGCTATTGCCACTAATGGTTGTACACTGAAAAGGCCAGTAAGGCCATGTTGCTGAAGACACTGCGTGATGTGAGTGTGGGAGGAAAAGAAGAGATGGAGCTGAGACTAAGCCGAAAAACTCCATGCCACTGGATGGATGATGTTCATAGTGCCAGAAGGCACTATGCAGATGATTGGGGAAGAAAGGATATCCTATGATTCTACTCAACAATGGACCCCACATGCTGTACACTATGGACATGCCAAGCAATGCCTGCAAGTGCAATAATGGCTCGACCAACATACGTACGACTGACAAATTTCTAATTGGATCATTCCCAATCCTAGGGGTGGAACACACATCTGGTGCTGTAGACCAGGTCACTGTTTTGTGTCAAGAAAGGCTACAGGCCCTAGTGGGTACAATTATACTGTTTAATGAATATGGTACTCCTACTGGGATATCTTCTAGGCATCTGTATTTATATTTGTGTTTGTTTAGATGTGTCTACTTCCTTCTATTTCTCTTTATTGTAAAAGAAACACCACTGAGATAGATCAATGGCCACAGCTTAAAGATGAATAATGGGGAAGCCCAAGAAGTCATTATCTTGCCATGATACAAGGGAGATTGTCTTACATCTGTCACCTCTTCTAAGCCTCAGGGACTTTAGCAGAAGATTGGTGGAAAGGTTGTAAGAGCAGAGGAAAGGGGTGGAGTGTGTCCCCGGGGCCTGGTTCCTCCAAGGGGCAGAGCCTGCTGTGGAGAACTGACTGCAGAGAGTTAACAATGGGCACCATCTTGAACAGGAGCTGTGACCGGCGCATGCCCCACCCAGGTGTGCAAGAATGGAATGGCCCAGCATTTACTGACCTGGGGCAAGACTGCAGGGCCATGAGGCATGGGCATAAGCTAGTGGTGACTATGGGTGGGCTGCGGGAGCAATCTGGAGTGGAGAGCTCATGATCTGGAATGGTGGGCTCTGAGCTGCGGCACAGAGCTGGGCACTGGGTGTTCATTTCTTTGTGATTCCCTCCCCCACAGTATAAACTATAATAAATTCACATAAAGATATGTTATATGGGTTGTCTGATAGTGCAAGAGACCCCGAGAGAACTCAGGCAGCAAAAGTCCCCATGATTTTTTGAATAACTGTCCCTCTTTCCCTCCCACTTGGGTTGCAGAGAGTTGATCTTCTTTAAGGGAGTAATGTTAGACAGGCTGAACAGCCTCCAGTGGATGAACTCACACAGTGGAACATCTGGGTACACAAACTTGACTCGATGTGCCTTAACATATATGACAAAATGCATAAAGTCCTGTGGGAAAGCTATGGGGGATGCAGACAGGGAAGGGTGCTAAATATGGCTAAATGTATTGTACGAAACCCACAAAAAACTAAAAATATATTTTTAAAAATTCAAAAAATATGAGACCACATCACCAGGAGATGTTGAACTCAGAGCTGATCCTGTGACTTGTGGGACTATTGGGCAATCTGCCTCAGGGAAGTGGTGGAATATATAGTACTTGGAGAGAGAGACAGAGAAAGAGAGGGAGAGAGAGGGGGGAGAGAGAGGAGAGAGAGAATTTGGTAATCATAAGAATGAAGGAAGTCATTGATGAGATTCGATGAACATTTCCAGTTCTCTGTTTTTAGGTTTGTGGGAGGGTTGCACTTCTCAGGTCTTTGAGGTTACTTCAGTTTTACTCACCATTTTACTTGTGTTGTGCTCTCTTTCTACTCATTACAAGGCTCCTGCTCATGTGGAATGTGGCACCAGGAGTGCTGCTACTAAAGTCCTAATAAATTGTAGTTCAGATCACGGACTCCCATCACAGTTAGCATAAAACAAATCTATGAACAGACTTGAAAGTTCTGCAGTCTGGGTTCTGACCTCTACTGCCATTATGTTCGCTGCTGGGCTTCTTAGAGGCTGTTTTTTTCTTTCTTTTCCATACCAAGTTTGATCCTCTCTTAAGCCGTTGCATATCTTCTCTCTGTGGCAAGCTCTTTTTCCAGATGTTCAAACAGCTGGGTGTTTCCCTTCACCCAGGCATCAGGTCACATATGAGCTCCTTGGATAGGGGAAGCTCTCCTAGACCTGTAAGAGCCTGTCACATCTTGTCTTGTCTCCTTTATCTATTTCATTCTCTTCTTAGTACTTATTATCATTGAAAAACTTTTTAATTGCTTATTTTTCTTTCTTCAGCCACAGAGATTCATAAGGGCCTCGCCTGGCTAATTTAATCACAGAATCTCCAGATACCTTGTAGGCACTCAATCAATGAGTTGAATGAATCAACTGATGACACAGTATATCAGGGAGGCAGAAACAAATCACCACCATATCTCAGGGGCCTAGTACAATGGCTCTTTCAAGCTCCATGTTCATTTCAGGCAAATTGAATTTTCTGCCCTAGGTTTCCCGTTGACTGAGAAATTACTGCCTATGAACTGCCAATTACCATGGAAGCAAGAGAAAAGAAGGACAAATACACAAGAGTTCCTAGAAAAATCCCATCCCCAAATGGCACAGGGCCATTCTGAGCCTACTGTTTTATCTAGAGCAAGTTACTTGGCCAGATTGAACTTCATGGGGTCAGAGAGGGACAATCCTACCAGATGCTTGGGAAGGCCACTGAAAATAATTCTTAATTAGCTAATGACTGCCCTTATAAGAGATTACTGCTTTGTAGTTTCCTCTCTTCCTTTTAGATCTCAAACAGAATGTCTATCCATGGTGAAACACTCTTTAAAAATATCTCAACTAGTTGCATTTCAAGGTTATTTAAGTAAAAGCAGTTACCTAGGGGAGCTTATTAAAATGCAAATAACAATAAATAATTTCTTAGTTGAGAAATTTCCTCTATCATGGTAGGGCCTGAGATCCCACATTTCTAATGAGCTCCAACTGATGCTGATGTTGATGGTTCCTAGATCACTTTCTATGTAGTCAGTTTTCACTCTACTCTTCATGCTTCTGCTAAGTTCTCACAATTAACTAAGCATCCTTAATAGCACTTATCTGAGTTTATAAATTTGTAACTGTTTGGAAAATTCTGCCTCTCTTACAGAATCTGAGCCCTATGACATCACAGACATTGCTGCTGTTATTTACCGTGGTTGCATCCCTGTGATGACACTGCTTTGTAAATATTAGCTGGATAAATGAGTTGTTGATTTCCTGGATTTCTCCGGACTGTTTCCCAAAAGGTCAGAATTTTTCTGGAACTTGGCAGTTAACGGTACTGAGGTTGTTATGGGCTCTTTGAAGGGGACAGTTTGGGCTATAGGCACTCCTTTGATCATCACTAAATGTTGACTATATATTCTCACACAGTATTAAAATTGTTCCTTTTGGGATATAGATCCTAAAATATCATACTTTTAGCTATGTATATTTGGTTACAGCAGCAATTGATTTATGAAAGCAATTCAGTTCTCACTTTCCATATTCCTGAAGGTCATGTAGTTATTTCCAGCCCAACAATTTTATTCATTGTATTAATCTGGGATTCTCAGATAAATCGAACCAACAATGTGGTATGTGTCTGTGTGTGTGTCTCTCTCTGTGTGTGTGTGTGTGTGTGTGTGTGTGTGTGTGTGCGTGCATACATGAAATTAACTGCTTCTGCAATTATGGAGGCTTGGTGAGTCCAAAATCTGATGGGCAGGTGCAATGGCTAATCTTGGTTGTTAACTTGACACCTTGGAAAAGGGGGCCTTAGTTGAGAAATTTCCTCTATCAGGTTGGCCAGTGAGCGTGTCTGTGAGGGCATTTTCTTGACTGTGAATTGACATAGGAGAGCCCAGACCACTGTGGGTGGTGCCAACCCTGGGAAGGTGGTCTTGCATTGTATATGCAAGCTGACTGACTGTGAGATGAAGGAAACCAGACAGCACACAGTAATCCTCAATGGTCCATGCTTTAGTTCCTTCTCCCAGTTTTTGCTTTGAGTTCTTGCTCTGACTGCTGTCATGATGGACCCTCATTTGGAAGTGCAAGATGAAATAAACCCCTTTATCTCCCGGGTTGGTTTTGGTCATCATTTTGTCACAGCAGCAGAAATCCAGCTAGGACAGTAGAGCAGCAGCCTGGAGACCCAGCGAAGAGCTGTACTTCAAGTAAGAAGTAAGCTTATTAGCAAAATTTCTTTTTGCTATATAGGTGGTGATGGTGGTTGTGTTCTGTTACGGTTTTAAACTGGTTTAATAAGGCCCACTTGCATTACGAATGGTAATGTCCTTTATTCAATGTCCACCAATTTAAATGTTAGTTTCATCTAAAATATATCTTCATAGAAACATCCAGGATAATGTTTGACCAAATATCTGGGCACTATGACCTAGCCAAGTTGACACATAAAATTAATCATCACACTCACCTTTAACACTTTTAGCAATGATTCAGGCTTCCCTAGTAACAATAATGACCTTAATAAACCATTTAGAAAATCTCTGCAGTTGGTCAGTTTAATATTCATTTGTGCTTTGAGTTCATTTAGCACTGTTATTAGGACTTATTTTAAATAGCTAGAGCTGGCTCAGAGGGAAGAAGATAACTTAATTACCTTTTCATTTTAGTACTACACATATTTCTTCCTTCCTCCATAGCTCCTTTTAATTTTCAGCTATAATTTATAGCATTTTAATTAGGAGTTCTGACGATATACTTGAGTAAAGTGTGTGCTTATGGATAAGTGGGGCCGTTAATAGATTGGGAACTTTGGGTTCTGTCTGTTTCCTTCACATGACTTTGAAAGTTGCAGATGCTCAGCCTTGTAATATATAAATAAGCAGCTGTTTTAACTCAGTCACTTTAGCCAGAACTGAAAAGGCCAGTCATCTGGAGAAAAGCCTTTGAAATGAGGACAAGGACGACTGGACTTCCTCACTGAGAAAAAGTCTTTCCCTCTGGCTGGTCTTTCACTTCCTTGAGGTTTGCTCCTCAGGTGACAGATGCAATGAGAAATGCTAATGACCATGTAAGGGCAGTAAAGTTGATGCCTGTTGCCTCTTGAGGAAAATGAAACAGATGCTTGTGTCTTCTGAGGCTTCAGTTCTACAATCTAATTGTCCAGTATTAAACCTGAAGTGTGCTTGAGTGAATCTTCCTGTTATATGTCACCCAGGGCAGGAAAGCAGGGTCAGTGATGTGGAATGCTGCTGATGGAAGATGAGAAATGGGTTGTTCTTGTAATTCACAAAAATTATAGCTTTATTTTGTTTAGAAGTATCCAACTATGCAATCTCTGCATTTCTAATTAAACATGCTCTGTTTCCCTTTGTGCAAAACAACATATTTCGGGGTTGGAGAGATGGCTCAGTGGTTAAGGGCACTGACTGCTCCTCCAGAGGACCCAGGTTCAAATCCCAGCACCAACATAGTGGCTAACAGCCCTTCATAACTTCAGGGATCCTTCACTCTCTTCTGACTTCCTTGGGCATTGTACGTGGGTACAATTACCACATGCAGGCATTACACACATAAAATAATAATAGAAACTTGAGCATATTCCTACCCATTTCTATGACTATTGAAGGAGAAGAAAACAAAAAGAAAGTCAAGGTTCAAGTGCCTCAAGGAAGAATTGTCTAGAAATCAAGTACACAGTACATGTTCCTTGTGTCTCTATGAGGGTGGCTTCAAACAGAGAAAAGAGTCAGCTGAATAACAACACATTTGTAGGGATTTGATTTCTGTAATTGTGGGGCTTTCTTGGATAACTCTTGAATCTGTGGGAGACACCATAAGGAAAGGCAATCTGGCTTTCTTCATATGAAGGCTTTTCAATTGATTCAAGCAGGCCCAGCAGATAGTCAAGATTATTGCTCCACCTAATGTCAACCCTTATTGAATGGAATCACATCTACGGAGTTCATTCACAGCAACTTATTCCAATAGATTACAGCCTATCCAAGTTGGCACATCAAAAAGATATCATAGCACCTCTCTTGATCTTTCATTTACTATGAAACTTATGCTTTAGTATTCCTGTGTTTGTAATATGGAAAATGGCAATGACTGCCTCATGTGACTATTGTATAGATGAGACAGAAGTAAACAATCTAATTAATAATTTACATACACTCTCTACAATAGAAACTTGGTACAAAGTAGCACTCAGTAGGTATTTTATACTTTTCCAAGTATTCTCATATTAAATATTTAATTGTATGGTTACATCAGTGTTTTAAGTGTGATTTTTTTAAAAGAGGAAAATCTTAAGGAGATTGAACTGAAATTATCTATCACTAACATGTTTACTTCAGGTGGTTCAACTGATGCTAAAACCCAGCTCTATTCTGGTACTTTCTATGCCTGCCACCACCAAAGTGTCTACCTTTCATTCTCACATGATTTTCAGAACTTCAAATAATTTACAAATAAAAATTTCCTGTTCATATAGATTAAAAACCCAAAGTTCAGTTCAGCTGGAGACACCCATCTTTTTTTGGGGGGGGGAGTCTTTTTGAGACAGTGTCTCCCTGTAGCCCCAGCTGTCCTGGAACTCACTATGTAGACCAGGCTGGCCTTGAACTCAGAGAGATCCACCTGCCTCTGCCTCCCAAGTGCTGGCATTAAAGGCGTGTGCCACCACCCCCGGCCCAACACCCATCTTTTTTTAATCCAAATGCAGTGTGATCCAAACACAACCTATGTCAGAGAAGCAAGGCCATCCTAATATCATTGGGAGAATGTTTCCTGTGTAACCATGGCTTTCCCTTTCCCATTTTCATGTCTCCTTTCTGTGTCCAAATTGGAAATACCACCCCCTTTCTTTCATTACACCAAAGCTTTATGAGTATAATCACCTTTGTTGAAGGGTAAGACATAGCCACATTTCCCATTCCTCACTTTGAATATTGATTGATACTTGGTTTTATTTTTTGACACTCTTCTTTCCCATGCAGTTTTGACTTTCTTCATCATCCTCTTTACATCTCTTGCTTCTAGACCACATTCTCCAATTCCACTATGTGACATTGTCTTTGAGTGAAGTGAGAGTTGAGTGCTAAGGGTGAATTCATTCCTCCCTATCCACATGTGCGTTACATGGCCCAATGATGTATTGTAGACAAAACAAGTTCTCTTCCTAAAGGAAGATGGTTCAGTGGTTAAGAACACTGGCTGTTCTTGCAGAAGACCTGGGTTCGAATCCCAGAACCTACATGGCAGCTAACAATTGTCTGTAACTCCAATTCCAGGGGATCCGACAGCCTCTTCTGTCCTCTGTGGGCATTGCATGACATGGGTGCACTTACCTACATAGAGGCAATACACACATACACATAAAATAAAAATAAATAAAATATTAAAAACAATAAAAAATCCAATTCTAAGTGTAAGAAACTTCAAATATTAAGTCTTTTCTTTGAAACTCTGTAAAACTTTTTTCAAGGAATTCTAATGTTCTAGTCATTCCATCCTAACCCTACAAAAACTTTGGTCTATGATAAGAAATTTTAATCTTTTGATCTGCCCCTCCTCACCCTACAAAAAATTCTTGATTTATGACAAAGGATACTAATCTTCTGATTGTCTATGAAACTATTGATTATGAAAGAAGGAAAAGAGTCCTGGTGCACTCCAGGAATTGATGGCCTGGGAGTGGGGGAAGACTCAGCTTTCCCACTTTTGGGCCAACCCATATTCCTGTTTCTTCCTTTACACAGATTCTTAGCCAGCCAGGAAAGACTGTGAGGTCAGACCCCAGCCAATGGGGAAAGACACAGTACTATTGCATTAGGAGTTAGGATCAAAACTTGTCATAGCCCCTATTCTGTGTGCTTGCTTTTCCATCTCTCTGTTGTGAGTAGTGCACCCTTCTGGTCAGTAGTTTGCCTTGTTGAGACTCTTTAATTAGAGTGGTGTGGTCTCTTTCTTTGCATATTTCTAACATAAGGACACCATGTTATTAGTTTACTGACAATGCTTGTATTTCATGGGATATATAAACACACACACACACACACACACACACACATTTCCACTGTGTTTTTCCTAAGGGGGGTAAAAAACTACTTCACAAAGGTTGATTAGTAAAACATAGCTAACAGCTATGGGCTTATTTAACTTCATGCTTCAACCCTTCACTGACCTTTAAAAGATGAATTTCTTCTATGCTATGTAACTGCTGTTCTATGGAATCATCATTAATTATCAGGAGCCACAAACAAAACCTACCATAATATATTATCTCACAGCATAATTACTGACTCTGATCATGATGGCTTTGGCTTGAAGGTACTGGTGTCAGGCAGTGAGTTTTGTGTATGCCTTTCAAGAAAATATCACAAAATTTGAAGAAGGAGGAGGAGGAGGATAAAATCCATTAGTACTAGAAGGAGTCAGTGGTCTGTCAAGTTATGGATTTGTGATTTACTGTGGGAATGACTTCTGGAGCAATGACTTTTATTTAACCTTGCACCCAAAGCTTCTCTTTATAATATAAACAAGCTCAGAACCATGTGCTCCTTTTGTGACCTGGGCATATGACCCTGATCCCTGGGACCCCAATTAGTCCTCCATTCAAGATAGTGAATGAATGTGAGTGTGCTTGAATTAGCATATCAAAGTGCTGAACACTGTGTATTCATATTGCCATCTTCCTTGGAAGAAGCGAAAATTGAGATGAAAGCTGGACGCTGTGTGTATTAGATATATTAGGCCTAGGGATCAAAAGGCAAGATTTTCTGGTAAAGCTTGTTCCAAGCTTGTACTTCCCCAACTGACTCTGGAGAAATGATTTTGAATAAAAGCATGAGTGAGGCCTGGCTTGGGAGCACAGTTCTATGAGAGATTGGAAGGATCAAACTCAAGGAGTTCAATCCACTGTTGGCTATTAAAACTAATGCTAAGGGTTAAGATGATTACTTATTCAGGTGCAACTGAAATGTGTCTTCAAAATGCCACAGTTTACAAATCAATAGAAAAGTAAGCACTGGTTGCAACCATTCTTCTTTTCTTTTATTCTTCTTTAAGGAAAGGTTATTGTAACTTTTTTCACATAATAAATTATTAACGCAAATCCTTAGCCTGTGCTCATACAGAACAGAAAAGGGAAAATGATGTTTTTTTTAATCAACAATATAGTATTATGGACATATCTGACCTTACAAACAACTGATGTTGAGCAAACATTGTCCTTTCTTTATGATGTTGTGCACTCAAGTTCTTAGAAGAAAAAAAAATCTGCATGATGTCTGTTAAAATTGAATTGAAACTTTAAGGAATGCAGTGCTCCGTTGATTTAAAAAAAAATTTCCTCCTAGAGATGGGAGGAAAATTTAATCAAGTAGAAGGGTAAAGGGTGATATTTAGGATATTGGCAGACCATACTTAGAAACGTGCTCCTGATGAGTCTTGTGTGTTTTCTAAATAGCTCATTTGCTCCACTGGTACTGTGGATAGTACTTACTCAGTGTCCATGTAGTAAATGACACTAAACTGGCTTTAATTATCTGGCATACTTTTAATAATAGGTGATCTAGCATTAGGAGTAAATTCAGCAGTGAATACCGTCTTTCCTTTCCTCCTTTTTAAGCTTCCTTCATAAAAAGAAGTACTTGAAATTACTTTGCCTGATAAAATTGCAAACCAAGTTCTTAATCCTACTTAAAATTATAGATGATGGATACATTTAACTTGTCTTCTAATTTTTTATTTAAAATAACACATTCAGAAAGTATATATTAAAATATGGTTGGCAGTTATAGTATATTTTCAAGGAACTATAGCTGTCAAATTATAACGTAAACAATCTGACACTAAAATTTGGAGTACTATTCCACAAGCTGCCACTTCTTTAAGGGAGGAAATAAAACATGTGCTTTAGGGGAAGAAGATGACAGATTTTGTATTGTCATCTCTGTCCTTTATAAGCTGTGTGAATTCAGACAAGTTACTTACTTATTCTAAGCTCCCCTTTATAACATGAGGACAATAAATTGCTTAAAAGACAGATTTGAAGATTAAGAATCAGGTACATGTCTTATTATAGTTCCTGGTGGATATGAGGTATTATATAAGGTCTTACTCTCTGTATTCTGATAAGAATAGCTTAAAGTAGAAAGAGTCATACAATTTGATGGATGTGAGGATGATTTACAAATTAATAAGTATAAAGTATACATATTGTTGCTATTCAACCATCATTTCCTTAAAGCCAGGCACACAAGAACAACAGTGCCTACTCCCCAACCCTTCTCGAGACCCCTTCCCACCCATCACCTCCAAGGTTCCAAGCTATTTGAATTAGCTATGTGATTCTGAAACTAATGGAGAGATATTTGCTTCTGTTACTGTTGTGGTTTGAATGAGAAACGTCCCTCATATGCTCATGTATTGAATACTTGATCCCTAGTTGGTGAGGTTCCTAGGGCAAGTTATGGAACTTTTAGGAGGTGATTTGTGGATGGAAGAAGCATGTCATGGGGGATGGCTTTGAGGGTTTATAGTCTGGATTCACTTCCTGTTCTCTCTCTGCTTCCTGTGTATGGATGAAATGTCATCATTTGCTTTTTGATTGCTAGGCCAGCCTCACACGCCTGTCATGCCTTCCCCAACTCGATGGACTGTATTGTCTCCAGAACGGTAAGCCTAAATTAACCCCTTCTTCTCTAACATGCTTTTGACAGGGTATTTTATTGCAACAACAAAAAGGTAACTAACAAAGCAAGTATTAAATTTAAAAAATTGAAGCTATTTTCTTTAAATCTCTAATGTTAAATAAAATCATATAGTAAAAAATAACATGATCTAGGGGCTGAGGAAATGGCTCAGTGGGTAAGAGTACTTGCTGCACAAACATGAAGGCCTGAGTTCAAAGTCCTAGCACCTACATAAAAAGCTGGGCATAGCCGTGAGACGTGTGCCTCTAACCCCACTGTTGGGAGGAAGAGACAGAGAGACAGGCAGATCTTGGGAGCTTGCTGGCCAGCTGTCTAGCAGAAACAGCTAGCTTAAGGTTAGTGAGAGACCCTGTTTCAAGGCACTAAGGCAGAGAGTGATAAAGGTAGACACCAAGGTCCTCCCTGGTCTCCACACTTCTGCCTATGGGTGTGTTCACTGGCACATACAAACATATACTACACACACACTCCCTCTCTCTCTCTCCAAGTGTATATACACACATGAAAGCAAAATAAACTGAGATCTAATTATATCCACTATAAAATAATATTTGATCAAATATTCTGCTCTTGAATAATTCTTGAATATTCTTTAACTTAGATAAAAGAACTCAAGGTTTGCCCCCTTGCTAGCTGTTTTATTTGGAAAATTACATAAATTTCAAGTGATCTCATTCCTTTCATCTCTGAAAAGGATAAAGGTATGCCATTCACTGTACAGAGCTGTTACAAAGATTCAGTGGTTAATAGTGTAAGCTCCGAGGACAGCAAAGCATTCCGAGCTCTTATTCTTACTATAATTCTAAATTATTGTTGTATCATTATCATAAGCTAAAGAAGAGGAGAAATGTTTTTCTTCACTTCCCTTTAGGAACAACCTAATTGAAGGGTCTGCTTGTCTTCCTTAGGTAAATGACAGCATTGCTTGACACGGCTGGCTGATCAGCAGAGGCAGTCAGCAGCGACAGCATGCATTACGGAAGTTCAGCATGCAGAGGAGAATATTTATTACCAGATTGCCCAAGGAATTATAAAGTTCAAAATGGATGGTACAAGAGAAACTTAACAAAAAAGTCAGTATTAGCAGAAAATATTATTCTAATGAAATCTGCCCTAAATAAAAAAAAATCCAGTAAAATACTATTTACAGGAAAAAATAAGATAAGAGTATCTGGAAATAAGTAATGAACAAAAATCAGTGTGGAGCTCAGCATGAGAACATTAGGAAGACTTCTGTTTGTTTTTTGCAAACAGATCATAATACTGTTGAAATCAACTGCTTATGTTTGAAAATGAATCATAATTACACCTATAGTATAACGTGCTGGCACCATAAAGCAAGTTCGAATGAAGGAGAGATTAAAAATTTTGAGCTTCCCCTTCTAAAATGTCTATCTTTAAATACTATTGTTTGGAACTTTATCATTTATACCAAGCAAAGTCTACTAATCTGAGGAAGATTAATGTACTTGATTACTTCCAAATAAATTTTCAATGAAAATACCTTAATGATGCTCAAAACCACTAAGGTTATAAACATTTGATAAGTATGTATGTTTCCTTAATATACATATAAATTTATGTCATTAAAATAGACATCTACATCTAATAGGCTTACAGCAATAAATTTAGGAATATTAAATATTTTCTGTCAACTGTGTGGTTGAAAGTAAGTTGCTAAGTGCTGTGGGTGCCTTTGTGAATAACATATGTATTGAGCCTCAAAGAGCACATGGGCTTGTGAGGAAGCAGGCCCTGAGCAATTACAGGCTTTACAGTCCCGTCTTGCCCATCATAAATCCAAATTACATTCCAGATTATGAAATTATTCAGATTCAGGGGTGAAGTATACAGTGATAGAAGAAGGTTATAGAAAAGCAACCACTCAGTAAATTTTGTATGTATAGGGACAGAAAGCAGGCAGAGTTTTTTTTCCCCTTTCTATTTTATAGGAGGTAGAAAAGTTGGAGTAATATCATGAAAATGGAGGAAAAAACAGTGATCCCATTGAAGAGTGGAGAAGAGACATGAAAGTATATCAGCAAAGTGAAATATTTTAATAAAGGGCAAAGTTGGTTAAAGAAAGTAGTGGGCGATGTCAACTCTATAACGCTTTAAAACAAGTGGGAGTGGGTGAGGGATGAGAAGCTGCTACGTTTGCTGGTAACAAAGCAAAGTTTGATCTCTCATGATAAGGGAATTTTGGAAAGGGTTTAAGTTCAGATGGAAGCTGTCAGAAACTAAGACAAAATTGGATTGTGTTGGGAAATAGACGAATTCAAACAAACCAAATATATGGAGACTATGTGACTAAAAGAAAGAATTCATGGTTAAAATGAATAGAAGCTGTATTAAGAAAGAGCAACTTTTTTCATTCTCTCTTTCTCTCTCTCTGTGGGGGAGCACACATGCATGTGGGTATGCATGTGGAAGCTGAAAGGTGTCATTTTTCAGAAGCTGTCCACCTTGCTTTTAGAACTAGGGTCTCTCACTGGGACCTGGGGCTTAGAGGTTAGGTTAGGCTGCCTGGCAAGTGGCTCCTGGGGAACCTCTTGCTTCCACTGTCCCAGGGCTAGGACTGCAAGCACCCACCACTATACTCCAGTGCTGTGCAGGAATGCTGGTGTCAAACTCAGGTTGTGATGCTGGCACAGTGAGCCCTTTACTGAATGAGCCATTTACCAGCTCTATATATTGAAATTATTATTTTTTATTTGTATTTTATGTATATGAGTGTTTTTCTTTTTATTATTTTTACTTTATGTGTATAAGTGTTATGCCTGCATGTAGGTAAGTGCACCTGTGTCGTGTGATGCTCGTGGAGGACAGAAGAGGCTGTCGGATTCCCTGGAACTGGAGTTACAGATAGTTGTTAGCTGCTATGTGGGTGTTGGGATTCGAACCTGGCTCTTCTGCAAGAACAGTCAGTGTTTTTAACTGCTGAGCCATCTCTCCAGCCCATGAGTGTTTTCTACATGTAAGTATACCTGTGTGTTCAATAGTCACAGAGACCAGACAGATGAGGGTGTCAGATCCATTGGATCATAATGCTGTTTTATAATATAAATGCTTCATTTTATTTATTTGAAAATATAAATGCTTACTAATAAATATGGAAAAATCATATATCTATTTTTAGTATGGAATTTACTTATTACATATATGTGTGCAAGTCACTTATATAAAATGATTCTTTAAAAAAGCTGTTGTGCTTCTCTTTACCAGAACACATTTTAGAAATTCTTCACATACACACAGTGGTGTTTTCATCACTATAAGCCACTTTGTGAATACAAATGTTCATTAGCTTAATACAGTTTTGTTCCAAAAAGCCAGCATGTTTAAAAATGTGGTAAACTGAAAATGTATTTAATACACATAATCTATGGAATATCACAGCTTCACAACACAGTACATTGAGTATTGACTGTTCTTGTGATCTTGAGGCTGGCTGGGAGCTATGGCTCACTGCTGCTGCCAAGCATCAGAAGAGAGGACACTGGACATATCACTGGCCTGGGAAAAGATCAAAATTCAGAACCTGAAGTACAGTTTCTATTGAATTTATCCTACTTTTACATTAGTGAAAAGTCAAAAAGTCCTAAAGAGAACCATTTTAAGTCAGGGGTTGTCTCTAACACAAAAAATGGAGCATAT
>NW_008349975.1:712777-717398 GCF_000622305.1 Nannospalax galili | reverse complement strand
GTGTGTGTGTGTGTGTGTGTGAGTGTGTGTGTGTGTGTGTGTTTATATGCACTGGTGTATGCTAGTACATCCCCTGAGGAAGTGTAGTGGTTAGAATATGCACTGGATAATTCAGAGATGGAGTTACAGGCATTTGTGGGATATCTTGCTTACTGTGGTGGTGGGATATGAACTGTAGTCCTCATGATTGTTCAGCAAGCACTCTTAACCTCTGAACAATATCTCCAGTTCTCTTCACCTTATTTTTAAAGACAGGGTCTCTCTCTGCACCTAGAGCTCACTGAGAGAGACTGATCCATGAGCTCCAGGGATCCTCCTGGAGTTATAGATACCCACCACTATGCCTGACTTTTTGAATAGGTGCTTGGGATTCAAACTTAGGTCTTCATGCTTGTGCAGCAAGTGCTTTAGCCAATGGAGACACCTGAGCATCCCAAGTTTCTAGTGTTGGAGTTTATTTCAGGGTAATGTGTTATCTCTGCATAGGCCAACCTGAGAATGGCATTATTGAACACCTTATGGATTTGAATATAAGGCAAATCTGGTAAGGTTTTCTGAGGGGAGGGAAACTTTATGGTAAAGCACAGGGTTGAACCAAACTTGATATTCCTCAAAACCGGAGAATAGTTATTCCAATAAAATGATTCATCATTAAATTAAAATTGTAGCCATGCTTTTATTCTCCCTTAATAATCTGAATTACATATTGTTGTCAATGGAAATCTGATTTTCTGGAGATGAGACAAAGGAAGGCTGATCACAAAGAATTAAAAAAGGAAGGGAGGCTAGAGAGATGGATCAGTGGTTAGGAGCACTTGCTGTTCTTGTAGAAGACCTGGGTTTGAATCTCAGAACCCACATAGTGGCTAACAACCATCTGTAACTCCAGTTCAATGGGATTTGATGCCCTCTTCTGTTCTCTGTGGGCACTGCATGATACAGGTATATTTACATACATGTAGGCATAACACTCATACACATAAAATAAAAATAAATTAAAAAATCATTAAAAAAATAAAGATTAAACTTAAGCACCAAAAATCCAAAAGACATCAACAATAATAAAACCATCAAAGACAAAACACACCAAACAAAGGAAGTAAAAAGAAAAGTATATTAGAAGAAAAACAATTCTGGTACTGGCCTTGGTGAACTGTTGAGAAGAGGATTTAGAAAACAGTGGCTTACCCAGGGCGAGTTCTTTACCCGATGACCCACAAGGCAAATGTCAATATCCACAGTGGCAGGGATTTTTGTTGCATATACCTCTGTATTATCAGTCCCTACTGCTGTGTGCCACATAGTGATGACCCCAAATGGACATTTCATTGAGTGACTTAGACTCAAGCTTTGGATAAGTCCTGGTTCTTCTGGATTTTAAAGTCTTTCACATCTTAGTTCTACCACATCTGACTTTGGGCAAGCAGAGCTTTAGTTATCTTGTGAACAAAATGGAAATTCTAGTGTTTCATAATCTTAAAGGAGACAGTGCAAAAGTAAAGTACATTAACTATACATAATATTTAGCATCAGGAAAATAAAAAGTGCCTGTGTGCCTAAGAAAAGGTCTTTTCGCTACACCAGCAAGAAATTAACAGAACCAATTTTAAAACCATCTGCAATGATGAATGACGCCTTGCTTCAGTTACACCTTTCCTAAACCACAGCCACTCAGAGAAGCCTTTTGTTCCTAAGTATTGGGCAGTTAGCACCAACCCCACTTCAGTGACCAGCTCCTGGAAGGCATCTGGTCATTCAGTCTAGCTCCAATAACCCTACTACACAGTAAAAGGCAATGAATCCTTGGACATACTGACTTCTGAAAATTCACCAATCCTGGAGCTCCGTACTTCCCAGAGAGATTGTTTTTATGAACATACTTAGTCCTTGCAGCACAAGCAATAAATCTAGCCTCTTCTATTGAACAGTGGGTGTTTCTTTGACAGATGTAAAACATCGAACAAATACAATGATAATTGTTCTAGTTTTCTTTCTATTGCTATTATAAAAACACTGATCAAAACCTACTTGGGGAGGAGAGCGTTTATTTGGCTTGCAGCTCACAGTGCATTATCAAGGGATGCCAAGACAGGAAGTCAGGGCAGGAACATGGAGAATAAGATCATAGATCATGGAGGAATGCTGCTTCCTGCCTTGCTTCCCTGACCTGCGCTTAGCATGTTTTCTTATACAACACAGGACCATCTGCCAGGGGTGGCACCACCCACAATGAGCTGGACACTCCCACATTACACAACAATCAAGAAAATGCCTCACAGACATGGCCACAGGCCATTCCAATCGAGAAAATTCCTCAATTGAGGTTCCTTCCCCTCAGGTATGTCTAGTTGACAACTGAAGCTATTCAGCACAATAATGTTCCTGTTTCCACTATTTATCTTAATATTGGCAATCATATTATGGGATGTTTTGAGCTATCCCAGCTTCCTTCAGCAATCAGGAAAGGTGATAATTATGAAATGCACTAAGGGGAAGTGATTTCAGAAGGTCTTTCATCAGTCAATCTGGGAAAACCGCACTATAACCCAGAATGACGGCAGGAGAAGGAAAGCTCATCTTCATCACTCTCAAAAAGCAGATGAAAACTTGTATAGCTAGGATAACTATGAAGCTCTAGGAAGGGCCAGGTGTATGTTCTTTATATGAATCTGCAAAATACAGGGACTGATTAATTTCCAATTCATTAAGAGAATGAGCTTTGGGGTGGGGCTTGGAATGGAAGATCCCAACACTTTTGTTCAAGGATGACGATAGTACTTTGTCCCTCCATTCCTACTCTGCTCTCATCTATAGCCATTCTTCAGCAATGAAATGATGAGGAATATTAGAAATTAAAGTGAGTTTTGTGATTTATTTTGGGTGACACAGTGACGATCTGTAAGTCACACTGTAATCAGATTTAGGATTTACTCTGAGCTGTTTCCTCTACATTGCCTTTTATGTAATAAAGAGCAAGTAAGCAAGATATAATGTCCAGTGTTTGCATTTCCCTGTAAAGCTCATCATTGAATCCTAGTCTAGGACCCACCTGGAATTTTCTTTCCATGTGGAAAGGGTTAGGGATGGACTTAATTGACAATGTTTGACTGATCCAGAAGGACCAGAGTCTTCCTGGAAGACAGCGTGTGCTGTTGTTAAACAAGAGCTGGTTATTTAAGGTTCCTTCAATTCGTGGGAAACTTCTGCAAGATTGGTTTTTAGTTTTACTTCATCTGTACATGTACAAATGGGTGTTATTAAGAGATCATTCAAAATTGTGATTTTCATTGCCATTCTTATTTCTAAAGGGACAAATTAACCTGCATTAATTTGAATAAATGCTTATAAGAGTCACTCTGCCTTGTAATTTTCTAATGTCAAGATTTGTATTGATGAGAAAAAAATTCATTTGTAAAATCTAAAATAGTAATTTGAATTCCTAAACTTTAACAGCATGTTGTTAAACAATATGATTGATAGAACCTATCAACATAGTATTTAACAGCTTTATTTGAAGAGCAGTCTTAAGAATTTCATTTTCTTTTAAAAGAGTCATTCTGATACTTGAAAGGGTAGATAAAACAAAATGTCTTTATCATAAAAGGCTGGGTAAATGTAGTAAAATCAACTTATAGTGTCAAACACTTTATTAAACAAAATTAAATGAAAGGAAAAGATATAGAAAATACATAGTGCTCATCATTATAAAAAGTAAAGGGCTATGTACATGGGAAATATATAAAAAATTGTGTTTCATTATGTTAACCATATAGAAATAGAAAACAAAAACAATAATACAGTTTACAATATTGTTAAAATATAATCAAGTACTTTGAGGTAAATATACAAAATATTGAAGTTTTCTACTATATCAGTAGAAAAAAACCTATGACAGTTGTGAAGTTTTCTATGTTCCTAACTAGAAAATATTGTCCAATAAAAGTAATGAAAACACAAATAAATGTAGAAACTTATCATGTTCATTGACTGGCAGACTCAATGTTATTAAAATGCTAGTTGTCCTCTAAGCTACTTATAGAGTTAATGAAATGCCAAACAAAATCCCAGTATACACTTTCGTTCCTGGTGGAAATTGAAAAGCTGATTCTACAAATTACATGGAGATATAACATACTTAGAATGGCCATGAAAAATCCTTGTGCAAAATGTTGGAGAGCTTATATTATGAATTTAAAGATGCTATAAAGCTCTAAGAATTAAAACATTAGTGTGATATTGAAGTAAGGGGATATGACATGGGCTGCTTCAAAATATAGTTCCTTGACTAGTAAGATAATAAAACTGATAATCCAAATAACAATGCTCAGAAGAGTTGAAAAGACACATTACAATAGAATGTAGAAATATCTAGTATGTATATGAAAAGTTGTTTTATATTGCATTTATTAGGAAATGCAAATAAAGGGCCTGGAGACATGGCTCAGCAGTTAAGAACACTGACTGTTCTTGCAAAAGACTCAGGTTTGAATCCCAGCATCCACACAGCAGCTAACAACTGTCCATAATTCCAGTTCCAGGGGATCTGACAGCCTCTTCTGTCCTCCGTGGGCACTGTAAAACATGTGTGCACTTACCTACATGCAGGCAATATATGCATACA
>NW_008349975.1:670642-712271 GCF_000622305.1 Nannospalax galili | reverse complement strand
CAGAGTTCGAATCCCAGCACCCACATGGCAGCTAACAACTGTCTGTAACTCCAGTTCCAGGGGATGTGACAGCCTCTTCTGTCTTCTGTGAGCACTGCATGGCATAGGTGCACTTACCTACATGCAGGCAATATATGCATACACATAAAATAAAAATAATAATTAAAAATTATTTAATAACTTTTGTGATGATGGTGGGTTTATGAAGTAAGTGGAACTCTGGTAGGAATGTAAATTAACAAGGATATCTTGGAAAACTAATAGTGCTGTATATGCTAAACAAATGCCCATAGTATGCACTGGCCTTCCACTCCTTCTCCCCCAACTCTTCTCCTTTCTCATCAGAAGAAAAGATTACAGCAAAAGACATGTACAAGAAGACTCATTGTTCATCACAACTTTACTCAGCCCAAACATATATCAAATCTAGTGGGCAAACGAGATCTGGTATACTTACAAACTTGTAATGCAAATGCACATATAACTCTTGAAGATAAAAAGGAGTATGATTATATTTGTTTGAAATGCAAGAACAAGAAAAACTAATTTAATTAAAATCAGTCAGAACAGTTGTAACATTTTGAAGGAAATTGCCTAGGAAAGGGCAAGGCAGAGCTTTTTGTTAGACATGCCTCACCTGTGATCCAGCAGTATGAGGCCAAGGATAGTTATGAAGGCAACCAAACCATAAACTTACTTAAAACATTATGAGATTTTTTTAGAGCAAATTTTGGCAACCTGATTGCATGGTCTTGAGCATGAACTTTACAGGTGACAAGGCTGTGTTACAGTGTCAAAAGTTTGGACATATCTGCAGGTTAATGCACACGTGTGTATGTATGTGTACATATATCTATAAAAATTCATAGTGTTATAGCTATAAAAATTCATACATCTCAATAAAGATGAGTACATCCTTGTTATAACCCAACAACCATGTAAGCTTGTATATACTTAACTAATATGATACATTGCACTTACTTCAATAAAACTAAATTGAAAAAGGTGAATGACAGCTGCAACTGTCATATATTGAAGGTTAGAACTTAAATTTGAGCAACCAGTTTGGGAAATCATTTGGTAATGATGACTGAAAATAATTGTGCCTTATTTCCCACAATATTATTTCAGGAAATGTACTCAAGAGAAATGGTAATCAAATGATAGGTATGGAGACATCTATCTATAGCAGTGCTATTTACTGTGATCACACACAACCCAAATGTCTGCAATACTATAAAAATAAATTGTGATAAGTCTATACAATGAATATTATAGATGAATATAATGAATGAGCTATAAGTGTGTACAAGGGCATGAATAAATATTACAAAAAATGTTGAACAAACTGTAAGAAAAAAGTCTGATTATATGTGTGTGTGAAAACATAACAGTGAAAGACTATTTTCTATGCTAACTTGAAAAACAATGAGAAAGCTTTCCAATAGTAAAGTACACACATGATAAGAAGACAGTTATAAAAAATTCAGGTACATAGAAAGCTAATCCAGGAGGTTAGAAAGAAACACAGTGGTTATTGTTGGAACTGGGAGTCATGGCATGGTCAAGGACTTGAGAGAGATGTCTGGTGTACTCCTAACGTTTTAGTTCTTGATCTGAGGGACAGGTCCACAAATAACTTCACTTTGTGAAAATTCATCATGTAGTAAATACACAATTTGGACACTTCTGAATATGTTAGCTGTTTGATAAAAATTTAACTTTAAAAAAAGCGATGTTTTCTGAGGTTTCACATTCTATTTAAATTCCATTAAGGATTTTTAACATGATTAATGCAACAGATGTGCCCCTATAATTAATTAAATCATACTTGCAATCAATGCCATTTGCTTATTGATTTATGCCATCATTTTGAAGACATTTTATCTTCATTTGCCATTAACCTTCAATTGACAGAGACCTCAGACACTTCAATTTGGGTCACTATATTTCCACATTTCTGTCTTATGAGACTCTCAGTGTGCATATAACACATCATAGTAATTAAAAAATAATATTTGAAAGTGTTAAATGATCAAACTTATCTGCTGGGTAAAGTCAGATTAGTGTGCATTTAATATTTTTCTAAGCAATATTTGTAGAATTATAAAATTAAATTTTAGTGGTCAGAATACACAATTGGAATTATGTAAATTAATCTTGGATTTATAGAAAGTATTTAAGATTCAAGAAGGTAAAGGGAATTGATGAGTCTTGTTTCTCACTCATTCATCCATGTATTAAAATATCAAGTAGTTTTAGTTGAAAAACAAAAGTGGAATAGATTTATAATATAAAGCATTTGAGGTATATGTATATTGTGTGGTGTGACTACATCAACCTAATTTTCATAACATTACCTTATATACTTATTGTTTTGCAATGAGAACAACTCTATTGTCATAGAAATTTTCAAATATATAGTATGTTGCTATTGATTACATTCATCAGATCCTGCAGTGTATCTCTGGAACTTTTTGCTAGTTTCTAGGTAATTTTTTTTTATTTGACCAGAATCTCATCATCCTCCCCATCTGTGCACATGCCACTGATAGTCACCATTCTAATCTGCTTCCATCATAGTTGTTGGATGCAGAGATGGAGTAGGGTTTTTTTCCTTTCCCTCTAGGCTTCTTAAACAAACCCTACCTACCTTAACTTTTGTTCATATACAATGATCAAGGAAACTTCATCTTTCTAAGTTTCTGGGAGGTATATGAAACAGTGACATGGAGGAAGTCCAGGTGACATGTGAGTTATCCTTAAAATCTGGGCTTTGCCACCTTTACTGCCATCACTCTTCTGGTAACTGGTGTTGGAGGGGAGCAATAGTGGGCTTTTATTTCAAGACCCCATTATTTAGAGCCATGATAAGCCTCCACTAGTGTTTGTAAATGACACTCTGTTCCCCTCACATCCAAAAATGCATGCCATGCCAGATATATGAGCAGGAGGTACCTCCTATAATTATACAGGGTAAAGAGTGCATATGCCTTTCCATCTCACTGAAAACATTACTACATCTCCTTGATTTTGGGGTATGAAACCTCAAGTTTGGCTATTATGTATTCCTAAAGAAGGAGACAAAAATGTGAGTATTCCTTTTTTTGTCAGCACTAAGCAGTCATAAGGGTATGGTGGTGAGTAATTTCACATGTTCTTGGCCATTTTAAACAACTCACAGACAAACTCCTTCATGGATGCAAGACAAAATAGTATGAGATGATTTTTTGTCTAAGTGTCCCTGAAGTTTTCTTATCCAAAATAATACCATAAAAGATTGAAGATTACCTGGAGAACCCATGTCATTTGAAGATCAAACTCTACTCTGGCATAGTATTACCCAGAACAATGAGACCCAATTCAAAACTGTCTCCAGTACAATACATTGATGTGCTTAGGGCTTAGCTGGATCCAACTGAAACATAAATATGGGTCACTACAAAGTATTCAATAGAAGTTTGCTGCTGATTGCTGCCTTACAAAAAACATCGCTTTAAAAAGCAAATTATATTCATACTAATGATAAGGGAACTAAGGTGACTGTTAGTCATAACAGAGCCAGCTGGGTTTGGGCTTGTGTATTTACTCATTATGTGCTTATTGGGTTGTTGGAAAGGGCAACGACTGTCTCCTTCAAGGATGGGACTCTTGGTAGACCCTTCAGGAACACAAATTAGACACTATAGGCCTTATTGTATTTATAACAAAGTACATTGGGTGGTAGGCAATAAGGGGAGATAAGGATATGGAAGGTTGAAAGTTGAGAGATGCATTAATCTATGGGTATAACAATAGGTCATTAAGAGTCACTTTAATACAATAGCTATTTCGTAGAAAACTGGTATTACAGTCTGCCCTATGACCTGTTTATCCTCAGGTTGCTAAGCCTAATATCAAAGTCAGATATGGCTCCATCCTATGGAGTGGACCTTAAATCCAATTAAAAAGTGGCTGGAGGGAGCTGGAAAGATGGCTCAGTGGCTAAGAGCACTGGCTGAATCTTGCAGAGAAACAGAGTTTGATTTCCTGCATCCACACGGCAGCTAACAACTATCTGTAACTCCTGTTCCAGGGAATCTGATGCCTCCTTCTAACCTCCGCAGGCATTACATGGCACGTGTACATTTATACACATGTAGGCAATACATATTCATCATACTCATAAAAAATAAAAATAAAAAATCCTAAAGAATACTTGAGAAAATTAATTCTCACACTTTTCATAACAGAGTGGAAGTTGCTTATGGATAATCAATGTGCTTAATATTTTTGACTGGTAGTGCAGCTTAACTCATGTTAATGAAAGATAAATACAACAATTTTGTCTGATTTTGAAAATCAATTTCATTTCATAAATCTTAAAATACTCCAGGAAATGAGTGGTTGAAATCTCTGACTTATTGCTTTCTATCTATCTAAAACATCTCATGATCACTTATTACTTAGAAATATATTAGCTTTACGGATAATGTTGTAAATAAATTTTAGCCATAGTATCCTCTACTGTTTGAAAACATCTAAAGCATCTCATCTTTATTTGGCATAATTCTGCTTAATTCACTCTAAGCAACATTCTAATCCTTTATCATTGTTAAAACTTATCTCTACGTCAAAATAGCATTTAGAAAGAGTTACTAATATAGTAAGTCCTTCTGAGTTATTAATTAATGAATCACTAATTACAGGTGTATAGATTCTAGAAATAGGTTTTGCCAGTTTGAGTGCCCTTGACAAAAGCCACACTCACAATAAAAATTTCTTATCATACAATAATTAGAAAGTATAGCAGGCTTGGGAAAAGTAAAAATATTGACTTCACTATGAAGGTCAATAAGACCTTGTATTTTATTTTCATAAGTATCTGTCAGAATAAATAGAGCTTCTATTTCATTCTACTATCCAGAAAGTCTATTAGGTGGACAGACTTTTTTAACCTGGAGTATTTGGATAAGAGATAGAACAGTTTTCTACTGTTACTAGAGCAAACCACAGCATTTGGTCACTTAAAGCAACAATACAATGCATTTTCTTTTCAGGAAGTAGACATCCAAATGGGCAGACAAGACTGTGTTCCTTCAGAAGACTTCAGGAGAGAACTCATTTCTCTGCCTTTGTGGGCATCTAGGTTTCCTGCATTTCTAAAATGGCTGCTATGTATCATTCTAATCTGTTCCCATCATCGCATGGACTTCTCTTAACCTGACCTTCTTCTTATAGAGACTTCTCTGAGTGCCCTGGGCCTTTCCACAGTTGGGGGCCAATTGTTTCCCAAGATTTTCAAGTAAGTCACACTTGGAAAGTCCTTTTTGTCATGTAAATTATCATGGCCACAGAGTCCAGGGATTAGTACAGAGATATCTTTCAGGGTACATTGTTGATCATACCACACATTTTAACAAATTTATATTTTTAGTGACTTACTGTATAAGATATTATACACTTGTCTATAAGATAAATGTTGGTGTGTAACAATATTTACTTCTCTGTCATTAAACTTATAAAGTAGGGTAGTTTCCACAATAGTAAATATGACTTTTTAAAACATTGTGTCATAAAGTTCCACATTTGAGCAAGTAATTGATTAAATTGCAATTCATCATAATGAAAATTGTCACCTAATGAATAAATATTGGATCTGATGAAGACAGTGTTTGAAATATGGACTGAAAGATTCTTTTCAAGAAAGATAAAGTATAATTTTTATAGTAATACTGCTGTTAGAACTATAGGTTTCATATATATATACACACACATATATAAACACACACACACACACACACACACACACACATATATATATACTGTCTAATTATATGGTCTAGTAGATCATGTCAAGCACCTCACTGAGGAGACACAGGTAGAACAAGTCCTGTTTAGTACACATCTAAAGGATGATACACTGCAAACTGTTAAATTTTAGGATTGCTCTAATAGAATACTGTCCACATCAAGAAAAACAATTCTGGGCTAGAAAGATGACTCAGAGGTTAAAAGCACTGGCTGCTCTTGCAGAGGAACTTGGTTCCCATTCCAACACCCACATGGTGGCTAACAACCATCTGTAACTCCAATCCCAGGGGATCCAATGACCCCTTCTGTTGTGTGAGGGTACTGCATGACATGGTGAACTTACACACAAGCATAACACTTATGCCCATAAAATAAAAATAAATAAATAAAAAATAATTTCTGCCAAACTTGGACATGATTATTCAAAATTTAGACTATTGCATTCTGTTTTTTTGTAGAGGAAGGTGGCAGACAAATGAAATAAGAAGTAAGTTATACGCATGATTAAAAGACTTGATTTTGTCGAGATAGCACCTTCCTGCAGCCCTAGCTGGTCTGGAACTCACGATGTAGACCAGACTGGCTTCAATCTTAACAGAGATCTGCCTGCCTTTACCTTCAGAATGCTGGAACTAAAGGTGAGTACCATCACACACTGCAAGACATTTTTTTATATTCCAAAATTTATTGAGTGAGTTTGTGAAGAATATGATAGCTTTTTTCAAATGTTTGAATTTAAAGGGCTTTATGAAGGGAGAAAGACAGTGTTAAGTTTATATTTCATGATCAAGTTGTGAGTTGAAAGAAACTTCACACTTAAGGCTTAGAAATTTTTCTAGGTTGATCCGAATTTGAATTGTAATAACTTTTAAGGTTATTTTCAAGTTCCAGAAATTCAATCCGAAATAGTTCAAAATAACTCTTATTTGAAATTACTATGAAATAAACAGGCCACACTGTATATGGAAAATATTTCAAAACACTGATAGCTCCAACTACTGATGTATATAACATCTATCAAACATTCAAAATGTTTCAGTTTAGCAGACAAATAGGTTAGAAACTTCATTGTGAGAGATATTTTGTAATTATGTATGATTATAATTATGACTTCTAGGATATTGTACCCCAAATGATGACCTGGATGTTTGTAATGGTTTTGTAAAATTAGGTCAGGGAAGGCTGCCCATCTGTAAAGATTTATCATGCCTGTTTAGATGTCACGTCTTTGAATGAAATGAAGCTAGTGTCTAGCCAATCTCGTGTTGCTTTTTGTATGTACTTGGATTATAATAACTTAATATTTTTCATTACAATACCTACATCGTGATACCTGGGGAAGCAGAAATGTACCTTTCTCTTTCCATTTTTACATCCCCCCCTCTAATGATTGGTTAAAATATGATTCAGGAAAATCTTAGCTATAGTCATAAAAATAAACTTCCACATACTGGTGGTTGACTTTATGCAGATTAAATGTTAAATGGTGTTATGACAGAGGATGTTGACATGCTCAGGCTTCTTCCTAACCTGATATTCTTCAAAGTTCATTGGCTTATGCCAGAGATTAAGAGTTAAAATACATGTAGCAACCCATTCTAAGAAACAAGAAAAACTGAATATTGAACTTCACTTAGGAGCACATATGTTGCCCCATCAAAAAGGATTCAAGAACCCTCAGTTACCATCAACTCTTGGTACAGGGACAACACAGTGGGCATGCTGGGTGTTTATGTGAAGATGGAAATCTGGATATTTATAAAGAAATTCTAATTTTTAAATACTCCCAAAGTATGGGCAAGTTTGTCTTAAGGTCCCGATTCACTGTGGGCAGCCCTGTTGTCTTCTCTGCTTTTAAATCTTGAAACTTTTCTTCTCCCCATTGGCTGGAGTAATACATATTCTAGACAAGAATCGAATCATAAAGTGATTTAAAATTGTGCAGTTATGTACCAAGTATGGAGCAAAGATATTGTTGGCAAAAACCGGAAGCAAAGGGGAATGTGCAGTGTAGTTGGCATATTAAGGAGAGCTATGTCATACAAGCTATCAAATTTAAGACAAGTGTCTTTAAAAAGAAGTAGAGATGAATGATTTAACACATGTGGAAGGGTAGTAGAGATGCCTGGCTTGCCCAGGATAAAGATAAATCCCGGAGAAAAAGAAGGAGATGCTAACCAGTCGATGTGAATAGAAAGAAACAGAAGATGGCTTTGCTCTGACTGGTTCTGGGGGGTCAAGGAGTGTCCGGATAGTCATGGGCTCAGCTGGTTTCACAACTGGCAGGTTGATCATGACAAAGGGTCTAACACTAAATTCTAGGAAGGAGTCCAGGTAGATAGGTTGTTGGCCTGGGCCTGTTATGATGCCCACGGCAATCATGGAGGAGGTAGATTCAAAAGTAGTTCTCTACTGAAACTGACACCATCAAAGTAGGCATTCCATGTGTATGTTGAGGGAAACAGAGAATCACTCCTGGGAATAACATAAGGAATAAAAAAAGATTGGTCCCCTCAAACATGTTCAAACCCTTTCACTGAGTTAGAAAAAGGAGATAGGGTAGAATTAATAGCAAGATGGCCAGAAGGTCAGGCTTTTGGGGGACAAGCTAGGCTCCTTTAACACCTCAAAGAGAAACAGAATTGACTGTAAGTGCAGGTCTGGGTCATATGACCCCACTATTTCTACTGGGATAGAAAATAAGTAGACTGCCTGGTGTGGTGGCACATGCCTGTAGTCCCAGCACTTGGCAGGCAGAGGCAGGTGGATCTCTGTGAGTTCAAGGCCAGCTTGGTCTACATAGTGAGTTCCAGGGCAGCTCGGGCTACAGGGAGACCCTGTCTCAAAAAGACCCCCCCCCAAAAAAAAAGAAGAAAGAAAATATTAAACTTCTTCACTTCCTGTCAGATACCAAAGGATAACAACATTTTATTATAGCATGGGGGTAATTGTCAGAATCGGGTCATCACGAGCAATTCTATTCATGGGGCTGGAGAGTTGGCCTAGTTGTTAAAGAGTACTGACTACTCTTGTAGAGGACCCAGGTTTGATTTCTGAGACCCACGTAGTGGCTATCAACCATCAGCAACACCGGTTCCAGAGCATCCGATGCTCTCTTCTGACTTCCACAGACACTTGAATACATGCAGGCAATGCATTCATACACATAAAACAAAAATAATAAATAAAATATTTTTTAAAAAGAGTAATTCTATTCATACAAAGATAATATGGTTTTGACCAATAATTTAACTCAGTTAACGTGGACTAATAATGACATCAAAACATTTAAGAGAAGTATAGATATTAATGAAGAATACACTTGTATTTTAGAAATCTAGTATAATTCACAATGATTTATAGAGACCTGGAATATGTAACGTTTAAAAAATATTTTATTTATTATTTTTATTTTATGTGTATGAGTGTATTGCCTGCACGTATGTGAGTGTACGTGTGTCATGCAATGCTGTGGAAGCCAGAAGAGGCCTTCAGATTCCCCTGGAACTGGACTTAAGGACGTTTCGTAGCTGCCATGTGGGTGCTGGGAATCGAACCCAGGTCCTCTGCAAGAGCAGTCAGTGCTCTTAACCACTGAGCAATCTCTCCAGCCCCAATATGTAACATTTTTATTTTGAGAAAATGGGTGGTTTTTGGAATTGAAGTGGCCTTTATTCATATGAACTAAAGTCAGATTTTAACTGTTAACCATATTTATATATCTTTAGCAATCATTTGACTGAAGAGAACATTAACATCCTTCATATGATTGCAGATGTCAGTCTAGTCACCTCTACCACCACTAGAGCATGTGTTTATAAAAAAGCATAATTAAAAAAAAAAAAAAAATCTATGAAGTGATGACTCAGCAATTCATTTTTGCCGACTGTTATTTCGTCCCTGGAGTTGTCACTGAGGTCCTCTGCTCATGTTGATGCCACTGTAAGAATACGACTGTCACTCCAGTTGTTGAGAGATCTTCCACTGAGAAATTTTAGTTACCACATGAAGTCTATTCTTCTAAGTTATTTCTAAAGTTAGGAGAATATATTTTCTTCCCAGAACTTATTCTCTAACATTGTGTAAACCAGATTTTCCTAGAAATAATGTAGAGTGTAACTTCCTTTTTCAATTACTAGGAAATATTCTTATTTTCATTGATAGTACTATTTGGGCACTATTTTTCTCTAAGGGGGTTTTGAGTAATTAAAATAATCTCCTTACCATTTTTGTGTATTGATCTGAAAACACAAGACAAAACTGAAAAAGGAACTGAAAGTGAACAGGATGGTGGGCAGTGGTTAGGAGCATTTGCTACCCTTGCAAGGGACCCAAGTTAGGCACCCAGCACTGGAGTTGGAGGGGCTCACTACCACCTGTAACTCCAGATCCAGAGGATCTTAAACCCCCTTTTGGCCTCAGCAGGCACTACATGCATGTGCATGTGTGAAACACCCACACATAATTAAAAATAAAATAATAATCCCTCAAAAAGGAACCCTTTTCTTCCTTTCTTCTTTCTTTCCTTCTTTCCTTTGTTTATTTTTTCCTTTATCATCATAAAATCAGGATGTGGTTAGTACAAGATAACCACTCAATAAAATACTAAAAAGGCAACACTAAAGATAATTTTAAAATATTGTGGATTGGTAATAGAAAAATGCCCTGAAAAATGTATAAATAAAAAATGATTATAGTTAAATAAATGAAAAAAGAGATTATATCCTATAAGGCCAATAGTATTTGCAGTATGGTGGGATAATAAGGGTTCCATTATTTTTGTTGTGGAAAACAGTTTATTAGTTTTTGTACGACATAAAAGAACTAAAAGTAACTGTAGAAAAGGTAGTCATAGGAATAAACAGCAGCAACAAAACTTTCCAGAAACTCAGTAATACTCCTTTTCAGACATTTTGCCTTTTCACTTTACCAATCGGCACATTAGAAATTATGTCTTAAAAAATAGCAGAGTTCGAACCTATAACCTTTATGCCACATACTGTTTTGATGTATAGTAAATACTTTGGTGTCATTAAATAGTTTCAAAACATGAATGCTAATGGACGTATAGCTCCTTCATACGAACTTCCCATATTTCTGAACATTTTAACATCATTAGTATAGATGTGCGGCAGTTAGTAATTTATGAATTATTGCTTTAGTTATATTTGATTTTGTTAGAATGATACTTGCATGAAGTTTCTGTATTTTTAAATGATGTACTTCCTTCTTAAATTACTAATACCTTATTCAGGCACATGCATTATTTGTATAGTGCAATAATAAAAAGTTCTTACAGGAGCTCATGCAGGGAATCTTAAAAGCAAATCACACTCATTTTGCTTCACAGAAACATCATTATCCACATATGCATTTCAGAAGGACTTGCCTGGAATTTTACTTTGATAACGGAAAGAGTGAACAGATACAATTTGTCCTTTGCAGAACTACTGCATTCAGAAAGAAAAAAAAAAAGTAGCTGAGCAATGATACTAATTCTTTGAGAAACCTAAAGATTGAAATTAGTGTATTGGAAATTTTGGTCTTTTCTCATACTTTCAAAATATCAAAAATTACTACACATTCAGAAAATGAGAAATTGTGTTTTATTGCAGTGAGTGATCATTAAATGTCTAGAGAGCTTTATGCTCTCAGTTGAGTGTTCATTTATACAGCGACAGTATAGTCAATTATGACTTTTATGTAGTTTATACATATTATATTTCTATATACTATTGCAATCAGTACTTGCTAGTTTTTTAAAGATTTTTTTTCAGTTAGTCAACGACTATACCTATACTTGTATGCATTTCCACCAGAGTATCTTGATTTTGTATAATTACATGAAAACTGCAATGGAATTGCGGGAATAAAGAGAAAGTGATTAAGAGGAATACTTTTCAAAATGGAGATATATGAAAGCAGAAAAATAAGCTAAAAAATAGTTGAAGATTGGATAGCTGCCTTAAATGCAGATTGCCATGGAGATAATGGCTGCTTCACAGACTCTGAGCCTGAGTTGCTGAGAAGTGTCATTTTTCTCCCCTTTAGTTTCCGTGTCAGTGTGATTGGCAAAGGCGCAGGTGCATTATCAGTTTGATGATGCTGCCCCAGAGCAAATGATGGATATAATTATGATTTCTAGTAGGAAATGTGCTCTAGAGATTGTCTGTTATGGAAAGATAAAGTGTAGACTTATGTCCTTATGAAACCCTGATTTTGAATTTTAGATTTCTTACATATTTTCACACTGGTAAAATGCAGTTTCATTTGGATGCCGCTCTTTAGTTGCAGGTCTCAGTTCTCTCTCTCTCTCTCTCCCTCCCTCCCTCCCTCCCCCCTCTCTCTTTGTTTGTTTGATTATTTCTAGTTATTTAACAGTTTGGGAGTTCTCTTTTGAGACGTGTTGAAAATTTTCAGAACACTGACAATGAAAATAACTGGATTAAGGAAATGTGAAGTTCTAATTTGTGGGAAGTTTTCAGTAGGAAAAGAAGATATAGCTCAGTAGTTTCCTATCATTAGCATTCGTGTTCAGCACTAACTTTAGTGTTAACTGAAGAAAATCACTCTCTGTAGGGACAGAGAAGGAGAAGGTCTCAGGATGTGCTGCTAAGACCTTTGAGGATATAACTTTAAAAATGACCAGCCAATAGGACAAGAATGTTTTTAACAATTTTCTCATCTTGCATCCATAAAATATAAGTCCTAGTGTATCATAATAAATACAAGCTGGGGTAAAATTTGATTTATTTAACATGAAATGTTTTACATCATCATCTAAGTACTTCCTGTGTGGGTTTAGATGTTATAGCCATACCTGCAAGGAACACAACAATCTTAATTGATGTTGTATAGGCAGCAGAAGCTTCAGTGTTAACATGCCCCCCTTTTAATCCTGAGAACTTTTGAGTCTTAAATATTGCACATTTTAATCATAGACACAGATATATGGAAATTCCTATTGTTTAGTTATTTATTTTTATGTATATAAGTGTTTTGCTTGAATGTATGTAGGTATAGTACATATGTGCAATGCTGATGGAAGTCAGAAAAGGGTGTCAGGTCCCTGGAACTGGAGTTATAGATGGTTGTTAGCCACCGTGTGAGTGCTAGGAATGAAACCTGGGTTTTCTGCAAGAGACACTAATGCTCTTATCAGCTGAGCCATCTGCCCAGCCCCTTATTTGAGATTTATAATTAAATAAAAGGTAATAAATGCTGGGTGACACATACTTTTGACTATCAAAATACTCTTTAGTGTTAATCCGATTTAAAGGAGTAATGAGTTAAAAAAATCTCATAAGCTCATATTTAAATTCAATTAAGATGATCACATTGGACAGTCTAAAGTCCTAAGACTCATGCAAATGGTTTGCTTTTTAGTTGTGTAAAATGCTTACTCCGAAATGGTAGAACCAATTCTTGAAAAGGAATGGCAGCTAAGAGCTGTCCTTAACTCCAGTTCCAGGGGAATCTGAAGCCCTCTTCTGACCTCTGTGGCACTGCAAGACACGGGTGCACTTACCTACATGCAAGCAATGCACTCATACACATAAAATAAAAGTAATAAATAAAATATTAAAAAAGAAAAGGAGTGGGGATAGTATTTAATAATTCTAAATTATTTACCTGAGGAGGATAAAGTATTTTTAGGTTTTTCATTAAGTGGTTAGCTCCTGGATGCATATTCAGGGTCTTACTTATCAAACTGGGCTTGCAGTATATCAAGTACAGTTTCTCATCCACAGAAAGTCAGAGTAATTTTAGAATGAATAATGTGCAGTTGGTAGTAATACTACAATAAGTGTAGAAAATTGAGGACTTCAGAACTTTACCTTAAAAGTGTGACTACTTATAGCATCATCATAATCTGAGGTAAAATTTGATGGCCACATACATGATATACAGATGCCTTTCACTAAATTTATTTCTAGATTAAAAAGTACACATATGGAAACAATGAAAACAAATTTCTCCAATATTATTTAAGTCTTCACTTCACTGATGTACCAGGTAACAACAACAACAACAACAACAACAACAACAACAAAAGAACGGGAGCTGGGGCTGGAGAGATGGCTCAGCAGTGAAAAGCACTGATAGCTCTTCCAGAGGACCTGAGTTCTGTTCTCAGCATCTGTGTGGTGGCTAACAACTTTACATTATTCCTTTTTTAAAAATACTGTTTTATTATTTTTATTTTATGTGTATGAGTATATTGCCTGCATGTATGTGAGTGCACCCATGTCACGGAATGCCTCGGAGGTCAGAAGAGGGCTTTGGATTCCTCTGGAACTGTAGTTAAGGATGGTTCATAGCCACTATGTGGGTGCTGGGAATCAAACCTGGGTCCACTGCAAGAGCAGTCAGTGCTCTTAACAGCTGAGCTATCTCTCCAGTCCCCCCATAACTCCTTTTTGAGGGTATTTCATACCCTTTTCTGAACCCTGCCAGCATTACACGCATGTGATGCACTTCCATAATGCAGGCAAAGCACTCATATGCAGAAAATATTTCTTTCTTTTTTAATGGGAATTCTTGCTGTTCCATTGCTTTAAAATATCCTTCTGGCTTTACCCTCACAGGGATAAAACTAATATCCCCACCAGGCTTACCAAGGTCTGGCACCCGTGTTTCTACTACACCACAAGTAACAAGCTTTCTTGGACTCCAGCTATCTTCATTTTTTCTCCCACGTTTCCCCAGCTTTGTCTCTGCCTAGTGTTTTCTTTCCTCTGATTTCAATTTAGGTGATTGATTCATATTTGTCTTCAGATATCAGATTAATCAGTAAAGTGATATATGCAAATTCCTTACATGAGAATCACATTTTAGATTATATTGATTGATTGATTGTTGTTGTAAAGTCTTGTATAACTCAACAATTTTGGAAATATTATCATAAACTCTATATGTTCTATGAGCTGTTATTGAGTGAAAGTAATTTTTCACTAGATAGATTAAAGAAAAGTACATGCCAAAATATAGCTGATGTATACAATATCTTGTGAATAGGATTTGTGAAATAATGATAGAATAGGGACTGGGAAATTAAAAATCTGATCAAAGCTGGAGTGAATCCCAGTCTGAAACAATGGGGAACAAAGCTTCCAGACTCAGTGCAGTTCACACAGTGCTAGAACAACAGATTGTTCATGAATGGACACAACTGGGGAGGCACATTTCATTGTCTTTCAGTCGGGCCAAGTTCAAGTGGCAGCCAAGAATTAGATTTATTGCAAGAGAGATGGAAAATTAGTTGTGCTATTCCATAGAAAAAAGAATGAAAAGGCAAAATGAATGATGAGAAAAATGACTAGAAATATGACCTCAATGTTGCTTTTTCTAGTAGTTATGTTATTTGTGTGTCCTGATGGATGTCTTTAATATTAAAATTCATATCTTTTTACATGAGTGTGATCATTCTGGATTTTGGATTGTTTACATTTCTTTTATTAAAATTTATTTTGTTTTAGTTTTTTAAAAGATGCTTCTATTTTTAATTATGTGTATATGTATATGGGCGGGTGGTTGTATCTCTTAGTGTAGCACCTGCAGAGACCAGAAGAGTCCATCTGATCCCCTGGAGCTGGAATTACAGGTGCTTGTGACCATCCTGACATGGGTGCTGGGAACTGAGCTTGAGTCCTCTGTAAGAACAGTATGTAATCTTAAAAACTGAATCATCTCATCTCTTCATTCCTATTTTAATTTTTTTGAAAATATTTTTATTGACATTGTTTGAGATTTTCATACAATATAATTTGGTGATATTTAGATTCCCTTCCCTACCCATATTTCCCTTTATTTTCCTCCACCAAATTTAATGTACTGTATTATAAAGATAATAAGGCCTATAAAATTTAATTTGTGTTTCCAAATGTCCTTCAGTGTGGGTCCATCCACTGGAGCCTGGTTAACCTACCAAGAGTCACATCCTTGAAAGATTCTTTCTCCTTCCAGAAAACCATCAATTGCCAAAATTTCCTTGGATTGAGTTGGGGTTTCTTATCCACTTCTCCATATCTATGCTGGGATTTTTTTTTTTTTTTCCGGTTTGAACTTGCAAGGGGATTGCATATGCTACCACCATTGCTGTGAGTTCTTATGAGTAACTAAACAACTGTCTGGAAACTGTTTCCTATAGTATTCTACGACGTTGGCTCTTACAATGTTTATGTCCATTCTTCCACAATGATTCCTTAGCCTCAGGAGGAAGATGTTTCCTCTGCAGCCTTTTGTTCTCAGTATATTGGCCAGTTGAAGGTTTCTGTGTTAATCACCATCTGTTGTATAAGGAAACATCTCTGGTGAGAGCTGAGAGATTCATTAATCTCTAAGAGTCAGTTTAATACAATAATTATTTAGTAGAAAATTAGTATTAGACTCTCCCCTATGTCCTGTGCCCTGTTTAGCCTCAGGTTTCTAAGCCTGATGTCAGTGTCAGGTATGGGTTTCATCCTTTGAAACATACCTTAAATCCAATTAAAGAGTGGTTGGTTACTCCCATAAAATTCATGCCACTATTCTGTTGGTGAGTATATCTTGCCAGGCTAAGGCCAGTTTTTGTTGTAGTTCACATAATTCATAGCTGGGCAAGGTTGGCAATTATTTTTTCCTTCTAGTAGCATGCACAGCACCTTCTGACACTATGAAAATTAGCCAATAAGTATGAAGCTCTGAAGTCAGTACCAACTTGATTTCTTCTTATTTGTTCTATAGCTCTTGTATGTAGTATCTTCAGGATCTTTCCATCAAGTTGTGGTGTGTAACCAAGAGCAGGGGTAATGGCCAGTATTATTGAGTGTCCATGGGAGACTGGTCAGCAGCTTTTAGAGAGAGAGTCCATTCCTGGCATTGAGGGTTTTTTTTTTTTTTGTTAGCCTATGATTTAATTAAGAAATGATTTTATTACATTTATTTATTTATTTATTTATTTATTTATTTGTCTAATTATGTGGGTGGGCACAAATGAGTACCACAGCCAGGTGTGGAAGTCAGAGGACACATTGTGAGTCCATTATCTGATTCCAGCATGTGGGTTCTAGGGTTGAGCTTAGGTTGTCAGGCTGGTCAGGCAGCACCATTACCCACTGAGTCATCTTACTGACCCCAAGTTTGTTCATTTGCTTATTTATTTATTTATATTTATTTATTTATTCATTTATTTGTGTGTGTGTATGTGTGTGTGTGTGTGTGTGTGTATGTGTTGTATGTACAGTGTTGGTTTGGATGCACACAACCAAATGCACACAGAATGCACACAGAAACCAGAAAAGGTTGTCAGTGTTCTTGTCTATCACTCTTTTTATTATTAGCTGGAGACAGGGTCTGTCACTGAACCTGGACCTAAGCTGGTGGCCAGCAAGCCCTCATGTGTCCACCCTGTATGGCACTGGGGTTATAGGCACACATGACCACTCCCAGTGTTTTGTGGATACTAGTGATTTGAATGAGGGCTTCAAAGCAGCAGATTATTTTATTTATTAACCCAGTCACCCAGTCATCCTTTTCTTTTTCACCCATACATCTCTTTCCTCTTTTCTTCCTATCTTTCTTCACTTTCTTCTCTATTTTCTTCTATGCTTTAGTGTTTTTTAAAATATATTTCTAAGTTACATATAAAGTTTAAAGTGAGTTTTATAAGACTTAAGGAAAAGATCACTTCAGAATATCGCCACTCCTTTTCTCTGAAGCGATGTTTTTCATTTGGTATTTATTCCCCCAGCTCAATGCAGCATGCTTTCATTGTTTCACTGATCTTTCAGTTCTGTGTATTGATTTCTGACTACGAAGGAGGAGGCTATAGCTTCTAGCCTTATCTCTTCTCTGCCCCATATAATTCTTTGTCATTTTTTATAATTATATCACAGCAGAGGTTCTGTTAGAGCTTAGTGTTTGTACCATCCTTATTATGCTGTAAATGAAGTGAGATAGAATTATTTCTTTCTTCCAAAACATGTTTTATTTTATGGTATGGACTTAATTTTTGTTTGCTTAGCTTTCTAGGTACACATTATTGTCCAGATACACAAGGTAGCCAGTTGTCCATGCCTCATCAACCAATTCATCTTGAATAATCTCCTCTGATTCATTAGATCGCCATCATCCTGGGCTGCATTACTTTTCTGCCTGGGATGCAACTGCTGTCTGGGCATGCTTGGCTCTCTTCAACTGGAGATTTCTTTGTACTGTTTCCTCAGCTGAGTCCCTTGTCCCTTTACGATTTCATGCATTTTTTGAAAAATTCCTTATTTGCCCAGGTGGTGGAGAATGTCTTTGATCCTAGCACTTGAGAGGCAGAAGCAGGCAGATTCCTGTGAGATCAAGTCAACCTGGTCTCCATAGCCAGTTCCAGGACGGCTGTGGCTACAGGGATACCCTGGCTAAAAACAAACAAACAAACAAAGAAACAAACCAAAAAAAAAATTCCTTCTTCGTTTAAGATTATTCAAAGCTTTCTGAAAAGTATTTGTGGAAAATAAAATTCTTGAGAACTTGCAGGTCTAAAAATGTCACTGTCTCATCTATAGAAGTGGAGAAATAATTCTAAATGCAGATAACTTTTCTGTGAATGGTTTTCTAGCTTCTAATATAGGTTTTGAGAAATCTGAAATGCTTTCGTAGACCTTTGTACATGATCCATAGTACTTATTCTATGAATAAGTACTAATAATTTTTGTTTATTCTCTATGAAATTTTAAGATGTTATTTCTTAGAATGAATCCCTTTTCATGTGTTATGTTACATATTAGAAAGAGTCTTTTATTAATGCATTTTTTGACCGGGTTCCCTAGTCCCTGTTAGCCTGGAAGTCAGTATGTAGACTAGGCTGGCCTCAGTCTCACAGAGATCTGCCTGCCTCTGCCGTCTGAGGGCTGGGATTAAAAGTGGGTGCCACCACACCTGGCAGAAAGGGTTTTTTACTATGACAGAAATCTAAAATTCTTTTGTTGATCATTTTTCTGTTTTCTGTTTTCTTAAGTTCTTCTTAAGGAACTTCCTGTTGTCTGTGATCCCCTGTTTCCTGTGTTTTAAGTTCCTTTCAGTGGGAAGAATGAGCTATTTTTGTAATTATCTGTCCTCAATCCCAATTTTTGTTTTCTCTTTTATTTCATCCAATTTTCTGAGATACAGCATTTTCATTTTCATGATTTCCATGTTTCAGGTTTTGTTCTTATTCCCTGGACATTTCTTTTCCATGGCATCTGAGTCTTACTTTACTTACAAAATATATTTCATATCACCAGTCATTTATAGATATTAGCAGTAGTTGTCACTTTTACTTTTTAAATTTTTCTTCTCTTCAGTAGTGCCCCAATTTTAACAAATATTATTTTCCCGTTTGTTTTGGGTTCTGTCTTCCATGTTAGATGCATCTCTTGGCTACCTGGAGTTCTTAGTTGTCTGCTGGTATTTCACTGGGGAGGGGGGCGTCAGTTGGGAACTGTTTGGTGCCTTTTGATTGTAAGCTTTGCTGCAGGGGTTTCTCCAGCTTGTTTATGGAGCAGGACTCCTAATATCAGTACTTTTTTCTCTTTTTGTTTGTGTTAGATTTTGTAGAGACAATTCATCCCCTTTTGTCTGAAGGGCAATGCCCTGGCTGACAGCATTCTAGGTACCATAGACCCATTGGTATGATAGTGGCACTGTTTTAAGAGCAACAAACAGCTTTCTGATTGGATTTGAAGTCTGCTTCACAGGAGGGGATACATATCTGGTATTTTAAACATGGTCAAAAACCTATGGCTAGTTAGGCCACAAGTGTGTGGCGGGAGAGGGAAATTTGTTAATTATGTCATGGTAAATAACATAGCTACAGTTAATGTAGAAACAACTAATAAAAGTGCTGAGAATAAATGACTGCTAGATACTCAGCCCTAAATATACACCCATTTCAAATCCTCTAAGAGCCAGAGAACATTGTGGAAGAGAGGGCAGAAGGATTTGTAAGCATTGGTGGGTGAGAAGTGCTGAGGAATGCTGTCTGCTGAGTATGACATGGGTATTATAATTGTGAGCAAACAGCAGCTGTGACGACCTGCGCAAGATCTGCTCACATACCTAGAGGACATGAAACCAGGAGAGGGATTAGTTAGGAAGAAGAAAGAGCTTAGCAGGAGATTTGAGAGAGCAATGGGAGACAAACAGGATCACAACACATTGGAAACATACTTGGAATTATAAAAGCTTAAAACAATGTGCTGAGGTACTCCATAGCCAATAGATAATCATTTGTTTATTCTTTCTGTTTCTAGTATATTCCTTTACCTTGAACTCTGCCTGGTGCCCATCAACGCAGAGATCTGCGATTTCAGCTTCTTTTAAAATGTCCAACATGTCATTAGAGGGCTGTAGAGCAGCAGTGAGGACCAAGGAATGACATGGTGGGGCCTCCTTTTTCAACTGTATCTTTTCTCTATGTCCCCATGCTTTTCTACTTTTTCTACCCTTTCCAGGGATCACTATAGGTTTAAATAGCCCAACTTCTTAAGAATTCTGCAAGTTGATTCTTGGATTTACCAACTACAATTTATTTCCAAAATAGTCTTTATCTTAGAATCATTTTTTCTGTCTTCCTTTCCCCTTCTTTAATTCTCTGTGTCTACTGAAAATATAGATCATGATATTGTTATTAACATATCATGCAGTTAATTTTAGTAAAGTTCACCTAAACTGTAAACAGCCCTAGTAACTTCTTTAGTGTAGAAAACTTTAATAGTTTAGTGCATTTTGAAAAATAAAAGGTTCAGAGCAACTCACGACAGCATAAAAGGACACTGTAACTTTGAAAAGTTATGTGAAATGTTTGCAAACAATGATCAAACACATCTCTTGAATAGGAATAATAATTGCCTATACACAGGAGAAAGTTTTCTTTGTTCTTTCAATGGCATAGAAGTTGAAGAAAATATTTCATTTGACATTTCCATTTTATAGAATGCATGAATAAAAATAAAGGTGATGCTCACATGATTTGTCTTATCTAAAGTGTGTGTGTGTCTGTGTGTTCCAAGATATTATGTTATCTAACAGTTCTTAAGCTTCAAAACTTTATTTTGAAGATCAAAAAATCTAAAAACTAAGGTGACAAAAGATACCCAAAGGAAGCTCAAGAATGTCATGCCTCAAGAACTATGTTCAGTTTTTGGAGAAAAGCGTAAGACAAATTTCTAAATTAGTGATTATTGCCAAAGCTGTGCCTATATATTGCAAAAGCAGAGATGGTTCATTGGCTGAAAGAAAACATGAGTAAGAGAGAGGAAATCACTATTAATATAAGATTTCTGTTTTTATGAAAAACTTCTCCCTTGTTATTGCAGAAAGATTGAAGGGACTGATACAAATAAATGCAGGAGGATTGACACAATTAATGCGCAGGACAAAGAAGGAAGATTTTCCAATACAGTGCTGCATGTCATTCGTGTACATTTTCATCCAGATGCATAAATGGATATGGTCACTGCCCATAAACCTGTCATCAAGTGTAGTGGACATTGGGAACATGGGACTCATTTTCTGTTGATTGGATTATGGAATGAAATGATTACAGGTATGACTTGGCCCCGATTTATATCTACCTCCAAATTATTTCATAAGTTCTAATATGTTTAAAATGACTTTTTTCCTGGTTTTACCCTTCTCTGACTTCTTACTTTTGGCCTGGACAAGGAGGATGATTTTTTGGGTTATTCTTGAGTGAACTAATGGTTATTTTGATGGTAACAAGTGATAGGTTGAAAGCAAGTTTTGCTAAGAGAAAATTTGAAAAAACCCAATAAGATTAGTTCTCAGAATCATATCTAATCATGTTAAGTAATATCTTAGAAAACTCATTCATCATTTTTATTGCTGTAAAATAGAAAAGCAGTTTGTTTCTTTTCTTAATGTATCACCAAAGAAAGCACTGATGTATGAATAAGCCTGCCCAGCACATTCACTGGGCTATGTTACTAGGAAGTAGAACACTGAAAGAGAAAACATGTATAGTCTTTTGTGGAATCAAGCTAAGCCTTGATTTCTTGGCACATTTTCCTTTGAATTATTTTTCCTCATAATCAGACATGTGGCATTCCCAGTGGTTTATGTGTCATATTGTGGGAGAAAATGAAAAAATTCCCAGACATTCAGCATTAAAGAAATGGACTGGTGTCTGCTCCATGCAACCAGGCTAGGAACAACCAGCTGCTATAAACTCAACCCTTTGGCTTCTGGGAATGAAAGGATCAGTAAGTCTTTATATCTAGAAACCATCCGGCCACACCAGAATGACAAAGAAAAACAAAACAAAGGCCATCCAGAGCGCCCTGAGATAACATACTAAGGTTTGTTATTAACAGCTGGAATTGTTAAGAATTTGCATTTGCTTGGTCTTACTCTCTTTACATATGCCTTTCTCCAGGATCTTTGGAGGGGAGAGAATGATGTAGAACAGGGCTCCAGATGAAAGAATTAATTTATCCTGGCAATGCATGTGGGAGCAATTGATTCAGGCAATGCTGATTTCTACATTACAATAGCAGTTGGGATGGTTATAGGAAGAGAAAATTACTAACCCCTCTGGTACTTTGGATTTGCTTAATTGTTTGTTCTTAAAAGATACCATAATAGTCAGCTGACCTCCTGAAGTTTTCAATCACTTTGAGGGCCTTATTTAGATTTAGGCTAAAGCAATTATAATTTTTTTCACTGTTTTCATTGCTCCAGATGAAAGTAAAGGCTGAATATGATTGTCATCCTGACTTTGAGGTTCAGTTTGTGCAGCTCAATAGCATGTCTCTTTCGTTCTCAAGAAAGTCATTACGAAACACCTTATAGTTTTGTAAGTACTCCTCATCTTTTCAAGAACATAATCCGTGTATATATAAATCTATCCCCAATTGCAATGCTATGTAAATGATCACACACACAATAAGCAAATAAACATAATAAAAAATTAAAGAAAGGAAATATGAAAATCCAGACCATTTGGGGCTGAGATGCTCTAAGGACCTCTGCCTGGGGTACAACTGTATGCTTCCTGATCACTATGTTTACTTTAGAGGACATGGATGTTATGGTTTTGGAACTACCCACCAGCAAATGGGACATTTGGATTTCAATGGAGCCAAGAAACAAAGTGAAATATGATAGAATGAAGCTCAAGCTTTCTTTGGCCAGTTTCTCTAGATGTTATCCTCAAAGCCTTCTAGTATAACTCTAAGGGAATATTTGCAAAACTACAAAGGATAAATTTCTTGACAAATTTGATTCTTTGTCATCAAGTGAAATTTAATTTGATTTTTAAAAGATTACTGAAAAATGAACTTTCTCTTACCAAAGCATCGTGGAAGTGATAGATGTTCACCAATTGGACACAAGCAGGTAGGTAATAGGAATGACTAAAGACAAGTAGAACATCAGCAAGTTTGTGAGGAAAACAGTAAGGGCCACGCAAGAGGAAAAATAAACAGAACTGATAATACACAAAACAGACTATTTCTTTAAATTTAATAATTATTTTTATTTTAGGTGTTTGACTGTATTGCCTGCATGTATGTAAGAGCACCTGTGTTGTGCATTGTTGGCACAGGTCAGAAGGGAACTTTGGATCCTCCTGGAAGTGGAGTTATGGATGGTTGTTAGCTGCCGTGTAGGTGCTGGGACTCAAACCCAGGTCCTCTGCAAGAGCAGCCAGTGCTCTGAGCCATCTCTCCAGGCCCCAGATCGACTATTTATAATAAAGAAGAATAGATTTTGATGGAGTCAAGAAACTTAAATTTTAAAAAATGTTTTCCTCACTACCTGTAAAGGAAAATAGGTCTCGCTCTGCCTTTCTCTTATTTAAAAGCTTTAAAATAATATACTATGTTCTGTTTTATAATGCTCATGTTCAAATTCCAAACAGTATAAAAAGCCAGAAGTAAGGGGCTGGAGAGATAACTCAGTGGTTAAGGGCAGCCACTACTCTTGCAGAGGACTGGTGTTTGATTCCTAGCTCCCGCATGGTGGCTAGCAATGGTTGGTAACTCTACTGTCAGAGGATCTGATGCACTTTTCTGACCTCTGCGGGCATTGCAGGACATGGGTGCACTTACCTACATGCAGGCAATTCATGCATATACATGAAATTTTAAAAATATACTTAAAAAGTTACAAGTAGATATTACCAGTTATGGGCAGGGGATGGTAGCAGAGAGCAATTTTTACATTTAAAGTCTGACCTATATTCGGCTCCAGATTCAGACACTTTTAAAAACTATTTGTGATGTATAAACTCTGTTTCTATGACTACATATTTTTGAAGACTTATTTATTAATTTAAGAAGAACCAAATGCAAGTCTCAGTGGCATTGTGGTTATATCAAACTTCTACTAATGGATGTTACTTAAGCAAGTGTCTTACCTTGTAAAACCAAGATTATTTTAGATCCCTATCACTGATGAAAAGATCTAAAAAATTCCATTCGAACAGGTAAGAGTTCTTATACATTTTTTTTGCCAGTACTGTTCAAAGGATTCATAACCATCACCATAATATAAGAATTGTAAAGTAAAATTATAGCATTTGCATTTTGGTCATATATCAATAAACTAAATGAGCTTAATTTGTACAGTTGAGGGGGAGAGGGTAGTAAAGAAAACCTATGGTAAACAAGTGAGCTCAGGAACAACCCAAAACCACGATCTCATTTTGGAAGATAAGGTTAGATCCTGATCGTAGTGTATTACCTCTGCCTTGTTTCTGTTTTCAGGAAAACACTGAGAAGAGACCTTTAGAGCACAGAGGTAGAAATGCAATTTTGAAAACAGCAGAAGAGGTTACTTTTAATGAAAGCAAAACAGTAAAAGGCGTGCAATGTAAAAAAGAGCACGACCACATTTCACCTTCTCTAATGACAGAGAAAAAAATTTCCTTGCTGTAATCTTTAAGAACAAAAATATTATCTGGCTTACTAGCAGTGTGTGCTTGGAGACTATGTATTGCATAGGTTGACACAGTGTCAGCTGATGTGTTAATATCCCACTACACTCCACATGCCCTGTGGCTGAAAAGCATCTTAACAGGGTGATGAAGCCTCTTCTGGGGCCATTGCAGTGACATCACACTGTGGCGCCCATTAGAATGTGCCTAAGAAATGAACTAGTCATGTACACTTTGGAAAGCACATATTTCCTCTGGTATACAGTCCCCACCCCCCCTTTTTAGCGTTCTGCTCACAAGTGACCTCACCTTTTCGTTCAACCAAACCCATTAATCAAACATAGCCCAAAAGTGGCTGATGATCTCTCAGAATTGTTATAGTAGCAGAAAGTCAAGGACAGTACAAATTGATTCGCATCTTCTACCTTATGAGATTTACAACATTGGCAGTGCTTCCTTCATTTCTTAAGAATAGCAACCTATCTGGTTAGCACAAGTATGCTGCTGTTACAAACAGAAATATTTCATGGACCTGTCTGCAGGTTCAAAACATAAAAATACTTCTGTGTTTCCTACAAAGTAACATCTTGCAAATCTTTTCTGAGTGACTATAATCAAATTTCCTTGCTAATATTTGCAGATGTTTACACACACAAAGCACGTAATACAAGGTATTTATAACATTGTGAAAAATACTTATTTTTCATGTAAGACCTCAGTTTTAAAATTCATGACCATTTTCTGTATTAAATTTTTATATGAAACTTACTAGATGAAATGCAGGAAAAAGAACAGAAGTCTAAATTATTAGAATCAATTGCTGATTTGAACTGTTCTGTTGAACTATTGGTCTTATTCAGTGCCTAGCTGTAGAGTGAAGTGTTGGAAGGTAGCTGTTGAATAGATGCATAAAAAGGATTATGCTGGAATATAAAGAGACAGTTAATTGAAAGCCTCTGCAGTTTACATAACTCTACAGAAAGAGCGAGCGAGAGAGAGAGAGAGAGTGTGTGTGTGTGTGTGTGTGTCAGAGAGAGAGAGAGAGAGAGAGAGAGAGAGAGAGAGAGAGTTGATAATTCTTATAAGGAAATGGTTGTCTAGATTTCTTTTCAGTATGGTATGTTCATTTTGAATTCAAACCCAAGGAAAGGACAATAGCTGGGAGAAATATGTTCTTTGCAACTGTAACAAAATCCTTTATAGAAAGTCCTGTTTAAGTGAGAATAAATTCCGATAGACTCAGTACAGGGAGAAATGGGTTTCAGGCTTGGTCTCAGTTTTACAAATTACTGTGCAATACCCAGACGGAGGAATAATGATCCCAGGAGGAAGTTATTTCTGTTCATGTCTACATTATGTTGTTTTCAGCATAATGTTTAATATTCTAAAATATAATATCTCTAACCTCAAGATATAATTACAAACTTAAAAATATGTTTGTCAAAATATTAATCAAGACTTTTTCCTTTTTTCTACATTTCTGTGATCTTATTTAAATGTAAATTAGATCATGTCCTGTGCTTCCTTTTACAATTACCTTCCAAAGCTTTCTATGACACCTAGAAGAAAATCTGGATCTGATGCTTCGAGTATTTTCACATATACTTACTCAGCCCTGCAGGACCTGATCCTTTTTCTGGCAGGACCCCCTGGCTGTGCCTTCCACATGGCTGGTGCCTTCTCATTCCCCAACTCTCTATTTCATGAAGGCCTCCATTATCACTCTATGCCAGCCAAGCAGGACGCCTTCCTTTTAGGCATTATCGGTGTTTCTTAGTTCTTTTCTTTATAGACATTATCTTGCTTGGAAATTTTTCATTTTACTTATTTGCTACCTGTTAGACCACATTCTGTGTATCTGTTTTTTATCCCAGATAATAAGTCCTATTTGAGTGGCGATCTTACCTGTCTTTTGTATTGTGTCAATGCCTAGCACAGTGTCTGGTACATCAAGGATGATGAGTCTTTTGTTGAATATCATAGGAGCTATGTTCCAAGTAGCACTAGGCATGAGATTGAAGCATGTTCTATGAATGGAGGGGAAAGGAAGGGCAATGTTGGAGAATGGGAGGCATATAATGCAAGTAGGTCAGAGCTCTGAGCCCTTAGCAGTCTCTGTTCTTTTCATTTTACACCTTGGATTACCTTGCAGTAATCAAGCAAAACAAAATAGCGTGAAGCTTAAAAACACCTGAAAACCTCTTAAATAGGTTATGAATTCTCTTTTGCATTTAATTAGACCATAATAACAATCATTACTTTATTATAAGTCTATTCTTAACTAAGAAAAAAACTGAAAAAGCAATTTAGGAGAATGTTTATATCACAAGATTCCTTTACAATTGTGAAAGAGTGGGCTAAATAGCTACCAAATAGGAACAGCAAATCATCTCTCACAGGGCTGAAAGCGTGAGGTCATCCTTTCCCCAGTTTCCTTTGGAGGAAAGCATGGTCGTGTGATTTGGTTCCTCCACTATGACTCAGGAGTAGGATTGTGGGAGACTTCTAGAGAGCATATTTCCTTTTCTGGTGTAACTGTTGGCCAACATCTTCCCTTTTATTTCTTGCTATTCTGATGCCCAGGGTCCTGGCTTTACTGTCCAACACATTTCTGTACCCTTTTCTCTATTCTACATATGTGAGATAAATTCTTGTTCTTTTAAGTGTCTCTTCATCTCTCAGCTCAATGCAATTTTCATTGTGGAAGAAAGATTATATTTGATATCATTTTTTCAACTTAATGATAATTTGCTCAATTTCCTGTAGCCCAAAGAAGTTAAACATGTTTCCTCACCTTTAACTTTTTAAATTCCAACCTTCTTCCTATTGTATAACTACCACTGAGAAAGAGATTGCATATTCATTTTTGAATAAGGCATGTGTTAATTTCATCTTTACATTGTTTTTGTTTGAGACAGGGTGTTACTATATAATCCTGGCTGGTCTGATACTCATTACATAGCACAGACTGGCTTCAGACTCATGGCATTGCTCTTGCCTTAGTTTCTCGAATGTTAGAATTACAGGTGTGCACCATCATACTCAGCTTACTTAAAAAAGTTTTGCTTTTATTGTTTGACAGTTTCCTGCATTTATATGATGAACTTTATTCATTCCCCGCCATCCCTTCTGTCTTCCACTTCCCTTTCCTATTGAAACCCTTCTTTCTAACATGTTCCCTTCTTATTTTCACATCTTCTTTTTGTGTGTTTAATTAGTGTTTCTTCCCTGAGTGTGACTGGGACTTTATATACTAGAGTAAGAATTTACCAGTGGCTGCGCTACCTCCCTGACGAACCATTATCTCTGAATAGTCAGATGAATCCCTTCTGTCTTCCACTTCCCTTTCCTATTGAAACCCTTCTTTCTAACATGTTCCCTTCTTATTTTCACATCTTCTTTTTGTGTGTTTAATTAGTGTTTCTTCCCTGAGTGTGACTGGGACTTTATATACTAGAGTAAGAATTTACCAGTGGCTGCGCTACCTCCCTGACGAACCATTATCTCTGAATAGTCAGATGATGAGTCTTAGATTCAGGTTATGGGAATTTCTAAAGTATCTCATTAGGAAAAGGTGAAGGCAAGATTTGAATTTCTGTTGTATGATATCCAAATATAAGTCCTTTGTATCTAATTTCATGTGCCCCATAATTCTTTAAAAACACACATTAGTGGGGCTGGAGAGATGGCTCAGCAGTTAAGAACACTGACTGAACTTACAGAGGACCTGGGTTTGATTCCCAGCACCCACATGGCAGCTAAGATTCGTCCTTAACTCCAGGGGAATCCAAAGCCCTCTTCTGACCTCTGTGGCATTGCATGACACACATGTAGGTGATACACTCATACACATAAGATAAAAATAATAAATACGTATTCAAAAAAAAAACATACACATTAGTGTGAATTACATATTTTCTTGTGCTCAACCAGAATGTGAATATATCTACATACACTCCTGAAAATTTCCTAGAGGAAAAAATTATCAAAGGCCTTAAGGAATAAGAATAGAAGGAATAGGTCCATGATTTATTGTTTAAATCTCCTACTGATTCTTCGTTTTCCTTGTTTTATATTGGATATCAGAAATACTTCTATTGCTTCAAATACAGTTGATTGTCCAGTGTTTTTCAATTCTATGTTGTTATGTTTTTCCTCTGTAGCTAGACTCACTCATTCTTATTTTCTTTTTTACATCTTATCATTTTATTTATTATTATTATTTGTGTGTGTATGCATGCGTGTGTGTTGTATGTGTATATGTGTATATGTATGCATGGCAAAGTGTGCATGTGAAGATCAGAGGACAATTTTCAGAAGCTGGTTCTCACCTTTCAGCATGTGGGTCCCAGAGACTGAACTCAGATCATGCAATTTGCAACTTTACTCTCTGAGCCATTTTGCCAACCTGAGACCCACTCATTCTTAATAAATGATCACCAGACACCTTCACTCGTGCTTCCTTTTTCACAAACTGGACCCTACTTATATCTGTTCCTGAACTGACATCAATGGGATAAACAGCATCCTGATCAGTTAAACTCCTTTTCCAATCCCTAAAAATTACAAGTTCTAATCCAGATCTCTTTGGAAAATGGGTTCTCCTCTCCAGTCAACAGTGCTGCCAATCACTCCAGGCCTTTGTCTTCACCCCCTGCTTTTTCTGTCAATGTTCTTCTCACTTGTTTTTCTGTGAACTCTTATCAGTTATTTTTCTGTTTTTTTTTTTTTTTTTTTCTAAAGCTATTAAGCTATCATTTCTTGTCCTAAGCACACGATCATTTCCTTGCCTAGGTAGGGTCTCTATAGATAAAAACATTTATAATGGGTCATAAAACCATTCACAGCTTAGTCTTCCTCAGTCTAATTATCTAAACGTCTATATTCTAGCCATGCCAGACTTCCTGGCGTTTGCTGTCGGCTCTCCTCATCCACTCATACATCTTCATACATGCTATTTTCTCTTCCTGCAACATCCTGAAGTCTCGTTTTCCATTGAAAGGCCTAGAAATTCTAACATGAAACTCAAATTATGCCCTCCAAATTGTTCAATTTTGCATGTGATTTTCCTATTGCAATTATCTTTTATACCTTTTTCGTTCTCTAAAATTGCTCATTTACCTGTTTATCTTCCTATGTATGTCTATATCCATGCTCAGTCTAAAATTTTCTTAGTTGTATCTTTTCCTCTGCTCTCTACTCAAGATTCTTATCACTATAAATGCTGCATATAGATGCCAAAAATTTATTGCAAGCAATAAAGATAAGCATAGAAATTTACTAGTTTGATTCTAAATGTCTGGCAAGGCCTGGTTCTCAGGGAGAACTACCTTAGGAGGTAGTGGACTGACAGTTTGAACCTAGTGGGAGGTCCTTAGATCTTTGGGGTCTTACTCTAGGAAGGGATTGTGGGATCCCACTCTGCTCCTCTTCTCTGTTTGACTCTGGCCATAAGATGTGCAGCTGTGCTCCAACACAGGCTTTGCACCATAATGCAGTGCCTTGCCCCAGGTCTGAAAGCCCCAGGTCTGGAAGTCACCTGGGAGGCTTCAAAATGATGAGATAAACTAGCCTTCTCTGCTTACCAGTTGATTATCTCAGAGGTTGTACTAATGAAAAATCAGCCTAGAGTTCTCCTAAAGGCTGTATTTTTCCTGCCTTTATAGCAAGCACACTTTACAAACTGAAAGTTCACCAGGTATGGAAACCAGAAACACAACTGCCATAGCTTAACCTGTCAGGGCCTTTGATAAAATTTATTTTATGTACAAAATGCTTTTAGTGAATTTTCTGAAATTCACCCTTGGTACCTTCTATTTTTGTTTGTCCCAAATGCCAATACCTATGCTTTTACAGTTACAAAGTATCTGATGTACTTTTTCACTGTCATCGAGTTTCCTAAAGAGAATTACTTGGAAACAAAGAGAGGAAAGTGCTAGTGCGCTGTGGTCACACTGGGAGTTCTCCAGAAAGAGCTGAGCCTGTTGTGTCTTGGAAACCACTAGTGAAGATTAATGTAGGAGTTCTGCAGCAGAAATGCCGCTTCGACTTCTCACCAGCCACAGCTATTCACTTACTTGGCCTCTGAAACTTTTAAGAAATCAAAAGCCTTAAAGACTTGAAAACAATGCTAAATTGTTAAAATAGTGTGGAGCCAATAAAGAAAACACAAACTACACAATGTGGACCATCTGTTTCCTTAGAAAATTGGTCTTATTTTCAAAGTTTAAGGTATATGTGGCTGCTATTCACTTTATTTTTATTATTTCTAATATTAAAATGCAGATATTCAATTAAAAATAATTTCAAGTTTCATAGATATTTGACATCATCATTTTACTCATGTAAGATTTCCCCTTATAATTCTTTGGACGATGTCCGTCACAGCTGTATTTAAATTGTTCTGAGACTATGAAATTTTATTATTATCTTCAAGTCCATTATCTTTTTGACAGTCTTTGATTTTTTTACACATTAAGCCAAAATAGTCCCTTCTGATACTTCTACATGTCTTTTGTCATATACGACATACAAATTCAATACACACATATAAGTGTATAATATGAATATATACAAACTCATATTTAAACAACTTAAAGTTGTTGTAGTTTATGGTCACAGATCTTAAAACTTTGAAATTAAATTGTCCTTCCTCTCATCAGTCATCTTTTCAGGGGTTTACACACCTTTCATCTCACAGCAGCATGAATGATAAAGATCATATCATGAAACTCTTTCTTGCCATAGCATGGCATTACTAATTTACCACGCAGCAGGGCAAACGTTTTGCTTTTATTTAGAGTACTAATGAAGCACTTATCCTAACCATCTACAATGTCTGTTATTCAAACACCTTCAAAGCGTGGCATAAGTTCATGAGATTTTTCAGGAAGCACTTGATGCTTTCTCTCTGTGGAACAGGGGAAAATTAGCTGGCTCAGAGTATCTTAAGGTTGTTCCCACCACCACCCCCATTCACTTTCCTAGTTTGTTCTAATGGGGTATCTAAGTCATTATCACCACATGTGCTGATTTAGGAAGAAAAGAATAATGAGGATGACACCCAGAGACTCCTGCCTGCTGAGGAATCAAACATTAATATATAAACATCAGATAATGCTTAAAATTGTATTTCACTATACCATGACAAGGAAGGAAAGGTTCATTATAACTAACACACAGGAAGAGAAAACCATCCAAACACTATCAAGTTTGTTTTGCTTCTTTTCATTATTGTTTCAATTAAGACCATTCTGTTTCTGAACTGAAATTTCTCTCATGATACTCAAATTTCTGATTTTGTTATTGTTTGTCTTTTAATGATTTTATAGTAACCCTTGAAATAATTTCAGTATTGTTAAAAAAAATAAATGATTGGTTTTAACTGTAATTAATTCCTGTTGTTAGGTGTCTAGCAGACTCTTAAAATGGTGGCACAGCTCCCAATATTCTAAAATGGTATGTGTAAACTTAGCCCTGGAAAGTCCCTCGTTTATTGGGAGACCAACCAATCCCAACCTAAACTGCCCAGCCTACACCATGGAAAGTCACCCAAGCACCTAACTGCCTATAAAAGATGTCTGACTTCCCCTGCTGCTTGCTGTTTCTCTGCTCCTCAAGAGGCAGCCCAGTGTTCTGCTCGCTATCATAGAGTTGTCCTGGTGAGTAGTCTTTGTTGTGCACTCCCATACAACTGTCAAAATGCATTTTGTCAACAACAAAAGTAAGAATCCTTGCCTCTGGGATGTGATGAGATGTTTCTGTAGGCTAACCCAATATAATGTCCATATGCTTTTGACAGGCAAGAGTCTAGTGAATATGTTTCTCTCTCTTTCTGTGTGTGTGTGTGTGTGTGTGTGTGTGTGTGTGTATGTATGTATGTATGTATATGTGGTGTTTATATTACATTTTAAATATAAATTTAAACATATTTATTTATTTTTATTTTATGTGTATGAGTGTGTTGTCTCTATGTATGTAAGCGCACTGTCATGCATTATCCGTGGAGGGCAGAAGGGGTGTGTGTGTCAGATCCCCTGGAACAGGAATTATGGATGGTTGTTAACTGTCATGTGGGTGCTGGGATTCGAACCTGGGTCTTCTTCAAAAGCAGCCAGTGATATTAACTGCTGAGCCATCTCTCCAGTCCCTTATATAAAAATTTAAATAAATATATTGAGGTATAGTGTATATATTTTTCCGTGTCTGAAATAAACCTGTATATCAAGTTCAAAACAAAATTATGAAACTTCACAGTTCTAAAAAGATTACTATTGCCCTTTTCAGCTAATGCACCCAGCCCTTGGCAACAGTGGATCTGCTTTTTGACACTTACTGGGTCACCTGTCCCTGGTGTCCTCTGGAGTTTTGTTCCAGTCTCCTCACTCTCTCCCCCTGTGGTGGTTTGAATGAGAATGTTCCTCAGAGGCTCCATGTTTCTGGACATTTTGTCCCCAGTTGGTGATGCCATTTTCAGACGTCTTAGGAGGGGTGGCCTGCTGAAGGAAGTGTGTCACTGGGGACAGACTTTGAGAGATCTTGAGGTTTTCCAGATTTCTAGATGATCTCTACTTCTTGTGCCTGCTTGAAGATATGAGTGCTCCTTGTTTTACTCTGGCCACCTCTTGCCACCATGCCTCCCTGCCATGACGGATTCTGATTCTTCTGGAACTGTAAGCCTAAATAAATCTTCCTTTTTTAAGTTCCCTTGGTCACAGTGTTTCATCACATCATCAGAAAAGTAACTAGTATACCCCCTAATACTCAAATTTGCCAATGTCCAAGTCCATATATAAAATGGTGAAACACACACACACACACACACACACACACACACACACACATATATAACCCCCACATATCATCTTTCCTTTGAATCAACTCTACATTATTTATAATACCTATCAAAATGCAAGTGCTGCTTAAATAGTTATTATATCATATTGTTTAGGGAGTGACAAAAAGTCTACATAAGTTCCATTCAAACACATTTACCACAGGACCAATTATATAGTATGTGGATGATTCCAAATGAGTATGGAGATGTGAGTGAGGATCTGTGGGACCAAGGAGGAGAAGGTTACTTGAAGGTATGTGTGCATATGACCTCAGTCACATGGATTCTGCATAGAGCTGAGCATGTGGCAAATTCAAATTTTGCTTTTCTGGAATGTTTTGGGATTTGTTGAGAACTTTCTGTCAAGGACTGATTCAAATTAGGTAGAACATTCAAGTACAGAATCACAATGATAGCTTTTGCCTACTTATTAGTTCCTGTAGATGGAATCAAACAGTATACGTGACATATTTTTTTCAAGCATAGTGGCATAATTTTTAATATACATCAACATTATTCCATGTATCATCAATGTGTCCCCTTTTCATTACTAAGTTGTAGACCTTTGTATGAATTTGTTTATTTTCACACATTGATGGATAGTTGGGTTGTCTCCAGTTTGGAACTATTATAAACAAAGCTGCTATAAACATCTGTGAATGAATATTTTTATATGCATAAGTTTTCATGTTGTAGACAAATGCCTACTAATGTCATTGGTAGGTCATACTAATTTTGCTTTATAGGAAGCCACTAAGCTTTGTTCACAAGACAGTTGTAAAATTTGACATTCTGATTCATGTCTCCTCAATTCTGAAAGCTTCTGTGGTGTGTCTGAGACTCCTTTCCTTGCACTGTAGCTCTAAGCGTGCCTCTAGGAAGACAGCAAATACAATGGTGAAATTTACATCTCCCCTGTACTCAGGTACCATCGCTTATGGATTCAGTTGTTGGCAACAACACTTTAACTCTCTTCTCAGTGTTGTGCTTTTGGGTTTTTTAAAGGCAGAAAGGCAAATCTAGTACTGGTTATATTGTAATCACTATAAAACCAATGCATTTCAGTACAAACATTGCAAATACTTAACATTTCTGATCGTACATCATTTTATTACTGAAGAAAAACCCCACCTAACAATGTATGGGTCCAGTTTTTTAGCATCTCTATACAGATACGATGGACGCATAGGGTTAAACAAGTGCCCAAATCATTTCAAGAATTTTCAAATCTTGTATATACTTTCTAAAATCAGTGCTATAGAACCTCACAAAGCTCCTGAACTTGGCTCTATCTAAGAAATGGAAATTTTGTAAACTTCACAAGGTGAATGGCCTAAATTTCTTAGCAAAAACTTTTGTTATAATTAACAGGATAAATACAATTTGTAAACAGAATTGTTGTATAAAGACAATGATGCCAAAGTACAAATTCAAGAAGAAATAATCATAAAATGCCTGATCAAATGTGAATTTGTTTATGTTCATTTTTGAAATGTATGTTAATTATTAAATTACATTATTTGAAGTTAAACCTGTCATCAAATTATAGATGCAAATTTAAGATATAACTGAAGAACAAAGGAAAGGGCTGCTGAGAGGTGCAAGAAGACACTGCCTGCTTTTTAATCACTCAACTTGTGTTTCTCTTACAGTTGGAAATGGCAGACTGATACAGGGCTCTGTGGCTGGTGTCTGGATATTTATGGACACATTCAAGAGCCTGGCATGCACTGATAGAATTCACAGCATATTTCTAATGGCAATTATCTCTCAGGTCCTCGTTATGTTTTATGGTTGTATATGATCCTCTTGGTATTTAAGAAGCAAAAATAATTATGAGAGAAACAGGGAGGTCATCTGTCTCAGGCTTACATGGGAGAAAAGACAGCTTCTTTTATTTGATTTTTCCAAGAAAAATACTAGAGTCAATATGCTTGGACTATATATTTCAGACTTTGCTGTGTTTCCAGACACCACCACATACCAAAAGCAGATGGCCTATATATAAAATAGAAGCTTGTTTTTGTTGTTAAAATTATGTGTGTGCGGCCAGAGATCATATTTTAATGCAACTGGTCCAGGGAAATTGCCTTACATTCCTAAATATCAAAGGTGGTGATGTCATGACTGATCCAATTATTTGACAATGGAAGAAAACGTTGTGGAGTGAGAGTATCTGAGGCAGCAAAATTCTCTCCAACAGTCACAATTGAAATCTGACCCAAATATCTTACCTTAAATAAAGGGAAAATCAGCAGCAGTAATAAAACTAGGACTCAGTGTCTGGAGATTTTTTTTAACATTTTTGTGAAGGACTCAGAACAACAATAATAGGAGTAACCAGATACCTTTTGTGTGCTTTCATGTACCTGAACTGAAGCAGTTTTATTGATAGTGCCAATGCTTTTTGATTATAGCCTGGGACTCCTCAAAGTCCTGTTCAAATGCTAAATTGACAGCAAATTAGAGTTGGCTGAATGTAGATGTTTTCTCATTGTAGGTCTCTAAGGAATGCATCACCAGTTATTTATACCATCAAATCCTGCCTGACTAGAATTTCCTTCTTTAGAAATCTCAAGCTATAGCATTTATTATAATTGCTACATAGCTTTCCCCAATGCAAAATAATGTATGCTCTTTTTTTTTTGTATCTGACAAAGCACAAATAACTATTATTTAATGACATAAAAGATGCTGAGCTTGAAGTGCTTCTAGTGTATTTCTCTAGTGGTTGGTAAGAAACAGAAGGGATAACTACTCCTATTTACCCAAGTGTAGGATAACAAGGATTTTAATTAGTGAGAGTATTGTATCCCAGATTTCACTATAGTAAATTGATATCATATAATTTATAGAATCAAATGAAAAGTAAGCATGTATATTAAAACAGAATAGGGTTGTGCAGAGAACGGACTTAGTGTCTTACTCAACTTGGCAGCAAATCTATTAATTCTGTGACTTCAGCTCATGAGAATGCATAGTAATGGGGCAGAACTTGAAGACATTAAGTCTGGCACTATTTGTGGAGCTAATATTTTCCCATATAATCCTAAATAATACAATTTACTTACCCCAATTAAGTTTTGGAATTTTCATCTAAAGTTGAAAGATCATTTTACAATTTACAAATTTCTCCTAAATTAACGTATTTCACTTTTTAAGAGCCATTTCAATGTTAAAAATCTCTAATTCACTGATAAATGCACAAATGTTTCCTCATGCAAATATATTCCAGACAAACAAATAAATTCTGCCTGGGCCTGAATGATATGTTTTATGTGTGCTCATTTGATTTTCTCAAAGCCATTGTACATATGCCCATAAAATATGTGTCCGCATAATATGTAAACAGTTGTGCAAACAAGAAACTAAAATAATAATGCTTTTAAACCAAACTATTCCAATTAATTTTTTATATTTTTGTCTTTTTGAGACAGGGTCTCCCTGTAGCCCCAGCTGTCCTGGAACTCACTATGTAGACCAGGCTTACTTTGAACACACAGAGATCCACCTGCCTCTGCCTCCCGAGTGCTGGGGTGAAAGGCGTGTGCCACCATGCCGGCTTCCAATTAAATTAAATAAAAAATAATGTAATCTTTTGTAAGGTAAAAGAAATATGATGTATTGCTTTACACATAGAATAATAGAAAATCACATCTGGAAGAGTCTTCAAAGTATTTCCATCCAGTCTTTGCAAAAATATTTGAATCTCCACATACTGCATGGTTCATGAGTTCAGATATGAACAACTTGTATGATGGGAAATCAATCATCTTGTGAAGGGATGCCCTTCCTCTGTTTCAGTCACACTTTTCTTAATATCCTTTAGTATATTTGCATCTCTCTTAAATTACTTCATCCAGAATTCAAGAAAATATGTAGGAATAGATGTATACAATAAAATCCATTTTTTTCCAAATATACTAAGTTCTCTTTTAAGATGGCATAATACTTGTATGGGCTGACTTTTTCAACTCTAAGTACCAATCATTTGATCTTCATCTGGACTCATGGCTCTTGATGCAAAGATAGAGTTACCCTCTTAGATGCACTCCCATTTGCTTTGGCTTGTTGCTTTAATATGTTAGAGATGTTGAATATCTCAACTTTATCATTGAATATTAATTAATATTAGGTTTGTTAAGTATCTCCTAGTCATACACTTGAGTACAAATAATTATTGTGATGTTAGGGTACCAAAGGTAGAAAAAGTTGGTAAGGGTAGTTTAAAATCAGTCAAGTCTCAAAATTCTCAGGTAAAATGCATGAAAATAGTTATTTTAACTCTATTCTATGGCATTTGCAAGACACTCACCTTGTAATTTTTATCAACAACCACACAACTACTTCAGTGCAGAGAACTGAATGCTGTGTCCCTGAAACTGATATGTTAAAATCCTAACCTCTATTTTGAAGGCATTAGGATAGAGCCCATCACAGGTGACTGAATCATGAAAGTAAAGCCTTCATGAATGGAATTAACACTCTTATAACCAAGAACCCACCCAGAGAGTTCTTTAGCCCTAGTAAAGACATAAGATGTTAACTTGAAACCCAGGCAGAGGCCTTCATCAGAACCCAACCAGCACAGCACCCTGATTTCTGACTTCTACCTTATAGACACATGAGAAACAAATTGGTGTTGTTTATAAGGTGCTCAGTCTAAGGTATTTGTTATAACAACCTGAACTAAGGGGTCCCATAGACTCTCAAACAATACTGGTCATTATCCCTGATCTTGACTACCCACCAGAACTTAATGGTAAGACACTAATGCTGAAGATACTGTATATATTGAACTGTAGAACAAACAAGGAGAAATCAAGCTGGGACCGACATTAGAGACATTAAATCTTCATCTTTACTGGTTAGCTTTCATAGTTCTGAGAGGTGCTATGCATGCTATTAGAAAAGAAAAGTAATTATGAACTTTGTAAGGCTATGAATTCTTTGAGCTATAATAACAACTGGCCTGGCAGGATAGGCCTACTGGTGCAATAGTGGCATAGATGTTATGGGAGTAATCAATCACTTTCTGATTAGATTTAAGGTCCATTTCACAGGACAGACCCCACAACCAACACTGATATCAGCCCTAGTAACCTGTGCCTAGACATATCACAGGCCATAGGGGAGAGTCTACTACCATTATTCTATTGAACAGGCATAGCATTAAACCAACTCTTAATGTCTTATTGTTAAACACATAGGTTAATGAATCTCTCAGCTCTCACCAGAGAAGCTTCCTCATGCAGCAGATAGAGATTAATACAGAGACCCACAATGGTCAACATGTAGAGACTGCAGAGTACTTAACCATGAGTAGGACATCTATATCAAGCCTCTGCATCCCAAGGCTCAGGGATCATTGCAGAAGAAGGGACAGAAAGATCAAAAGAGCCAGAAGTGACGATTACAAGGAAGTGCTTTTCTTTCTTTCTTTCTTTCTTTCTTTCTTTCTTTCTTTCTTTCTTTCTTTCTTTCTTTCTTTTCTTTCTTTCTATTTCAGACAGATAGCAGTTACTCACATCAAGTCCTAGCTATTGTGACAGCATGCACAAGATTTAGTCAAACTCAAGTTAGAAAAAAATCCCAACATAGAGATGGGGAAGTGGGTAAGAAACCTCAACCCAAGCAGAGGAAATATTGGCATCTGATAGCTGCTAGGAGAGGGAGAATCAATTTTCTTTAAGTGTATGGTGCTGGGTAGATTAACCCAGTTCTAATGGAAGAACCAACATCTAATGGCATTTTCTGACACTAATTAGGCACCATAGGTCTTAAAAAACAGATGTCTGGACCTGGAGAGATGGCTCAGCAGCCAAGAGCACTGGTTGCTCTTGCAGAGAACTGGATTTGGTTCCCAGCCCCATGTGGCAGCTAACAATGACCTGTAACTCCAGTTCCAGAGGATCCAATGCCCTCTTCTGGCCTCTGTAGGCATTGCATAGCTCTGGCCTCTGTGGGCATTCCATGATGTGGGTGTCCTTATATGTAGGTAAACCATTCATACACATAAATAAAAATTTTAAAAATAAATAAAAATTTAAAAATGAAATTGAGCAGAAGGTAATAAGGGCAAGTGCATATATGGGAAGGAATTTAAATATGATCAGAATACATTGCATAAAATTCTCAAAATTTAATAAAAAATTAAACCAAAAAATATTCAATAAAGATATTTCCCTGGAGACATGAAAAACATAGACTGCTTTAATTAGTTCTATGACTAAACTGGAATTAGAGTAATTTTAAAAATTGACAATAGTCAAACATAATAGCTTTTATAAACAACCATATTTGAGGTGATTTTTGACAAAAGTTAATCTTTTATATCCAAGAACATATTCTTTATATTCTTCTAAAAGGAAGAACAGAAGGGGTCTATGGGAAAGATATGTAACCAGAATCTAAGATTTTCTTGAATTTAAGCATAAAGTAATTTTTAAAGAAATATCAGTGCATACCTATAATTTAGTATTTGACACCAGAAAGGCTATAGCTTTGAGCCAAAGAAAAGGGATCACACTGTTCTGTGCTTCTATGGAAGTTTTAACATAAAAATAACAGAAGAGTTCAAACAGGTTATCAACACTCCTTTAAGTTAACCTTAGTTCATTGTTCTGTAAGTAAGCCCTATAAACATACCTGTTGTCCAGACTGCAATTTGGCATAGTCATCCTTGGGTTTATTGTTGGGACTAAAGAAGGAAAGGGCAGATGCTGTTTACCCCTGCACCCCTATCAGGAGTTAGCAACACAAGGTGATATTAAAAAAAAAGAATCAGTGAATAATTGATGTACCTGACTTTGGATTAAAAATACATTAATGCCTACCAAGAATTTCAGAACATATTATGATTCAGGCCTATTATATGGTAATGATAGTCAATTTTAGCCATCAATAGAGTGTTCAAAAAATAATTTTCTCTTCCCATATTCATTATAGTTAGAATTTAGGCAGCATCATTGATGATAGTAATATTTATATTACATATTTTTCATATTTAGTTATCTGATAAGCTTAAAGAAAATAGCCAGCAAAAGAAAACACTGGCCTAAATATTAATAAGTGTGCAGGCTCTTTGATAAGAGAAAATTAAGAATTTAATAATAGAAGATAGGTTGAGTAAATGATAGAATTGATAAATTTGTAAAATAATATAAAATGACATTATTAGGAGGATTGAATTAACATTATATGCATATTATATTTGAGATGTCTATAAATGATTTAAGCAGAGAGAGTAAATGTTAATAAAGTTCTAATGCCTATTACATTTGAAATGACTATAAATGATCTAGCATAGACAGTGAGATAGCCAGCAGATCAAAGAGGAAAGAAAAAAGAAAACATCTTCAGTTACTCTACTTTGTAGAATATAAACAACCTGTGGGCCGGGAGAGGTGGTATGTAAGGTTTCTTTCATTCTGCTGTCACACCACATATCATATAACCCAGGGGCAAGTACGTAATGAGAATTATTTTAATTAGAATTCAATGAGACTTAAGATGCTCTTATTTCAAATCCCAAGATAAAAAGCTGGCCATGAAAATGAAAAGTGATTCTGAAGATTTTGTCATTCATTCTTGGGAAAAAATGCACAGAAAACCAGCTATTAGTTTGGTTTGGATAGCTTTAAAATGTGGAACTCAGTGAGAAATCCTTAGGTCAACTGAAATGAGACATTAGAGGAGATTATGGAACTTCCCTTAGTCTCTTTGTCTTTTGTTTCATGGTGTGATTGCTTCCTTACAAGTTTACTCTGCTATGATGATGGCAACCACCATGAGGTCCTCATCAGAGCTGAGGCCATATTGGTGTATTGCATTTGAATTTCCTGAACTGTGGGCTAAATAAATCTCCTGTCTGTAGGAAGTCACTTAGCTTGGAGTATTTTGTTACAGAAATGGAAAATGAATAGATACAACTGTTTACTCGTTTGTGTTTATCAGGAAGAAATATCAAAGTGCAAACTTTGAAATTAGTGCTTCTTGAGAGGTTCATCAGTTTAAGAAATAAAATTAGTGTGATGTGATTGTAGAAGTTCATATATTAGATGGAAAAGAGAGACAGAGAGAAAGAGAGGAGT
>NW_008349975.1:664751-670491 GCF_000622305.1 Nannospalax galili | reverse complement strand
TTTTTTTTTTTTTTACTGCTAGTGTGGTATGAACAAATGTTTATATTCCAATATGGCAGAAAATTGAATAGAAAATGAAATTGCAGATAAATTGGGGATGAAGAAATGCCTGTGCACACTTGAGTTTTTTTGTAATTGTGTTTCTGTACATTTCATCTTAATCAAATTAGACACCACTCTTTCTCCCCCTGACTAGACTCCAGTGTGTGAATTTATACCAAGGAATATATGGATACAAGAGCTGCACCACATAAGATTTAACATATATGTCAGACTTGGGTTTTTACTGATGTATGAGCATGACCCAAGACCTCCAAGGAAGTCCTTCATGAGGCTGAATCATGGGGAAGAACTGAAGTCAAATCAACAGAGACTAAGCAAGTTCAAGAGCATGTGTATAAGAACTCTTCTAAGTTCTATAGTGGAAAAGAGAGCCCGGGTGGCATTTGCTCCCAGACGACTTCCTCAAATTAAAGAATGACAGCTGTGATGTTTCACAGAGAGGCCAAATCCTTCCTAAAGGGCAAAGACATTTTATTTTAGAGAATGAAAGCAAAGTATTCATAGGTGGAAGGACAAGTCTAGAGTAGATAGAGATCAAAAACTGAAAGGAATCAGTCGGGTATAGTAGTTCATGACTGCAATCCCAGAACTCGAGAGATAGACAGTAGATTATCATGAGTTCCAAGCTGACTGGGATGCTTGCTGAGTTCTAGGGCAGCTGGCTACAGAGTGAGACCCGTTTCAATCAGACAGACAAAACAAAACACAACAACAAAAACAAAAGAAAAATAAGGAAGATCCCAATAGAAGGATGCTTTTGAAAGTCCTTGTCAAGAAACTGCAATGGACTCTCATATAAACATTTGAAAGTTGCCCTGTTCTGATATTTTTCTAGTTTCCTGTCTAGAACTTGTAATGCTAATTACTGTTGCCTTTACTTCTCCTTCACATCTCCTATTCATGATTCAAGGACTTTCTTTTCCCCTTAAAGACAGGAAAATTGTATTAGTCAGGGTTCTCCAAAGAAACAGTAATCTCCATTCATATATGTATGTATAAGGATTTATCAGCTTAGCTCACAAGATAGAGTCTGAGTAGTCCAACAATGGCTGCACCACACTGGAGAGGCTAAGACTCCATAATTGCTCAGTCCACAAGGCTGGATGTCTCAGTAGTCCCAATTTGGAACTGAAGGTCTGATGAATTCCAAAAGATCAGCTAGTGTTCAGTCCACAGCAGCAAGATGAACTCAACTCACCAGCAAGAGAGAAAGCAAGCAGCAAAAAGTGGAAAAAAAACAAAAAACAAAAAACAAACAAACAAAAAAACCGTTCTCCTCTGCCATGGCCTTTTATATGGGCTGCCGTCAGAAGGTAACAACCACATTTAGGGTGTGTCTTCCAGCTTCAGATGATCCATTTAAGAAGATCTCTCTCATTTCAGGTAATCCCAGATCCAGTCAAGTTGACACCAAGGATTAGCCATCATAAGTCCACCCCTTGCCAACTTGACACCCAATAGCATCTCTCTATGTCATGCTTAATTTTCAAATGAAAACAATGTTGAGTTCATAATTTCACCTAACATATATGACTATCCCATCATACAATGACCAATTCATTATATATCTTAGAGTAAGTGATAAGGTCTTCTAGGAATGCTTAGTCCTTTAGTATCTTATAACCCAATATGATCATATAGGCTCACAACACTTAACCACTTAACACTTATCTCAATTACACATTCAAAAAAAATAACACAAGTGTCTGCTTAACATATGTGTAACACACAAGCCTATTCTTGACCAAACAGGACAAAAATATTCATGTCAATTAAATCCATGTTTCTGCAACTGGTCACATGGGCTAAGTTGGTATTTGTAACTACCTTCCTCTACTACTCATTCTGTATTTCCTCCACCATCAGCAAGCACCTCTGCAGGTCTTGGCTCTTTCCCCAGAGAAGTGACCGGTACTTTCATCCCTGAGGGGTCTGAGCCATTTTTTGTCCTGTCTGGATTGGGTTGTTGCAGTCTCCCATTGACCTTAATTACAGGACATGGTAACACCAAAAGTCACCCCTAAGGAATCTCCTACCTTCCAGATATAATCTTCATTACCTCCATTGTGAAGAACCAGTCCAATTTCCTTTCCCCTGTTAGTCTGGGTCAATCACCCCTCCTAATACTGTTATTCCTTTCTTAGCCTGCTGACTTAAGGGCATCAGAATCCCAAAGTGGTCAGGGGGAAGTCTTAGCTTACAGTTCAATGAAATATTTATTGCGTCTCCTGAAAGAAGAACTCCCTCCTCCGGAACCAAAACTTCTAAGCCAACAGAGTGCAAATTTGAGGGTACCGGAAGCAAAAATTTTCCTAGTGGGTCACTAGGGGTGATAGTAAGAGGAATCATTCCCACTTACACCCCTTGATTCCTGGACCCATGAATCCTGGCTATAGGAGAAACTGTACCATATATTGGATGCTGATTCAAAGCATACATTGCCTTCTGGAGGACCCTGCCCCAACCCTCTAGGCTATTGCCACATAATTGGCACTGTAACTGTGTCTTTAAGAGGTCATTCCATATTCCTATCAAGCCAGCTGCTTCAGGATGGTGGGGAACATGGTAAAACCAGTGGATTCTATGACCATGGGTTCACTGTCTCATTTCCTTGGCTGTGTAGTGAGTTCTCTGGTCAGAAGCGATGCTGTGTGGAGTACCATAATGGTAGATAAGGCATTTTTAAAATCCCTGGATGGTAGTTTTGGCAGAAGCATTATGTGTAGGAAAGGCAAATCCATAAGCAGAATAAGTGTCTATTCCTGTAAGGACAAAATGCTGTTCCCTCCAAGATGGAAGTGGTCCAATATAGTCAACCTGCCACCAGGTTGCAGGCTGGTCGCCACAGGGAACAGTGCCATATCGGGGGCTCAGTGTTGGTCTCTGATGTTGGAAGATCTGGCACTCAGCAGCAGCTGTAGCCAGGTCAGCTTTCGTGAGTGGGAGTCCATGCTGTTGAGCCCATGCATAACCTCCATCTCTGCCACCATGGCCACTTTGTTCATGGGCCCAATGAGCAATGATGGGGATAGCTGAAGAAAGAGGCTGACAATCCACAGAATGGGTCATCCAATCTACTTGATTATTGAACTCATCTTCTGCTGAAGCCACCTTTTGATGAGCATTTATATGAGATACAAGTATGTTCACATCCTTTGCCCATTTGGAAAGATCTATCCACATAGTTCTTCCCCAAATGTCATTCTTACCAGTTTTCCAACCATGATCCTTAAAAGTCCCTGACCATCCAGCCAAACCATTGGTTACAACCCATGAATCAGTATATAATCACAATTCTGGCCATTTCTCCTTCCAAGCAAAATGCACGACCATGTACACTGCCTGAACTTCTGCCCACTGCAAAGACTTTCTTTCCTCAATGTCCTTCAGGGTTGTTCTAGAAATTGGCTGTAAGGCTGCAGCTGTCAACTTCTGAGTGGTGACTGCATAACGTGCAGAACCATCTGCAAACCAAGCCTTAGTCTTTTCTTCCTCAGTCAACTGATTGTAGGACACACCCCATGAAGCCTTAGGTGCATGCTTGAGAGCAGGAGGCATTGTAACAGGAGTAGGAACCATACGCATTTGGGCAACTTCTTCATGTAGCTTGCTTGTGCACTCCAGGCCTGCTTGGGCCCAATCATGTATATACCACTTCCATTGATAATGGATTGTTGCTGTGCACATCTTACCTTATGGCTTGGGGGGCTCAGATAACACCCAGCTCATGATGGGCAGCTCTGGTCACATGGTGACTTGGTGGCCCACTGTCAAACGTTCAGTTTCCACTAAGGCCCAATATCAGGTTGAGAACTGTCCTCCAAAGGGAGAATAGTTGTCTGCAGATGAAGGCAAAGCCTTACTCCAAAATTTCAATGGCCTCCACTGTGATTTCACTATAGGGGCCTGCCAGAGACTCCAAACAGCATCTCTAGGTACCACTGATACTTCAAGCACCATCGGGTCTGCTGGATCATATGGCCCAAAGGGCAGAGAAGCTTGTACACCAGCCTGAACCTGTTGAAGGGCCCTTTCCTGTCCCAGGCCCCACTCAAAGGTAGCTGCCATCTGAGTCACTTGATATATGGGTCATAGTAACATACCCAGATAAGGAATATATTGCCTCTAGAATCCAAACAGGCCTACTAACCATTGTACTTCTTTCTTGGTGGAGGGAGGGGTCAAGTGCAACAACTTATTCTTTACCTTAGAATGAATGTCTCTGCATGCTCCACATCACTCAACTCCTAGAAATTTCACTGAGGTAGAAGGCCTTTGAATTTTGGTTGGATTTACTTCCTATCCTCTCATAGGCATATGCTTTACCAACAAGTACAAACTGTTTGCTACCTCCTGCTCACTGGATCCAATCAGCATACCATTATAAATATAGTGGACCAGTGTGATATTTTGTGGAAGAGTCAGGCGATCAAGATCCCTTTGAACCAAGTTATGGTGCAATGCTGGAGAGTTAATATACCCTGGAGGCAGGACAGTAAAGGTGTATTGTTGGCCTTGCCAGCTGAAAGCAAATTGCTTCTGGTGGTCCTTATGAACTGGTATCAAGAAGAAAGCATTTGCCAAATCAATAACTGCATACCAGGTACCAGGAGATGTATTAATCTGCTCAAGTAAGGAAACCACATCTGGTACAGCAGCTGCAATTGGAGTCACTACTTAAGTTTTTGAAAGTTAACTGTCATTCTCTATGACCCACCTGAATTCTGCACAGGTCAAATAGGAGAGTTAAAGGGAGATGTGGTGGGAATCACCACCTCTGCATCTTCCAAATCCTTGATGGTAGCACTAATTTCTGCAATCCTTCCAGTGATGTGATATTGTTTTTGGTTCATTATTTTTCCTGGCAGAGGCAATTCCAGTGGTTTCCATTTGGCCTTTCCAACCATAATAGCTCTCACTCCACAGGTCAGAGAACCAATGTGGGGATTCTGCCAATTCCTAAGTATATCTATCCCAATTATACATTCTGGTACTGGGGAAATAATCACAGTATGAGTTCAGGGACGCACTGGACCCACCGTCAGTCGGACTTCAGCCAAATCTCCATTTATCACCTGACCTCCATAAGCCCCTACTGGAGGGCCACAATACTTTTTAGGGTCTCTGGGAATCAGTGTCAACTCAGAACCACTATCCAATAGACTGCAGAAAGTCTGATTATTTCCTTTTTCCCAATGCACAGTTACTCTAGTAAAAGGCCACAGGTTTCTCTGGGGAAGGATGGGTGAGAGGCGAACAGCATAACTCTTTGGTACTGTGACAAGGTCCTTCCTCAAGGGCACTCAGCCTTCCCTTCATTCAAAGGGTTCTGGGTCTGTAAGCTGTCTCAAGTCTAGAAACTGATTGACTGAGCTAGATTCTCCATTGCTATGATCCAATACTGATTTCCTGTCATTTGTCCTAGAGCTTTTCTGCTTATACAGATCAAATAAAAACAATAGGTTTCTTATGTATTTGGTCCCTGGAAACACCATGATTGATTAGCCAGTACCACATATCCATTGAGTCATGCTATTGTAGGTATTGTTTTGCCTTTGCCGCCCATAACCATAAGTATGCTTACCTGTCTTTGGTAATTCAATACTGCCACCTGACCCCTACTCTGAGGTCCTGTTACACCTATTATATTTATGTTTAATTTATGCAGTTAAGCAGT
>NW_008349975.1:637586-664658 GCF_000622305.1 Nannospalax galili | reverse complement strand
AAAAGGCATGTCCTCTGGGCCCTCCCATTGTGGAGGATTTGGTGTTGCACTGTGAATCCTCTTGAGTATGCCAATTTGCCTGAGCCTTACAATCCCTTCATCAACACTAAGCCAAGGGATATCAGGTATCTCCAGCTCTCTGTCAGTAGGCCATCTTTTGATAAATACCTCAGCCAACCAATCAAATAAACTTTTAACACCCTTTTTTAACTGCACAAACTTCCATATTAAACCTAGAATCGCCAGTCAGGGGCCCATGTCAATAAACTCAGCCTAATCCAATTTTATGTTCCTTCCACCATTATCCCATACCCTTAAAATCCATTCCCAGGCATATTCATTAGACTTCTGCTTAAATGAATTAACAAATTCACTAAGTTCTTTAGTGGTGTAACGCACCTCCTCAAGGACCACACTTTCAATCTCTCCTCTAGAGGCCTGCTTAGCTTTGAATCTGGTTATAGGTCTAGAGGCAACAATGACTGGGCCCTGAGGAACATCAACTTTGTCTTGCTGAATGGGATTAATTTCCTCAATGGGATTAGTTTCCTCAAGCAAGGGTGGGGAGGGTGGGTCTGCTGAAGGTGCAGAGATCACTACATCAGGTGAAGTATAATTCCTCAGAGTCTGAGGATTCAAAATCCTCAACCTCCTCAGGGTTCTCCCACACATCTCCATCCCACGTGTCAGGATTCTAATCTTTCCCTACCAATGCCGTCACCTTTACTGCTGACACTCTTTGAGGCTGGGAATTAAATTTGCATTGTAGGTCAGCCAAACGTATAATAAGGGCTCCAACTTGATTTTCTGCAGCTTTAGCTCTCTGGCTGCTGGAGAGAAGATTCTCTTCCAGAGCACACTTGGAAACTTTTAAACTGTTGATTTGAATCTGGAGCTTGTCAATTTTATCATTAAGCTCGTTGTTTATCTTCATCACTTTATCCAGAGATGCTAGAAGTAACCAGCCAGCATCACTATTTTTCTTATTTTTCCACATATTATCAAATGTTTTATGTATAGAGGCACTAAATTCCTTGACTTCACAAGAGGTGAGTTAGACGATTCAAATGTGTCTATCTCCATAATTGTTTCAAATAGTCTACACCATGGGTTTTCAGTGCTCCCCATGCCATCTGAAGATAGAGTTGATATATATATATGGATTTATCATCTTAGCTCACAAGATAGAGTCTGAGTAGTCCAATAATGGCTGCATCAACCAGAGAGGCTGAGACTCCATAGTTGCTCAGTCCACAAGGCTGGATGTCTCAGTAGTCCTAATCTGGAGCTGAAGGCCTGATGAATTCCAAAAGATCAGCTAGTCTTCAGTCTACAGCAGCAAGATGAACTCACCAGCGAGAGAAAAGACAAGCAGCAAAAAGTAAAAAAAAAAGAAGAAAAAACATTCTCCTCTGCCATGGCCTTTTAAATGGGCTGCCATCAGAAGGTAACACCCACATTTAGGGTGTGTCTTCCAGCTTTAGAGGATCCAATTAAGAAGATCTCTCTCATTTCAGCTAATCCCAGATCCAGTCAAATTGACACCCAGGATTAGCCATCATACCCACTGAAGGGATACTCCAATTGCCTCACCCTGCAACCCTGTTCATCATGGAAGAAGCCAGAGTGGTCTGTGTCCTGATTCCCTATTGGCAATTTGGGTAACCCTTCAGAGGATGGCATGATAAGAATAGGAAGTAGGAATTGGCTAGGTAAAAAGACCCCAAATAAATGTAACATGTTTCTTGGCTAAAAGTCAAAATGTCCTTGGTCCTGTTAACAACATACTCTGTTCCAAAGGCCAAAAATGTAAAATATACTTGAGAGCATGTATCTAATCCTTAAAAGATTTTAGGGTTACCTTTTCAGAGGAGGGAATGTTAGAGGGGAGGGAGTGGGCACAGATTTGATCAAAACACCTTATATGCATGTATGAAATTATCAATAAAGTTTTTGTAAAGTTAAACAACAACAATAACAACAGACTCAGAAACCAACGTAATCATCTCTGAGCTTTCTTCTTCCCTGCTTATAAAACTTCCATTATTTCCAGTACATTTAGAATGAAATCTAGTTCCTTGGTATAGTGTGTGTGTATGTGTGTGTATGTGTATGTGTATGTGTATGTGTATGGTGTGTATGTGAATGTCAAGCATGAATATAGCTTTTTCAGCTTAGTGTGGCTTTTGATATCCTTGATAATCTAGTCCTAGCACATTTTTCAGGTTAAAGATTAATCTATCCACATAGCAGACTCCTCACACAATTTACTAGCTCAGAAATGGACAAATGAAAATCAATCAAGATTGCTTATATGTCCTTCAACAGCTTGGCTTTTCTGCATCTTCCTCTTCTATCTGAACTGCATTTCCTTTCTTCCTCCTGTACCAGATGAACCTCTATGAACAATCTCAAACACACTTTTGTCCCTGAAAGTTCCTTCTCTAGCCTGAGATATATTTTCTTTTTCTTTTTCTCAATCGTTTGTTTGTGCCTCTCGTCAAACACTCCTATGAGAAGCCTTAGACTTTAGTTACCTTTACTTGCTTATATCTCATTAAACCCAGATAGCAATTCTCTGGACAACTGGAGACAAATTCTTTGTTTATGAATCCCAGACTATGCTTAAAGCCACAAGTTACATATGAATGATTATTGAATAGAAGCTATTGTACATTACCTCAGTCTGCTTTTCAATCTGCCAGATGCAGATTAGAATATTGTAATGGATTATTTCTCCTAAAATGGCTCTCAAATTTTAGTTCTGAGAGGTTTATTGAAATAAAGTAGCTTTGGTACTTCCCCCTAATATCAGGAGTGAGTGATCAGGTGTGGGTGCAAGAAAGCAAAAGCAGGAAAAATCTTGAGCTGAATGGAGACCACACCTGTAAAATGATGGGCTCTTGCTGACCTGTGCATCACAGAAGACATATTGGCCTTCAGAGAATTTTACTCTCCTTTGTACATTGCAGCTTTCTGGAATCGGTAACTCAGACAGAATCAACAGTTTCTAGCCCTCTTGCACGGACACCTACATAATTTCATGTGACTACTTCTCAACTGAAAAATAAGAATGAAGCGTCTCTTGTTATTTCGAGGCCCAAGAATTTAAGAACTAGTATGTGATGAAGATGATGGAATTATGAGAAAATGAAGACACCGTTTCAGTAAGCAAGAAAGTGGCCATGGAAAAGTGAGCGCTCTACCCATCAGGAGAGCCTGCTTGATATTTGCATATGAGCAGCAGATTTCTATTGGGTTAGCTAGTATATTTTTCACACTTTTGAAAATAATAGTAAATAGTGTTAACATAAATATCACATTTGGTTTTCAAGAGATAAAGAGAATTATTTAAAGCTACCATTCTCAAACAACACAGGCCACCTGCCTAAGGATGGCACCACTCACAATGGGCTGGGCCCTCCCACATCAATTACCAATTGAGATAATGCCCCACAGACTTGCCCACAAGCTAATCTGAAAGAGGTTCCCTTTTTCAAGATATCTCTAGTTTCTGTCAAGTTGACAAAATTAATCAACACAGGCACTGCTGATTCATATATACATATATGTATATATATAAAATATATCATATGTGTCATAAAGCAAGTACAACATAGGATGCAAGATCATCACTCTGTCCCACCACACGTCCTTCCACCAGAGCGCACTTGTGGATGTGCCTGTCCTGCTTGTCAGTCATCGCAATGATTTCTAAGAACTGAATTCTTATAACCGTCATTGATAAACTAGTCTTTCCAAGTGTCCACAAATGTTCTCTGATCTGTGAAGTTACTGTCTTCCCAGGTTAGTACAGTCATTGTCTTCAACCCCAATTCTTCCCCTTACAGACACTCCATCACTCCACAGAAGCCCTGTCAAAATCCATGTCTTCCACTTCTATTTTTCCTGTCCTTTGTGAGGTTCTACCTCCTTTTTCAGACTCGTATCTCCCTACAACTCTGGACCCAACTCCCTGTCACCTAAGCCATTCTGATTCTTCTCCTGTGCCCCCAGCACTTTGCTCGCCCCCAGCATGGTCATGCCTTACTCTGTGCACTGTTCTTCTTCCTGTGAGCCTCATCCTGCTGCCTCTGGGATTTCCTCCAGAGAAAACCTAGGAAAATATTTTCCAACTGATAAACATAAGCTTCAGAATTCCACCTCACCTCCATTCTAAGAAACAAGCAACTGCTCTTTTCCTTTTGAACTAGGCAGGCCGTAGTTTGTTCGTTTGGTTAGTTCTGGATAGAACTGGAGTAGGAAAGACTTGGCTTTTTTTCCATGTTTTCTTTACGATGGTCCTAGTATCAGGACTTTGCCTGCTAAAGTTAATCCAAGTATCATGTGTCCTAGTTTGTTCTTCATTCCTGTGACAAAATACTCTGACCTATAACAACTTGGGGAGGAAAGGGTTTATTCAGCTTACATCTCCCAGATCGCAGTTCATCAGGGAGCCCAAGGTAGGAACTCAGGGAAGGAACCTGGAAGCAGGAGCTGGAGCAAGGCCATGGAGGAATGCTGCTTACTGACTTGTTCTCCTGGCCCCTGCTCAGCCTGCTTTCTTATGCAACACAGGCCCACCTGCCCAGGGGTGGGCACCACCCACAGTGGGCTGGGCCCTCCTACTTCCTTTATCAAGAAGATGCCTCTCAGACATGGCCACAGGCCAGTCCAATAGAGGCACAGTTCCCAAACTGAGGCTCTCTCAACCCAGGTGTGTCAAGTTGACACTAAAGCTACACAGCATAGCACGTAATAAATGTTTTTTCTTTTCTTTTCTTTTCTTTTCTTTTCTTTTCTTTTCTTTTCTTTTCTTTTCTTTTCTTTTCTTTTCGAGACAGTCTCACTTTGTAACCCTGATTGCTATAAAACTTGCTATGTAGGCAGGCTGGCCTCAAACTCTCATCAATCTGCCTGTCTCTGCTTCCCACATGCTGGGATTATAGTAAAGTAGTGTGCCACACTACCATGCCCAGCCCTGTTAAAGGTTTTCCATAAACTACTTGTCAGCAAGTTGTTGGAGCACTAACTCTTAATTTAAAGTGAAAACTGACAAAAAAGATCTCCTTGGTTTTTCTGGGTTTTGGTTCCTGGCCCTTTCATTAATATTATGGCTGTAAATGCTCTGCTACTTTAATTTTGAAGGGAGCGTTAAACATACCAAATTATCTTGAGCCCTTTCTCTAAGAAGCATTCTGATCCCACTAACCATGGCCTCACTTGCCATAGACTAAATTCACAAAACCCCAACATTTAATGTTTGGAAGATGCTACAAGATAGCTTGAGTGGCACTCAGTTAAAAAGAGGACACATGCAGAGAAAAGGATGACAAAAATACACTGCTTAGCGTTGCCAAGTCAGCAAGGCAGTGTTGAAAAGCATCTATCTGATTGACCAATATGGAAATAATTCATAAGCTAGATAATAACACTTGCTTAAATTAATAAAAATTTCTCCTAAGAGCTCCCAGTAAGTGAGTGGGTTAAAGCTTGGTTTTCTTATTTATGACTTGTTTCATTTTTTAATTTTTATTTATTTATTTATTTATTATTTTTATGTGTATGAGTGTTATACCTTCATGTAGGTAAGTGCACCCATGTTCTGTAATGCCTGTGGAGGTCAGAAGAGGCTGTTGGATCCCCTGGAACATTTACCAATTAAGAAAATGTCCCACAAACTTGCCTGGACAACTTGGTTATGGACAGTTGTTAGCTACCATATGGGTGCTGGGATTCAAACCTGGGTCTTCTGCAAGAACAGTCAGTGTTCTTAACTGCTGAGCCATCTCTCCAGCCCGTTTTATTATTTTTTTTAAAGAGGCATAAAATCATCATTATTTGTATCTCCAACTAGACTTTAAATTCTTGAGAAAATGAAAGGTGTCTATATTGTATGTATCACAAATGTTGCTTAAGGAATGGATTAATTAATACATGACTCTTAAGTTTTTCATCTATAAGGGGCAAATACAAACCCCTTTCAAGCTCTCAGGGCGTTTTTAGGATCAAGCTACCATGCAACAGCTGCAAAGTATAAAAACTAAAAAAGTGATAATTGTTCCTACTATTTCTAGATCTAACATTTCAGGATTAGTAGGGAAATGGTATCACAGACAGTTGATGATTTATTACCAAGTGAATATTTACCAACAATTGTAGTTCTGGGGAATTAACAAAAACAATCCATTTCTGGACAAAGTCATTATAGCATACTTTTCAGAATTGTTAGGAAGATATTTCAAGTTGTGTTAAGGGGCTGATACATGAATACAATTTAAGATGTGGAGAATTACTTTTGGGTGTACAGAATGGTAAATTAGTTAGTGAGATTGTTGGTAGAGTGTCTTCAAACTGTTAAATTCATTCTAAATCATTAATACAGACAAGAAGAATGTATTAAACTTTAACGATTGTTTTGAAGAGTATTTATAGTATTTGCTGTTCTGCAGAATGCTTTATGATTTATGATTTTAATAACAGACAGTACTTGAACATGAAAGCTAATTTTCCTTCCCATTGTATAAATCGACCTCCACTTTAGGGAGTAGAGCAAGAGTTGACCTAAAAATGTCTCCTGGTTCTTTGCTCCAAACATTGATCTTTCCAATTCAATGTCTCGTCATCACCCAAACTTGCTTACACGTTCTAAATAAGCTGTGCTTCTCTTCACAAGGTTCTGTGCCAGCTTTTCTCCAACTCACAATGTCTTACTTATATTTCACAATATAACAGACTTCACAACATTTTGTAGGGAAAATAGCAAGGGCATTTTACAATGTACAGTACAGGAGAATCACATATTCATTTAGAAAAGGCTGAGAGTTTATAGCTCGCAAATGTATAGTTATAATGTCCAAAGGTTTTGAGATTAGCAAAAATGTAAAAAATGCATATGCAGATGTGTATTTGGAACTATCTATATTCTATGAAAATTGTGTAGAAGAGCTTCACTTACAGTTCCAGTTCTCACAAGAAAGAATATGAACTAATATCAAGAGTGCTGAGTCTTTCTATGAGCTATACAGGTGCTAGACAGGGAAAGAGGCTTAAAGATCCCTACTTTGACATGTCTACCAAGAATAGCAGATGAACTAGATCACTACGCCTAGAAGTCACATTATATCCCTCATCTGTTAGATGCTCTGTCTGTTCTGTCTCCAGTTTGATTCTCTTCCTAGCCTTCCTTGGCAGCACTGCTGAAGGAGTCTTTGTTGAACATAAATCTGATCATGTCACTCCTTGTCACACCACATAACATCATGGCTCACTTTCCCTTCAGAATATAATCAAAACTTGTTACATTTATAAACCTGGCTTTCCACAGCATGTCTTCTAACAACCTTTCCAATTCAATGTCTCGTCATCACCCAAACTTGCTTACACTTCCTAAATAAGCTGTGCTTCCCTTCACAAGGTTCTATGCCAGCTTTTCTCCAACTCACAATGTCTTATTTATATTTCCAGGCTCAGCTGTATCAGTGCTTCTACCAGGTTTTCCATAAGACACTGTAAGGCAATTGTATGTCTGAATGGTGAGAATGCAAGTGTATGAATGTGTTAATCAATGCACGAGCCCCTTCGCAGACACACATGCACATTACAGGCTATTTTACTCTGCAATAGCCCAAGCCACACAGTCATAGCTGATTACGGATATTGAACAGTGGCCACCTGATAAAATCAGCAAAAATGTCTTCAATGTAGATAACTTTGTAAGCAGTCCTCTCATAAAACTTTTGAGAGCAAGGAAGTATTCCAATGTAGAAATCACAAAATAAATTGGGAATTCAAGTACTGACACCAATATATGAATAGAATTTCTAGTGATGAGTAGTGAGATGGTTCAGTGAGTATCTGAAGATCTGAATTCAAACCCTGGAACCACATAGAGGTGGAAGTAGAGAACTAACTCCACACAGTTATTCTCTTACCTACATTTGAGCAAAGAGGTACATGTTTACCTACATACATGTCACACACCCAATACTAATAAATTAAGTTTCTAAAAAATTTACAGTAATAGAATTATATGTGAATTCTTAATTTGCTTCATCTCAAACAAGTAAATGCATTTGTAGCTATCTGGAAAACTAGAAGATGATTGCAGAAATCACCATCATAATAAAGGCAATGCTGCAAAAGGCATACATAAAGGTAAAATGTTTAATAATATTTAATGAAGCACGGATTGGAAAGACCATCATTTCTAAATAAATAAGGTATTCCATGTGCATGGTTTAAAATATATAGTATTGATAAGTCAATTGTTTTAAAACATATATAGATATCTTATTGTATCTAATTGGCAAACAAATATTTTAAATGACTAATTTTAAGAAATATCATTTGCAAAAGTAAGGAATCACCTTGTATTTGACCTTTGTTTACAATAAGGTATAACAATAAAGTTCAACCAACATGAGAAGAAAAATGATCATGTCCTTCAAATAATTAAGGCTAGATGATCCAGCATTCTTTAATTTCTTAATCTCAGAAAGTATTTGTATCTTAGAAATATTTTCACTTAAATGTGCCTACATGGATTTTAACAACAGTTAAAATTTGGAGAAATTAGTGTTGCTAATTTAAAACATCTTTTGGAACTTGAAAATACTCTATTGGCATGTGTTCACTTCTTAGAAAGGATACAGAGCACATTTGAAATCCTCAGAACCTCTTGGGTACCCCACGACCACTTTAAGAAGATGTTGCAACTCAGCAAACTTAAATAACTGAGTCTACCACAGATAAATCTAATGTCATACCTGTTCTATTACCTCCCAGAAAGACCAATGTAAGATATTACTAGCAAAACCACTGTCTAATCACAAGTATAAATTATGTGACCTTAAAAATAAAATTGATTCTCATTATTTGCAGCATTTAGCATTTTTCCTACATCCCTGGTTATGTTTTCTAAATAACTTTCAGTCACTTTAAATGAATATATAACACATGGTTATGCCTTATTCTGTTAAGTCTGAATGATTCTGTGTGCTACTTTGCTACTGCCTCTCTCTCTCTCTCCCCGCTCTCTTTTGCTCTTGCTCTCTCTCGGTATTTCTCTCCCTCTTCCTCTCCTTCCCCCTCTCAATTACGCTGTCTTTTTTGGAAAAATGACTACTTCTGAGAATGAACATAATGAACCAATTTTTTGCTCTGTGTAAGTTCAGATGAAATGTCTATAGGCATATAGAACAATTAAATCTGCCCTACTAAGCCAAATAGCAGCAGAGAATGGGCCCTGGAGGCCCACACACCAGTCTTCCTCCATACGTGTTGATACATCTCTATACAAAACAGATATTTTGTTTAAAACCTGCCTCTGCTCTGGCTGCTTTTTGACCTCTGCTTCAAATCATTTGCCTCTTCTTTGTGACATAACACTTGATTTGTGGGGAAAATATGATTCAGCAGTCTGCTGGCTGCTTTCTAACAAGGAAATAAAATGTCAGCATTGGTTGACTTCCCATCCAAAGCTTTTAAGCAAACTTTTGGTGAATTGACAGCTGGATGCCACTTTAGCAGGTAGAGTTGTAGATGGATGGGAAAATCTGTGGACCCTCATGAGAGCAAGTTACGTTTTTATTTCCCTCATTTTGTTGTCTTTATGGTCTATAGCATATTCATTAGGTGTGTGAAAAATGTCCTGTCTAAGATATACCCAAATCACACCTTTTGAAATCAATACAGCTACCTCCTCATCCTTTGGGGTCAGTATCCAGCTTGCCATCAGTTCTTTTTGTAATACTTGTCCATAAATAAGCCTCCCCCTAAATTTAACAAAGACAAAGCTCTAGATGAACTCTGTTCAGACTGAGCATAGTATAATTTACTTTTCAATTTCACACCCAAAGATTCAGTAATGGGAGAATGTAGGCGGTTAAATTTTCAGTCATACCAAATGAGTTTTTAATATTTAAAATCCATCTGTTTACTTACAATGAGTAAATGCCTGGAAATGAGGCTTCTAAAATGCAAATGAAGAGCTACAAGACTTATTTCAGCTTGGGAAAATTCAACACTTTTCTGACAAAAGGGAGTAATAATAGCTCCTGTAGAATCCAATAATGTTATAAATGATGTTTGATCCAATCGTGCATGATATGCACGTGGAGAAATCGAAAGTCTCTTGTTTGTTATGACTGCATCATGAAATGCCTCATGAATTAGAGGAAAGGGAGGAGATTCAAATTAGGGAAGTACTTGGAAACAGTCAGCTATACTAAATTTAGGATGCCTTTGGTTATAGAAACAGCTAACAGAGTTAAGAAACTGAACAGTTTTGAAATAGTTTCCATTAGCACCAACGGGGTGCCAGAATGGAGGGAGGCCTTTGCCGCAACACCTTTTAACCAGAATTTAGACTTGTTTATTTTGTTTGCTTTTAATTATGAGAAGTTAGAATTTATTTTCCTTTTAGGCAGCTATGCTTCTTTAGCTCATGATTTCATAAAAGATCACATAAATATGGAATATGCTATAAATAATTATTACAAAAGAAAGGTTCAATGTTAATCTATAAGTAAAATGTAAATGATGGCCTTTTCTGTACAGCCTGGTGTGCCATCTTCAGATTGTCTCTGCTTCAGTTCCTCCTGCAGGTTCCTGACTTGGGTTCCTTTCACAATGGATTGTAAACTCTAGGGTGAAATAAACCTTTTTCTTCCCCAAGTTGGGTTGTACCAGTGACCTAAAGAATGACACCTGAGGCTGTTTTCTGGCTTCCACACACATGTGTATACATGTATGCACACCCATATATATGCACCCCTTCTGTAAACATGTGAACATGCATACACACATATATACATACATATACACAAAGTCTAGGGAGTCTTAAATTACCTATGGAGAGTTCAAAGACAGGAAAATATAGGAGATTGACTCTTCTATGAAGATTTCTAGAAACAGAGTTGATATGATACTTAAAGTATTAAAATCCAGTAAAACGCTTGACCCCAGCAAAAGAAAAGAAAATCATTTATACATTGTGGACATTTTTTAAAACTTTATTGGATTATATCTAATTAGCTATTTACTTGTTAATTGATATGACTCTAAAATTTGATGTAAACTTTTTGATAGTTGTTGAATGTCATTTGTGGTAATTTGAATCTGGCCCTGGTCACTTATATTTGACTCAGAATAAACTATTTTCTATTTCCTTTAAAGAAGAGTTTTTATTTTATGTTGGCAACAAACAGAAATCTGTCTTTATTACAGAGTACATAATTTGATGAACTTAAAATATTCCAAACTGATGAAGATTTCTACTTTCTAATCAGTTCTCTGGGAAGATACTGTTGTCAGTTTTTATAGAATCAGACTGTAACTACTCAAGTCAGCTGATTATCTGAAGTTGGATATGAATTACTTGTCAGTGGCCTCCCTGTAGAATGTTAATGTACGTCTGAGTAAGAGATTATTATTCAAGAGACAAGTTTAGTCACATCATTTGAAAAGCACACTAATCATCTATATTAACTAAGAAAACAGGCTTTTACAGTTTTGAAGTTGTAATTAAAATAATACTCTTGTTCATAGGTAAGAACACAGAACCCACCCAGTGTTTGTACTGGCTATGTATAAACATAAAAGCAGACTGGTTTACAATATAGTTTAATATTTTTAGATTAAAATTTTGATTTAGGAGGGATTATGTGAAGACTTGGTGTGTCTGAAGGAAGAAATGGTCATTAAGTTTGTCAGTAAATGAGCTCTTATTCAGAATAAGCATACTTTTCAGATGTTAGAGCATTCTTGCTTTAGGATTGGTACATTCCCATAAATTTTCCTAATAGTTATGAGAATGCTATAACCCTAAGAAAAAAGTTTATGCAAGTCCTCAAAGCAGCCTAAGATAATTTTGGCTCTCAGCTTTTAACACACAATTGACTCTTGCCATTTCAGAAGTGTTGAGAAGTCGGTTGAGGTAATATATGCATGCATTCCTCTTCTTTAAAATTATGTTTATTCATTTAACAAAAAGCAAAGTAACAATTTGATATGATTTGATGCAAAATATGCCCCAGGGGCTCATGTATTTGGCACCTGGTTCTCAGCTGGAGGCATTGTTTTGAACATTTGTGACTCAGGGAAGTAGGTCATGGTGGCGCAGGTGTGCCTCAGAGGGTTATAACCTTCTGTACTATGAATTTTCTTTGCTTCATAGTCAAGCTTCCATATGAGAAACCAAGTAGCACATTCCTATGCCATTGCCACCATTATGGAACAAAATCCTGTGAAACCATGAGTCAGGTAAGCCTTTCCTTCTTGAAGTTGCTTCTGTCAAGCATTTTGTTACAGCAACAGGAAAAGTGACTAAATCACAAATAGGCCAGCATTTAATCTATATTGTCTATATTTGTTCTAGCCTGCTTTCTACTGCTGTGATGAAAGTAACTAAAACCAAGTTGGAGAGGAAAAGGGTTTATTTTGCTTGATGTCCTGATCACAGTTCATCAGTGAAGTCAAGACAAGAACTCAAATAAGGTGGGAACCTGGTGGCAGGAGCTGAAGCACAGGCCATGGACAAACGCTGCTTATTGGTTTGCTCGTCTAGCCTGTACTCTGCCTAATTTCTTATACAACCCAGGACTACCTGCCCATGTTTGGCACCATTCACAGTAGGCTGGGTCCTCCCACATCATTCAACAATCAAAAAATGTCTCATCGACATGTCCACGGGTCAATCTGATGGAGGAAATTCCTTAATTGAGGTTCCCTCTTCCAAGGTGTGTCATGCTGACAACCAAAGCTATCCAGTACAATCTTAATATTATGTTATAAGCTGATTTTGAATATAAGATCCTAGGGTAAAAATACAAATTCTATGCATTTATTCTCTGAGTGTTGTATAAAAATACTTTGTGCTATGCCCAGCTAACAAAATAATAGTGGCCTGTGAGCTCCCCGACCATGGCATCTTGAACAGACATACAGTACCAGGCATGATTTCCTCCCATAGAACAGGCCTTAAATGCAGTCAGAAAGTGGTTGATTTACTCCATAACATTGGTGCCACTATAGCAATGATGGGTCTATCTTTCCACATTAGTCATTATTGTCCACAGTGCTCATTACTGGGTAAGAATGAGCTTGATGACTGCCCTGTTCCCTGCCCCTGTCAGCCTACATAGCAATTTCTGGTGCTTTGAAAGCTAGCTAACAGGAAGGAAGCTTCCTGTTCAATATCAACTTGACTTCTTTATGTTCTGTGACCAAAGTATGTGGTCTTATTTCAGCAATAGGGCCTTACCATGAAGCTCTGTTGGTATATCAAGAGCAATGTCAATAACTTGTAAGTTTTTAGGGGTTTCCAGGACCCCTGTGACCAATAACTCAAAAAGAGATCTCCCATACCTGGCCCTGGACTTTTTATTTGACAACCTATGGCTTCTGGGAGGAACATTATTCCCTATGTAGGGTAACTCTAAATAAACACTTTAAAATATTTTATTTATAATTTTTATTTTATGTGTATGAGTCTATTGCCTGCATGTATGTGAGTGCACCCATGTCATGAAATGCTGTGGAGGTCAGAAGAGGGCTTCAGATTCCCCTGGAACTGGAATTAAGGACAGTTGTTGGCCACCATATGAGTGCTGGGAATTGAACCTAGGTCCTCTGCAAGAGCAGTCGGTGTTCTTAACCGCTGAGCCATATATACTTAGTCTCTTACCTGCAGATTAGTGTAGCTCTGAGACTTCATCACAGGAGTTTCTAAGAGTAGTTTGAATTTGTAGCAGAAATTCGCAACTGGTCAAAATGCAGAGACTAAGTATCTGTGGGGTGCTAAGCCACACATAGGATATCTATATCATCCCTCCTTTTCCCTCAAGGCCCAGGGACCTTGAGAAGTGGGGACACAAAATTGTAAGATCCAGAGGTTGCAGAGGGTCATATTGAAACATTGTATTCTGGACATAACAGGACCACTGAACTCATGCCCTCATAGAAACTGTGGTTTCCTACATAAGATCTGCACAAGATCAAGCCAAACAATGTTTTAGTTTGGAAGGATGAGGGGCTCATGAGCTCCTACCTTTAATTTAGGGGCTATCTAGCAGTTGAAGCCTGCTGGGGAAGAGAGAATCAGTTTCTTTAAACCTGTGGCCCTTAGCAGGTCAGCCACACTGCAGTGAATGACCCCCACACCCATAGGAATATTGGTAGCACAAATTGGACTTGGTAAGTTATTAACAAAGAGTAAAAAAATAAAAGAGGATACCAAGTGGGGAGGAATCGGGAAGTGAGGGTGGATCTGGGAGGGGTTAGGGGGAAAGGTTGGAGGTGAATATCATCAAAATACATTGTATGCATGTATGAGATTTTTGAATAATGAAATATTGTTAAAAAAGATTAGGAAGATTTTGTGCTAAATCAAGCCCAGACATTAGAAATAAAAGGCATTGAAAAGACCTGGTTATTTAAAGAGCTGGTGATTTAGCAATAGCATTGAAATGTTTGCTTTTATAAATAAACTATCATGAGCAAAAGTCATCTTTAGATTCTAGTGAGAAATCACTTTTTAAAACTTCCTTTATAAAATACAAAATAAGCCATTCTATGACATCAGATAACAAGTTTTACTACATGGGATATATAATAAAGGCAGGAAATTTCTTTCACTAATATTATCTGTGTCGTTCTCTATCAGTTTCTTCTGGAAATATGTGTTCAAAGGGATATTATATGTCAGGGTACTTTGGAAAGTCTAAAGCTTTATAAAATTGCAAGACAAGATTATTATCATCATCAGTATCTCTAGTCTAAATCCTTCTCCCCCTGGTTCAAGGCAAGCAGCATATTACCCAAGATAGGTTAGTCTCATGAATTTGTAGCTGTGGTTCTTAATTTTGGGAGGTTGGGGAAGTAGTTTTCCATGTGTATATACTAAGAATTTTTGACTTATATATTTCTGGTGATCTGGGAAAATTTTAAAGCTAGAAATGAGAGGAACGTTGTTGAGCATTTGTGTTTTCCTCAGGTTCTTGTGAACAAAGTCCTGAGTAGTTGCAGAGGTAGCCTGTCTTTGTGTCACATAGGAAACAGTAACTACTGCCTACTGACTTATCCCTGGAGGCCTGTGAAAATACCTTCTTTGAGGAACTTCCCTAACAGAATGAAGTGAACAGACTTAGGAACAATCAGGGAGACACTACACAATGGAAAACAGGTGAGAGGCACCTGTTATCACAGAATTGAGCTCTGAAAAGGAATGCGCTCTTAAGTGTAGAGAACAGGAGCCTAAGAGGGCCAGTCCTAACTCCATCAGTGTAGCAGCTGTGATCTCAGCAGACTGCCAGAGAATGCCTGTTCTGGACTCCCTCTGGCCTAAGGACTGAGAACTCAGGGGACTGCCTGAGAGCATCTGGATCCTGCCTCCACATGGTGGTGAGCTTCTCCTAATTGCACCATACCCAACCCCCTAATTGGGATTATGTGAGGCCCCTCCCAAGGCCCCTGGGCAGACCTCTGCCCTTTGGTAGGATAAGGCTGAGACTTAGCAGACAGCCCGAGAGGGCCTGTTCTGACTACTATCAGTGTACCGGCTGAGAGAGTGCCTGTTCTGGTCTTCCTCTGGCATAGGGCCTAAGAACTCAGCATACAACTGACAGTCCCAAAATCGTACCCACCTTAGGGAACTTCCCAAATTTTGTTCTGAGTTCCTGCTAATAAGGCTCCAAAACTTAGAAGGAAGTCTGAATGTACCTGACTGGAACCTGACTTGGGCTTCTGTGGGAGCTCCTGAGTAGCTGATCTGAAGCCATCAGTTCCCTCCAAAATAAAACCTGAGAGAACCTGAAACCTGGACCAACCAGATTTACATAGCCAATAAGAAAAGGACCAAAGCACACCAATAATACAAACAGAAGTAAACTTCAACTTAATTTTCATATCAGAATCACAAATAACTAAAATTCACATGCTAAAATCACAGCAAAAGAATAATAAAATGGAAAGCCGAAACACTATGGTCCCCACCAAACTCCACTGGTCCTGTAGAAGAGTTCTACAAGGAGAACCTCCTAGAGATAACCCAGGTCACAGAATTTAAAAGAAGAATCATAAACATGTTCAAGGAATTTAACAAATTTAAGGAATACACAAACAAATCAAATAACTAAAAGAAAATAGGGATAAACTTCTGAATAAATTCACAAAAGAAATAGAAACATTGAAGAAAACTCAGGCAAAAATGAAGAAGGAAGTGAAAAACTCAATAAGCCAACTTGAAACTACAGGGGAAAGCCTCACTGCTAGAATGAATAAAATGGAAAAGAGAGTATCAATACTGGAAGATAAAGTTGAAGAATTGGACCACTCAAGCAAAGATTATGAAAAATTAAAAAACACAGGAATAGAATATGCAAGAGATGTGGGGCACCATGAAACAACCCAATCTATGGGTCATAGACATAGAGGAAGAAGAATCTCAGGTTAATGGTATTGACCAGATCTTAAACAGGATTGTAGAAGAGAATTTCCCAAAATTAAGGAAAGACATTGCCAGACAAATTCAAGAAGTACATAGAACATCAAATAGACAGGACCAGAAAAGAAACTCCCCATGGCATATTATAGTAAAAACACTAAATGTACAGAACAAAGAATACTGAAAGCAGCAAAAGAAAAACAAGTCACATATAAAGAAAAGCCCATCAGAATGACAGCTGACTTCTCAATGCAAACTATGAAAGCCAGAAGAGCCTGGGTCAAGGTATTTCCAGTTCTAAATGACAATAGAAGCCAGCCCAGAATACATTACCCAGCCAAAATGTCTATTATAGTTGAGGGGGAAAGAAAAATCTTCCATGACCTGAATAGCTTGAAAGAATAAATGTCCAGGAAACCATCCCTTCAAAGAATACTTGAAGCAATACAAAGAATGGAGAAAGGAACAACTATACCCCAGGGTCAACAAAAGAAGTTAAATAAAGGTATAATGTAGGAAACTCAAAATTAGACAAAGAATGCAAACAGCAATCGAAATGATGGCAACTAACACACATCTTTCAATAATAACTTTAAATATCAGTGGACTGAATTCCCAGTCCAAAGACAGAGGCTAAGTGAATGGATTAAGTAATAAAATCTATGTTTTTTGCTGTCTGTAAGAAACCCATCTCACCTTCAAGGACAGGCACTACCTTAAGGCGAAAGGATGGAAAAGAATATTACAAGTAAATGGCACTAAGAAACAGGCAGAGGTTTCAATTCTATTATCTGCCAAAATAAACTTCAAAGTAAAATGATTCAGAAGAGATAAGAGGGTCATTTCATTCTGATCAAAGGAACAATTAACCAAGAAGATATTACAATCCTGAACATATTTGCACCAAACTCTGGTGCACCCAAATTCATAAAAACAACAGTACAGGACTTTAAAACACAGATTAACCCCAACTCAGTAATAGTAGGGGACTTCAATACTCCACTGTCTCCACTGGACAAAGAATAAACAGAGAGATGTTTGGATTAAATTATGCCATGCATCAAATGGACCTAACAGACATCTTTTGAATATTCCACCAAAGCACCAAAGAATACACTGAACTCAGCACCTCATGGAATGTTTTCAAATATTGACCACATACTGGGACACACAAAAAAAACCCTCAACAAATACAAAAACAATGAAATAATTCCATGTGTTGTATCAGACTACAATGCAATAAAGCTCAAAATCAACACTGAAGAAGCCCTAGTCATTATACGAATTCATGGCTATTAAACCACACACTCCTAAACAAGAAAGAAATAAAAGAATTCCTGGAATTCAAAGAAAGGACAATACAACACAACAAAATCTCTGGGACAATTTTAAAGCAATCCTAAGAGGGAAGTTTATAGCTCTAAGTGCTCACATTGAAAAATTAGAAAGAACACAAATTAATGACCTAACACTGCAACTCAAGATCCTGGAAAAGCAAGAACAAATGAAACCCAAAGCTAGCAAAAGAGAAGGAACAACAAATATCAAAGCACAAATTAATGAAATAGAAACAAAACAATATAAAGAATCAATGAATCTAAGAGCTGGTTCTTTGAAAAGCTAAACAAGATAGACAGACCCTTAGCCCAGTTAACCAAAAGAAAGAGCAAATACAAATGAACAAAATCAGAGATGAAGGGGGAAACACCAAAACAGACACCCAAAATATTCAGAACATTATTTTAAAAACCTATACTGTACTAAATTTGAAAATCTAAAAGAAATGGATATCTAAAATTGTGAGAACCACCAATGTTAAAACAAGAAGAGATCAACAATTTAAGCAGACCTATAACTTATAAGGAAATTGAAATAGTATTACAAAGTCTCCCCACTATAAAAAGCCCAGGCCCAGATGGCTTTACACCAGAATTCCATGAGACATTTAAAGAAGACCTCCAACCAATACTATTCAAAATGATAGAAACAGAGGGAGAACTCCCAAATTCCTTCTATGAAGCCAGCATCACTGTAATACCCAAATCGGGTAAAGACACAACCAAAAAAGAAAACTATAGACCAATATCCTTAATGAACACAGATGCAAAAATTCTCAACAAAATATTTGCAAAATCAAGTAGGCTTTATTCCAGAGATACAGGGATCATTCAGTATCCACAAGTCAATAAACATCATTAATCACATAAAGGGACTCAACTGACAAAAACCATATCATCATCTCAATAGTTGCAGAAAAGGCTTTTGACAAAATTCAGCATGCATTCATGATAAAAGTTCTTAAGGGAATTAGACTGGAGGAAACATACCTCAACATAATTAAAGGCATATAAACCCACAGCCAACATCATTCTAAATGGAGAAAAGCTGGAAGCATTCCCATTAAAATCAGGAATCAGCCAAGGCTGTTCACTATCTCTTCTCCTTTTTAATATAGAGCTTGAAACTTTTGCAAGAGTAATAAGGCAAGAGAAGGAAATTAAAGTAGTAATAATTGGAAAATAAGAAGTCAAACTATTGCTTTTTGCAAATGATATGATACTATACCTAAGAGATCCCAAAAGTTCCACCAGAATACTCCTAGAAGGGATCAACACTTTCAGTGTAGTGACAGGTTATAAAATCAATCTACAAAAATCAGTAGCCTTTCTATATACCAATAACAAGCAACCGGAGAAAGAGTATAGGGAAATACTCTCATTCACAACAGCTGCAAAATCAATATCTTGGAATAAACCTGACCAGAGACATCAAAGATCTCTACAATGAAACTTTTAAATCATTAAATAAGGAGATTGAGGAAGACATCAGGAGATGGATGGACCTCCCATGCTCATGGATTGGAAGAATTAATATTGTGAAAATGAACATTCTACAAAAAGCAATATATAGATTCAAAGCAATGCCAATCAAAATCCTTATGACGTACTTCACAGAATTAGAAAAAACCATCCACAAATTTGTATGGAAGCACAAAAGACTCCAGATAGCCAAAGCAACCATTAGCACCAAGAAAAACTCTGGAGGGCTTACTATACCAGATCTCAAAGTATACTACAGAGCTATGCTCATAAAAACAGCAATGGTACTGGCACAAAAATAGACACATATATCAATGGAACGTCATTGAAGATCCAAACTTAAGTACAAGCAATTTCATCCACCTGATATTTGACAAAGGTGCCAAGAACACACAAGACAGCATTTGAGGAAAGACAGCATCTTCAACAAATGGTGATGGCAAAACTGGATCTCCACCTGTAGAAGGACGGAACTAGATCCTTGTCTTTCACCTTGTACAAGAGTCAACTCCAAATGGATCAAAGACCTCAATGTGAAACTGGAAGCCCTGAAACTATTAGAAGAAAATATTAGCAGTAACTTACAAGATGTAGGTGTAGGAAAGGATTTTCTAAATCGGACAGAAATTTCTCAGGAATTAAGGTCACCAATGAACAAGTGGGACCCCATTAAACTAAAAATCTGTACAGCAAAAGAAACAATAAACAATGAAGGAAGTGAAGAGAAAATCCACAGAATGGGAGAAAATCTACACCAGCAACACATATGGCAGGAGTTTAAAGTCCAGAATATATAAAGAACTCAATGAACAAAGAATCAAGAAAATAAATGACCCAATTAAAAGTTGGGCCTGAAGGATCTGAACAGAGAGTTCTCAAAGGAAGAAATAAAGATGGCTAAGAAACATCTTAAAAAGTGTTCAACATAGTAATTAGGTGAATGAAAATTATAACACCCTAAGGTCTCACCTTACCCCAATCAGACTGGCTAGGATCAAGAGAACAAATGATACCAAATGTTGGTGAGGATGTGCCAAGGGGAATGGGGAATGCTCAACTACAGCTGGTGGGATTGCAAGCTTGTGCAACCCCTATGGAAAACAGGGTGGAGAACTCTTAAAAAACTTAAAATGAGCCTACCATATGACCTGGTTATACCACTCCTTGGCATATACCCAAAGGAGTCATCTATTATAGTGACACATGTACAACCATGTTTATTACTGCTCTTTTCACAATAGCTAAGAGATGGAAGCAACATAAGCACCCCTCAATGGATGAGTAGTTAACAAAAGTGTGGTATATTTACACAATGAGTTTCTATTCATCAGTAAAGAAAGATGAAGTAATAAAATTTGCAGGTAAATGGATGGATCTAGAAACTGTTACACTAAGTTAAGTAACCCAGACTCAGGAAAACAGGAGGTATGTTCACTCTCATTTGTAGACCCTAACACCAAATCCTCTTAAATTCCATGTTCTTTTAATAAGATGATGCTGTACAGCAGTCTCTTCTGTGTGAAATAACTATCATCATCACGACTTCAGCTGTGCCTTCTTGCTAAACATTGTCACATTTGGGCTTGTTGATGGCTGTGCTCCTTCATTAAAGGAGGGACAAGCAGGGCCATTGGACCCTCACCGCAGTATCCAGCCACTCTTCCCAGCCAACTGTACATAATTTGGCCCTAATCACACATGTCTCCTGAATTTGGGGAGAGCTAAAGTATATAATCTTGGGAAGGCCAGGAAGAGAAGTCATGATTCATGCTGGGTAAAGTTTTCCAGTGTGCATACCCTCAGGTCACTCATACACCTCAGCAACCCCTCAGTCATCTCTGTAAGTCAGCTCAGTAAATTCATTGGTTTTCCAGGATAACATTAATCATTGGTTTGACACTATAACAAGAAAAGGGGATAAGCATTGCTTAGTACCCTCAGGAAAATAATTCTCACAACAGATGGAAAATTTATTTGTTAATGTTAATATCTTATAATTATTTTTTTTTAAAAATGAGAATGTAAAAGATGTTATAAGGATAAGGGAATGGAGATATTTTCCAAAATAGAAAAAATGAGAAAGCCTAAGCACATGATAAAGGTCTGTGTAGGTTTGTTATGATTCATATAGGATGAGACAAAAATAATATATACATAGTCTTACAATTTCTAAGGTCATAGGTTAGTCAATGGGTTTAAGGAAAAAAATATACGTCTAGTCAAGGTTTATCTGAGAATACTTGGTTTTTGCCCCAGCTTTATCTACATAGCACATGGTAATTAAAAGTACTGGACTGGTGGAACTAACTTTCTTGAATGTTTAACAGCCATACTTTGAGGCCTATGCTAATCTAGTCAGAGGGACTTAAAGGACAGTTTTGTGCTCCTTGCCCTCCAAGGTCGACAAAGTTCCAGGGGACTATGGAGCATCTCTCAAAATGTCCTGTAATTGTGGTGAGTCACCTGTCCTCTTGTTCAGGGAGGTCATGGAGACCCCACCAGATGGAGTTGAACCAGTGTCCAGTCTACAAAGAAGAGGGTCAATTCAGAGGAAACATTTCTTCCATGTTTCTAAGTGAAGCCAGTCTGCTTGAGCAGGACCTTTGACTTATCTTCACATAGATGGAACTGGTAAAAGAAAGGAGCCAGGGGCTTCTCTCAAGCCCATGTGACCCCCCTGAGGAACAGATCCTCAAATGACCTTAAGAGTGAAAATAAATAGGTTTATTTGGGCCAACTGTATTATGGTCTTAAATACCCAAAAGAAAAGTATAACCAAAGATTAAAGTGGTCAGTATATTTCTTTAAGAGTTTAAGGAATTACATTTCCCAGACTTATAAGTCCATATGAAATGTTATTTAGACAATTATTTCTCAGTGATGATTTTTTTTCTAAGCAGAAAGTGCTGCTCAGATGTAAGACTTCAAATCTTGGTCTGCAATACTGTAGTGCTAATCTGTAGCTAAGGGACACAACCTACTGGTGTCCTAAAATGATGGCTAAATTTGTTTTCTCCCCCTATCTAGAAGCCTTTTAAAGGGAGCTGACACTGATTCTAGCCATTCCATCAGCTACCAAAGTTCCTTGAAAACAAATACTGAGTCCATCATTCTCGAGTCCGGCCTTGGAAGACAAAAGAAAAATGAGGAGGAACCCAATAGAGGGATGCTTTTGGAAACTCCTGTCAAGAAATTCCAATGGGCTCTGAAGTGAACATTTGAAATTTCTCCTATTATGACTATTTTTCTGGTTCCCTGTCTAGAACTTGTAATGCTAACTACTCTTGCCTTCACTTCTCCTTCACATCTCCTACTCACCAATCAAAGACTTTCTTTTCTTCCTACAGATAAGAGTTACACAATTTGGGAGTCTTTTAGATAGACCCACTGAAGGGGAACACGAATTGCCTCACCAGTCCCTATTCAGCATGGAGGAAGCCAGAGTGGAATGTGTCCCAATTCCCTATCAGCAATTTGGGTAATCTCTTCAGAGGGTGATATAAGAATAGGAGGTAGGAACTGACTAGGCAGTTAGGGTAAAAAGACCCCAAAGAAAAGTAGCCAGTTTCTTGGCTAAAAGTCAAAATGTCCTTGGGCCTCTTAGCAACATACTCTGTTCCAAAGGCCAAAAACGTCAAAAGTATTTGGGAGCGCTTATCTAATTCCTGAAAGATTTTAGGGTTACCTCTTCTGAGGGGGGAGTGTTGGAGTAGCAAAAAGCCCCATTGAAAAAAAAGAAAGAGTACGTGAAGTTGTCATAAAAAAGTGATGGGGAGATTTTGGAGGAGTTGGAGGGTAGGGAGTGGGCATGGATTTGATCAAAACACCTTATATACATGTATGAAATTCTCAATAAATTTTTTAAAGTTAGTGTAGAGAACACATTTAGCTGTTACACATAATATTATGATATAGGCAATGTTATAGATATATAAATAGAGTGGTGTAAAGTGAATTGTTATCTTAGAATGAAAGAAAAATGTGAGAAAACAAACCAATATAGAATTTTATATACTGTGGATTTTAAGTCCGTGTCACTAAGTTTTATGATTTCTTAGCTTATTCTTAGAAACGTATTTTTAACTTTTTCATGTCTGGCTCATTTGCATTATAATTTATCATCAAAGGTTGTATTTTATTACAGAAGTAATTCTACATTTATTTGGGTACATAGACGATGTATTTATGACATAGTACTTTAAGGTGACCCAGAAGAATGCGTTTATTCAAATCATACTGCTATGTAAACAGACTCCTACAGAGACGAGCAAGATAAACCTTCCTTATGGTGGTGGCCTTCTCTGATTCTGTCCAGAAAGTGACAACAGGTGCTGACAGATTTCAGGGCCAATTCCAGTGACTGACAGATTATGACACAAAATGTTCTCTCCTTAGCTCAAAGTTTAACCTGTGTGGCCCAATAGAAGGCAACTTCTGACCTGCAGAAGCCGTACTGTCAGTACCCACTTTTTCTCTATGAAAGTATTTTATCCTCATCTTTGTGTTGATGATTACCTGAAGCCTTTCTTTGTAACCTGCAGGTCAAAAATCTTGTTTCTTCAGTAAAGTTTTTTTTTTCTGAGCAATAATTTACAGTAGAAAATATTTTTCTGAGCTAGAATATATCAGGTATCACATTCGGTGCTTTGTGTTCATTACCAGTTCCATTTCTTCAGCAAAATGAGGGAGCAGGTATAGTATTCACCTTTTCAGGCAAGAAGAGGTTTTAGAAAAAACCTAGGTAATCAATGAATTGGATCTTAATAAATGGCAACATCCAGGATTTTTAATAGCCTTTCCTGAGCAAAAGGTTTTTCTACATTTCTATTTATGGGTGTCTATGTTCAAAGAGCCCTTATATCCAAGCTCACTTTATCATAATACTTTTCCATTTTCCATCCCCTCTTATACTAAAGGATTTATGTGAGCATATATATCACCGCATATGTAAAATGTCTGAAACAATATAAAACATCAAGAAAGCACTTGGTAAATAGGAATGCAGTCAAGCTAAATGTTAAGTGCAAAGTAAAGATGAGCAAAAGAAGAACATTTGACAGCAGGAGAGCAATGTCTGGGGTAACATCTTATTTTAGTTTTCCTATTCTGAAATATTAATGAAAAATCGACTTCAAGAGTTGCTAAGCCAATAAGCCAAGAGTTACTTTGAGAAAAACATGGTTATAGAGTATCTAAAAATATGGTTGGAGTAATATAGTAGTGGATTGCAATTTCAAAAGCCTAACAAATGTAATTTTGGGAAGGTATCGATTCAGAGTACCAAATATTTATTATAACCCAAATGTAAGATCCTAAGATCATAGAACGGTCATTATAAAATTGAGAATAGCAAAGTAACTGACCAATACTGTTTCCAATTTTATAAAACCACAAAATCAACTTCAATACATAATTTATTAGCTCTCCTTTTCACTCTGTCCTTGCCTTCCTTCCCTGCTCTTTCCCTCTTCTTTGACTTCTTTGTGTCTCAAACCAAGTATCTGACCTGTAGCTATAAATTGAGGAACAAACATGATTTTACAGAATTTACAGACCTGAAAAGCTTTGCTTTCATTTATTTAAAATATTATGTAATTGGTAATGATGTATACTTGCTAAAGGTTCTCAACCATGTAAGTGGTTAAAAAACATTTCTAAAACTAGGTCAACTTACTAAAAGAATATTCAGTCTTTTTCCCGAGACCTATCTGATTTAATTTAACTAATGCAACATGCTCCTGGAACCACAAAATTTATTTTCAATAGTTATATCTCATGTTAGAATTTTATGAATCTAGTTGTATATCAGGATAAAATGTCACCTCTCTAAATTGAAAAATAAAATATAGTGTTGAAAGTGGAGACCAGAAATATAAGTAACATTTATGAAAATATCAACCCAAAACAATACATTGACTTTAAATAACTTCTGAAGAGTACAAACAAATGATAAACCAATATCCTATAGTCAACAAATCACAAAACTATAAGTCAACAAAATCTGAAGTGCTGATTTCAGAAGCTGCTTCTATACCAAATAGTGTCTTTAGGAAGCAAGGGAGCAAAATATGCTACTACTTAAAATGCTGAGATATATAAAAACACACAGCTAGAAATTCATTCTAGAAAGCTCTCAAATTAAAATAACAAAATTTGACAAGAGCGGCAACACTGTTGCCAAAATAGTAGGAAGCAAAATAACAAGCCTGGGCCATTTTCTACGACTTTAAAGCAGACCTAGATTTCACAGTAGAATGAGTTCCTCTCTGAGCAGCCTGAAGCAGCTGGAATTCCTGCAAGGTTCATGAGTTTGGGGTCAAGGAAATCTGCTCTCCTGTGGCATCTTGATCTCAGGCTAGTCCAGTGACTGAAGACTGTCTACTTAGCTTCCTTGACCTGGTTTCTACATGGATGCAGACAGGGCTCTAGTCTACAACCAGAGAGGATTGTTAGTACCTGTGAGTTACCTACATAGAATGCATACACTGGCCAAATTTTGTAAATAATAATAAATCTTTTTATCATGCTTATGAAGTACCTTTCACATAATATAAAGGTGACGTATCATTCTTCTATCAACTATTGCAATAAGGAAAGTCATTAAAATGTATAAACATGAAAAATATTAAGCATTGTATTAAATTTAATTACAGTTTTAAAAACATTACTATTGTTAACAATGAATATAATGAACAGCACATGATGAAGAATTGTGTTGCCAAAACACAGAGTCCACTGATTAACCCCATTTGGATTTGCCTTGGTGCATATAAGGCTCAATGTGCTCTGATGCAAGTGGCCTGATCTGTCTAATTAATGAGTTCAGGAACTTTCCTATGTGTGTGTGTGTTTGGACGCACACATAGATATTTGTGTGCATGTGAAGACATCTTCAAAACTACCTTGTGTATTTTGGATAATGTGAAAGCAACATAGTAGAAACAGATACATGACATAATTAGCTCTATCTGTCTTAGATGAAATTCAAAGGGACACATGTAATTTAGGCGCTGCTCCCTCTGGTACTCAACTTTACATCTGTTTGATCCAATCTACACAATGAAACTTGAGCCTGTAGACTAATCTTTTTGTTATTTTTATTGAAAGTTCTTAAGGGAGGTTTTCAAATGTGTTAACTATGTGATGCTACTTTACAGTTTTACTTAAATTAAAGCAACCTGACCTTTAGCATCCATTTTAAGGCCAAGGGAAGACCAGAACTGCTGACACCTTTATCTTTCAGAATTCTCTCAAAACTGTTTTCTTAAACAAGGGCTTGCTCATTCTTTTATTGAAACAGTATATGCAGCTTTAAATGGGAAAGTAAAAGTTTAAACCCTTACCAGAGAAGAATTTTGTGTTTTCTGATTCTTAAACTTAGACCAACATGTACACAACCACAAAGAGATGTCAATTTATCCAATCTATTGTTTACAACACAAATGGAATAATCATATCTTCATTATTTCAAACCAATATCTGTCCTGTCAGCAGATATTTCTTAAAACAGCCACACACACATTCATATACTGTTTATGGGTCAAGGTCAAGGGAGGATCATGAGGGATTAAGGCCATATGCTCAGGACAGATGAGGAGAACACAATTCAGTGAGCTTGTCATTATTATAAACAAGCTAAGATTAACTTTTTGTTTGCAAGGTTAGGCAAAAGTCATTTGTCCAGAGCATATCCACTTTACAAAAGTCATTTCTACATTACAGATTTTTGTTTTTTGGCTCTTTGTGTTATTTGTTAATTTTTTTTCCTTGTTAGAGTCAAACTGTCCATAAACCTTATTTTTTTATTAT
>NW_008349975.1:636026-637533 GCF_000622305.1 Nannospalax galili | reverse complement strand
TTTAAAATATAAAGTATTTGTTATTTAATCTCTGATTCTAACTTCATTTTTAAAGGACTGTGTGAGAGGCAGAGAGAGAGAGAGAGAGAGACAGAGAGAGACAGAGAGAGAGAGACAGAGATAGACAGAAGACTGAGATTTATAATCAAATATCCACAATAATGCAAATTATTTTATGACATTTTATAAACACAGATTCCATATTTGACAACTTTTCAGGCTTTGAGTTTATGACTACATTCATAGAATGCATTTAAAGATATTTTAAACACCACATGACATAGAAGTTGGTTGTTTTCTTGTACTTTTCCTTTAATAAATATTTCAAAAGTTCTCAGATGCCTGTAAAATTGCTTCTAAATCAATTTATTTTTAGTATCAATGAGATCACTAGAACATGAACTTTTAAAAATACTGATTTTTTTTAAAGTTTATTTTTATTTTTTTCACATTTCTTTCACAAGTGGCTGTAAGTTTCTAGGTTCATAGCTGAATTAATACAGGTATACAATATTGAACTCAGTATAAGCCCTGTAAGACATAAAATTGAATGAGATTTTAACCTTTAAAAAAGATCTCCATTTCATTTTAGAATGTATTGTTCCTTGCAGAAAGACTCATTGTTTTCACTACTAACACTGAGATGTTGGCGCATGCATCTCTGATGCATGCATGTATCTGGTTATTACTATTCATAATTGGTTGCACTTGGATCCTTGGCGCCTGTGTATATCTATAAAATCATTGGGTAGATTTCAAAGGTAATGTTTATCACCTCTACTAATTAACATGATGTAAATTTCCATGCTTCCTCCTCAAATATAATACATTTTAAAAAATTTGTTGATTTTTTTTTTGTGTGTGTGTATATCACACAGAACATCCCAAACCATCTTATTCAACTATATACCCACTTCCCAGATGGCACCCTCCCATAGCCTCCCTCCCCCTACTAGAGCCGTTATACTCTGATATCCCTGCTACTATCTGCTGTGTTGTCAGCACCCCCAGCCATTCCCCACTACTTGTCCATCTGGTGAATCTAGTCAGCCTATCTAGAGATCTTAGTTTTAGGAAGGTCAGCTGATCCTCATCTAGCAGCAATCAGTTGTCATTCCTTTAGATAAGATTGGGGTGTGCTGTTCATTTTCCCAGTTCTTTGCTGGGTTACTATCTGGGAATCCCTTTGGCCACCCTGGCCAACAACTCAAAAGCAGGTATCACCTGTCTGGCATTGTTGCTTGCTTTATAGCCTTTAGCTATACATATGGACTCTTATGAAATTATATTGACCCCTTTAATCTTTGGTTATAATTTCCTTTTGGGTGTTTGAGGCCATATAGTTGGTCCAGACAAACTGATTTATTTTTATACTTAAGGTCGTTTAAGGATCTGTTCCGCAGGGGTCACATGGGTTTGGGAGGAGCCCCTGGCTCCTTTCTTTTACCAGTTCCACCTATGTGAAGATAAGTCAAAGGTCCTGTTCGACATTGTTGGCTTCTCTTGG
>NW_008349975.1:633812-635666 GCF_000622305.1 Nannospalax galili | reverse complement strand
CTTTTAATTACTGTGTGTCATGTAGATAAATCTTGGGCAAAGACAAATTGTTCTCAGATAAAGCTTACCTAGACATATTTCTTGATCTGCTATGTATAATTTGTCAGTAGGTTGTTGGAGTAATATGGTTCTCTCTGTTTTTTAAAACTAGATAGTCATTATTTATCTCTCGAATTGTCTCACCCGTCCACCATAGATTTCCCACTTAAGGTGCCCCCATTTCCCTCCTTTCTCCCTTACTAATACCCTTCTCCTGTGGTACTACCTCTCTTGACCTCCTTCTTTCTCTTTATCCCCTAGGTTCCTCATATACCCTTTCCCCTCTCCCTTAAACTAACCCAATTTTTATCCATATCTCCCTTATTAAGGCCTATTTCCTACTGTTCTTCTCTTTCAGGTTCTTTCTTTTCCTTTACCTCCCTATTTCCTTTCCATTATCCTGGTTCCTGTAGTTATGTCTGGATACATACTCACTTATCAGGGTTTGGTTCTAGGGTCCACATATGAGACAGAACATGTGTCTACTTTTTTTCCTGAGCCTGTGTTACTTCACTTATAACAGTTTCTAATTCCATCCATTTACCTGAAAATTTCATGATTTCATCTTTCTTTACTGCTGAGTAAAACTCCATCATATAAATGAATACCATTTTATTATCCACTCAATTTAAGGACACTTAGGTTGCTTCCATCTCTTAGCTATTTGGAAAAGAGCAGCAACAAACATGGATGTACACGTGTCTCTGCAATAGGACGAGTTCTTTGGGTATATGCCAAGGAGTGGTATAACTGGGTCAAATGGTAGGTTCATTTGTAGTTTTTTAAGAGTTCTTCACACTGCTTTCCATAGGGGTTGAACCAGATTGTAGCTCCACCAGCAGTGGATGAGTGTTACCCTTTCTCCACATCCTCTCCAACATTTGGTATCATTTGTTCTCTTTGATCTTAGCCAGTCTGACTGGGGTAAGATGAAAACTTGAAGAGGTTTTAATTTGAATTTCCCTAATTATTAGTGATGTCGAACATCTTTTAAGATGCTTCATCACCATCTTTATTTCTTATTTTGAGAACTCTCTTCATCTCCTTAGCCCATCTTTTAATTGGGTTACTTCTTGTCATGATTCTCTGTTTTTTGAGTTCGTTATATAATCTGGATATTAACTATCTGTCAGATGTGTTGCTGGTGAAGATTTTCTCCCATTCTGTGGGTTTTTGGTTCACTTTCCTGGTTGCTTCCTTTGATGTACAGAAGCTTTTTAGTTTAATGAGGTCCCATTTGTAAATTCTTGCCCTTGTTGCCTGAGCAATTGACGTCCGGTTTAGAAAACCCTTTCCTACACCTCTAACTTTTAGTTTTTTCCCAATGCTTTCTTCTACCAGTTTCAGAGTTTCAGGCTTTACATTGAGGTCTTTAATCCATTTGGAATTGAGTTTAGTGCAAAGTGAAAGGTAGGGGTTTAGTTTGATTCTTCTACAGGTGGAGATGCAGTTCTACCAGCACCATTGGCTGAACATTCTGTCTTTCCTCCAGTGAATATTCTTGGCCTCTTTGTCAAATATCAGGTGGCTGGAATTGCATTTACTCATTTTTGGGTCTTCAATTTTGTTCCATTGATCTATGGGTCTATTTTTGTGCCAGCACCATGTTGTTTTTATAACTATAGCTCTGTAATACATCTTAAAATCTGGTACAGTAATCCCCCCTGCAATGCTCTTAGTGCTCAGGGTTGCTTTGGCTATCCAAGGTCTTTTGTGCTTCCGCATGAATCTTAGGATGGTTTTTCCAGTTCTGTGGAAAATGTCATGGGGAGTTTGATTGGCATTGCATTGAATCTATAAATATGAGTACATGAA
>NW_008349975.1:607649-633359 GCF_000622305.1 Nannospalax galili | reverse complement strand
AGAAGTGGAGATAGTGGACAGCTTTGTCTGGTTCCTGATTTTAATGGGAATTCCTTGAGTTTTTCTCCATTTAGAATCCTGTTGGCTGTGGATTTGTTGTATTATAGCTTCAATTATGTTGAGGTATGTTCCCTCCAATCCAATTCCCTCTAGGACTTTGAACATAAATGCATGTTGAATTTTGTCACAGGCCCTCTCTGCATCTATTGAGATGACCATGTGGTTCTTGTCTTCGAACCCATTTATATGATTTATGATGTTATTGAGTTATGTATATTGAACCATCCCTGCATCTCTGGGATAAAGCTGACTTGATCATAGTGGATGATCTTTCGGTGTGTGTCTGTATAGGGTTTGCAAATATCTTGTTGAGAATTTTTGCATCTATGTTCATTAAGGATATGGGTCTACAGTTTTCTTTTTTGCTTGTATCTTTACCTGGCTTTGGTATTAGAGTGATGCTGGCTTCATAGAAAGAATTTGGAAGTTCTCCCTCCATTTCTATATTTTAGAAAAAATTAAGTAGCATTGGATGTAGATCTTCTTTAAATGTCTGACAAGATTCTGCTGTAAATCCATCTAGTTCCTGGGCTTTTTTTAGTTGGGAGGTTTTGTATTACTGTTTCAATTTCTTTTTATTTTATGGGTCTGTTGAAACTGTTAATCTCTTTTGGTTTAGTTTCTGTGGTTCCTATGCCTTTAGATCCACCTAATCCTAGACAGTCCTCAAAGTTAAGACAGTCTAAGAAAATCCTATGCACGTACATATACTAGCTCCTGGTGGTCTATGGATTGTGGGTTAGCTATTTATGAATTTCTGAGCTGGGCGTTGAAAAGATGGCTCAGCGGTTAAGAGCACTGGCTGCTCTTGCAGAGGATCTGGGTTTGTTCCCTGGCATCCACATGGAGGCTAACAACTGTTCTTAATTCCAGTTCCAGGAAATCTGATGCCCTCTTCTGAAAGCAATGGGCATTGCATGGCATGGTTGCAGGCAATATACTCATATACATAAAATAACAATAAATAATAAAAAAAGAATTTCTGACCTGAACTCTCCATGAGGATTCCACAACCTCTTTATCTAGAAAATTCAGTCAGGCCATAACTCTGGAGAAGAATAAACTAAGACCAAGCATGATTGGAAGCATGGTTAATATTCCTTGCATGTTACTTTTCTACACAAAGTTTTGCCTATTAGATTTTCAGAATAATTTTTTTTTTAAGTCCACAATTGCTTTGGGAATAAGAAATTTAGAGGCAATTTATCTATGGTTGGTAGAAATATAGGTTCTATTTCTTTAGACACTTGTTTATGAAAATTAATTACTGTGTAGATTTTTCATAAGTGGAAAATGAATATTTTCATTTGTCTCTAATAACCTTTATAAAATTTCAGGGGACAAATGAATGTTGACCTTGGCAACTATCAAAACAATTAGAACATGGGTATTTCTTCATTATTTCACTACTATATTGTCAACAATGAGGCACAATAGTGTGATGGATATGCATTCATGCATCATAAAGAAAAGGGCACATTTGCATGGAAATTCAATTTATAATTGTTTTTTATTTTTTATTGATGCTTAGTGAATTGAATATAAAATGAGACACTTTTAAAAAGAGGAATTAAAACTGACAGATAATGGAGTTGCATAAACACTTCTAGTAATCACAACAGAAATTTTACTCTCTTCTGTACACTGATACTATGGAGTAAAAAGAAAGCATCATGGGACAGTTTCAGTAACGCTAGGATATTTATCAAATATAGTCTAAGAGACCTATGTATCCAAAAAGATTTTTCTCTTTAACCAGCATTAGTGTGAGACTCAGTTAAAAAACTCAGTTTAAGAAACTGGTAATTTTTTTTTTACATTTACTAATTAACATGAAGCAAATATTTATGCTTCTTCCTCAAATATAACTCATCTTTTAGTTTATTGATTTTTTGTGTATTTCATATAGAATATCCTAGACAATCTTACTCATCTTTATACCTGCATCCCATGCGTCACCCTCCCATATCCCCTCCTCCACTGGAGCCCATATACTCTGTCATTCATGTTACTGTCCACTGTGTTATCAGTGCCCCCAGTGGTTTCCCAGTGCTAGTCCATCTGCTGAGTCTAGTCAGTCTATCTAGAATTTCTTGTTTTAGGAAGACAATAATCACAGGAGCAGCAACAGGTACACCATGCCTTGGTCTTTGCAATGTTTATAATAATATAATTTACCTATACCTATTAGTAAAGTATCTATCCTGAATCAGTTTTGTACATGTAAACTTCCTCTAGAGGCAGGAAAAATGACTCAGTGGGTAAAAAGTATTTTCTGTGCAAGCATGAGAAGCTGAGTTTGATCCTTAACACCTATGTAAAAAGCTAGGTATGATATGCACCTGTAATCCAAGCTCTGGGGAGGCAAAGAGAAAAGGATCCTGGGGCTCTTTGGCCAGCCCATCTAGCTGAATGTGTGAACTCCAAGTTCAGTGAGAGACCCTGTTTCAAAAAGTAGATAACAGTGAAGGAATATACCTTGATGAACCTTTATCTCTGCCCTCCATACTCATGAAAACACACACACACACACACACACACACACACAGAGTTCTTCCTTATTGGGATTCAATTGTTTGTACTATTATTATTGTTATTTTAATTATGATTATAACCTTTCAGAACCATCACCTGGAATGGACTGTCCACTGTGGAAAGACCCATGACTGTAAAATCCTTATCCATTTGTACAGACAGCACAGACTGTAGCAATGAGAGGAACTTGGAGAGAACAGATTTATATAATGTGCTAGACATCATTAGATGATCTAATGATTTGTTGGCAGGTAATAGTTAATAATTGTCATGATCACTATTTCAACTTAGGAAGATATTACAACCTTCCAAATAAAGATATGGCCAGTGTTCCACAGAACAGGATTAAATTAGAGGGAAAGTTGACAATGTAGAAGAAATCAAATTCCAGGAAGATCAGGAAAGAAGCATACAGGGTGAGTTGAATCAGATATCAACACACTGGGGAAAACTGCAAATTTGTAGGTGAGAAGAGCTCCGTTCCTTCACTCAAATGCTGCTGAATGACTTTGAAGACACAGTGGCAATGCTTTTATTAAAAACTGCAGAGAAATTCCATATTCTTTATTATTTGAATTGTTTAAAGTAGGGCTTCATGATTTATTAATTATAAGAAAAGGTAGGCTTTTATCCCCCTCTGTCTTCAGTAGTAAGGTGGTTTTACCATTCTCTCCAATTATGCAGAATTTCTTGAACTGAATGTAAACCTTTTAAGTTCAAGATATTTAAATACTAGGAAGAAATTATTTTACTTGGCTATTCCTCTGACCTATTGAGGAATAAGCATCTTAACTTACACTAAGCAACACTTCAAAAAACAAACAGCAACTGGAGAGATAACTCACAGGTTAAGAGCACAGATTGCTCTTGCCTCTACAAGGACCCAGGTTTGATTTCCAGCACCTACATGGTGACTTACAACTATCTGTAACTCTACTTCTGGGGATCAGTTGCCTTCTTCTGACCTCCTAGGGCATTGCATGAAACAGGGTACACTTACATACAATCAGGCAATATATTCATATGCATACAATAAAAAATAAATAAAACATTTTAAAAACAAACAAATTAAAAAAACTATCTTGTACTGGGAACATGTAGGCAGTCTTTGATCACAACATGCTTCTCTTTGGAAATTTCATAGTTGGAATTCCAGATAATCCAAAGACAATATTCTATTGTTTTGTACATGTTTGGGTATATATAGGCCTTTCTGGTCTCATATTATGCAGGGCATATCTGGCAGTTCACTCAGTAATCTGGTCACAAAAAAGTAACACTAATAATGTGTGGGAGACAGGCTTGAGCCTACGGTAAAAGTCTTATTGACAGCCATACAGAAGGCCCAAGGCAATGGTCTGACCGCTGGAGCCACAAGGGATGCCTTGTGACATTTGCTCCCATTGGCAGATCATGAGACTGATGCCTAGAGCTCGCCACTCTCTAGTCACCAGCCTTGGAATTCCAAACTGCAACATTTAGATATTGCAACAGTTAGGGTCATGTGGTTTCCAGAAATCCAGGCTCTGTAATCTGAAACCCAGTATGCTAATGAGGCATCCTACCTGCTATTCTGTGATAGGACATTAAGTCTGTTATGCTAATAGGATGCTAAGACTGTTATGCTAATAAGGTATCCTACTTGCTGTACTGTGATAGGATGCTAAACCTGTTATCCTAGTAAGGTATCCTACTTGCTGTGCTGTGATTAAACAACTACCCTTATATAAGCTTGTGCCTTCCTGCAATAAAGCAGATCTGTGTCACCGAACCTGTTCTCTTGTTTCTGAATGAGGCTCGCTGACACAGTCTCCTCACCAGCCCTGGGTCTGGGACTGGGCAGAAGCGGTGATGACAGGAGGCAGCACAGGGCAAGCAGAAGAGCAGCCTCAGCCCAGGGCAGGCAGAAGATCGGCCTCAGCCCTGGGTGAGCAGAGGAGCAGCCCCGACACCTATGAGAACAAAGGAGCGGCACCCACAAGAATGGAGGAGTAGCCGCCGCTGGCAGTGACAACACTAATGTATGGTATTAGTTACTTTTCTGTCACTGTGATAAAATACCATGACCAAGGCAACTTATAGAAGGAAGATTTAGATTACTTAGCCTAGCTTGACCTTGAACTTGATATACAATTGATGGCTTTTAATTAGTTATTTTTCACTGTTGTGATAAAACACTCCAACCAAACAAATTTTAGCTTACAATTTCAGGAGGCCAAGAGTCCATCATGAAGCAGGCATTCCAACAGCCAGAGAAAGCATGGTAGCAATAGGAGGAAGCTGGCTGATCACATTTCATCAACACACAGGAAACAGAGAGAAAGAGAGAACAGGAAGTGGGCATAGACTATAAACCCTCAAAGCCTGTCCACAGTGGCATATTTCCTTCAGCAAGACTCCATTTCCTCAAAGTTCCATAATCTCTCCAACAATGTCACCAACTTGGGATCACACTTCCCATTTAAACTACCATAGATTTAAAATTCCTGATTATCTTTCTCCACCTACCAAGTCTTGGCATTACAGGCAGGTACCGCTATGCACAGTACCTATTGTATTGCATTCTCTTCAACTTCTCATTGCTTTTCAAAGCTGTTGATAGTTTCTTCCTCCTCAGCAGTTTATAATCCCTCAAGTCTCCTGGGTCCCTAGGGTTTCACCTGTGTGTTGAAGGACATCATATTGAGATCTCTGGTGCTGATTTTCTTTGGGAGATTTGCTGCTTCACCTGTAACCTTAGATGTTACTAAGCAACCCAAATCTAATACATTCATATTGAATTCTGGATAACTGATATTTACCACAGCCTAGTCAGGGATTGCACAAGACATAGATACAGCTACAGTTCTTCATTGGCCCATCAACGAAAGAGAGAGAGAGAGAGAGAGAGAGAGAGAGAGAGAGAGACAGAGAGAGACAGAGAGAGACAGAGAGAGATAGGGACAGAGAGAGATAGGGACAGAGAGAGAGAGAGAGACAGAGACAAGGAGAGGGAGAGAGGCAGAACACCTAAGTTAAACTTGGAGTTTAAAAATTTGAAAACAGTAATGTTTTCCAAGGAAAGACTGGATAGAGAGATATTTGGTCTCTTGTGGTAAAAGGAAAATTATTAAGTGAAAATGAGTGTTCCAACACAGAGAGGGACTCTGCCTGACCATCAGACAACATATATGTGCTCTGTTCCCTTTTTACCCCAAGGGAACAGAAGATTCATGTGTCACATGGAGAAAGAAATAAGCAGCATCCCAATTTCAAAAAGTTTTGTGTGAATAACGTTCCAAAAAACTTGTTACAAGAGAATGTTTATTTGCTGGTCAGTGTAGATTTAACTGGCTTGGCAGGATATGCCTACTGGTGAAAAATGGCACAAATATTATGAGAGTAACTAATCACTTTCTCATTGGATTTAAAGTCTGCTTCCTAGGATGAAATCCATACCAGACATTGATATTAGATTTAGAAACCTGAGGTTATAAATGTGACAAGACATAGAGGAAAGACTAATACTAGTTTTCTACTAAATAGTTATAGCATAAAACTGACTACTAATGACATTGTTATACCCATAGAATAATGTATCTCTCAATTCTCTGCAAAGAAGCTTCCTTATACAGCAGGTGGTAACTAACATAGAAAACTGAAACTGGCAAATGTGTAGAGACAAGAGGCTACAAAGTGCTTATCCCTGAATAGGATACCTATATCTTCTACTTCCCAAGACATAGGGATCTTTGTGGAAGAGGGGGCAGAAAATTGTAAATTCTAGAGGTGATGAATGACCATAGGAAAATAGAATTTTTAGTCATATGAACTCATAGAATAGTTAGTCAAATGAACTTAGAACATTGGTGACAGCTGGCACAAGTCCCATGCAAGCATAATCCAGAGAAAATTCCAGCATAGACATGGGGAAGTGGTAAGAAACCCCAAGCCTACCTGAGGAACTGTTGGCAAAAGATGCCTACTGGGAAGGGGAGAGACTGTTTCTTTCAAGGTTGTGACAATTCATAGCCTAACTGACTGAATGGATGGACTCACATTGAAGGACATTTTGGGAATACAAATTAAACTCTCTCTTTCTTTCTCTCTCTCACACTCTTTTTCTCTCTGCACACTTCTAGTTCTTCATCTAGAGGTAGAACCATGTGTCACTTCCCCCATCCACATTGACATGTCAATTGTTGTCATCATGCAGGTTTTGTTAGATAACTGTATTGTGGGGATTTTATGAATGCAGTCTCCCTATCAAGTCTAGAATGTATTATATGGCAGCATGAATCCTGTTCTGGGTCTTAAAATCTTTCCACTTGTCTTCTGCAATGTTCCTGAGTCCTAGGTAAAGGAGTTTCATTGTGGATATATCATTTGGGCCTAAGCACTACATAGTCACTAACCACATTTTGATCAATTGTGAAAATTTGTAAGTCTCCATCTGTTGCAAAAACAAACTTCTTTGGTGAGAGCTACATTTGTCTGAAAAATATAGGTTTTTGAATATAGTAAGAAATTGCATTGATCTAGGAAAGTGGCAGTTAGTATTTTCTTCTCTAGAGTCTATGACCTCTCTAACCTTAAATACTTGGCTATGTTTACAGTGCCAGGTACGGATTCCTTTCTATTGAGTGGGCCTTAATTCCAATTAGACAGCTACTGATTACCTCCAAGATGTTTCCATTATGGTGAGAAGTTGTTTCTATTTCATCTTAAATTTGTCTATTAATTTTGTATACAAACACGTGGTCTATTCTAGAGAAGTCTGTGTGTGCTTGAGAAGAATGTGTATTCTGTTACTTTGGGCAGGAATATACTGTGGGTGTGGGGAACTCCTGGATCTATGGTGCTGTTTAAGTCTGCTGTTTTGTTGTTGATTTTTTTTTTTTTTGGTCAGGATGTCCTATCCATTATTGTAAGTGAAGTATTTAAATGTCCTTCTATTGGTACATTGTTGTTTATTTCTCCCTTTAATTCTACCAATATTTACTTTATATATTTAGGTTTTCTGATGTTGGGTGCATGTATATTTATACTTGTTATATCTTCCTTATGAGTTAAGCATTCTATTATTACATAATATCCATCCTTGCCTTATGATAGTTTTTGACTGGGAGTCAGTTTTCTCTTATATCAGTATATTAAGTCTCACTCTCTAAAAAAAGTGGATAGATCCCTGAAAGCATATAACTTACTGTGACTGAATCATGAATAGATACATTAAGAAATTCAGTAATAAATGAAATTGTATTAGTAATCTAAAAATTATCCCCCTAAAGATGCTCTGGACCAGATGATGTACTGGTGAATTCTACCAAATAACAACAAAAAAAAACCAAGTAAACAATGGCTAATGACAATCCTCTCAAATTCTCTCAATTTCTCAATTTTATTTATTTTTGTTTTATGTGTATGAGCATATTGCCTGCATGTATGTACATGCACCTGTGCTGTGAAATTCCCACAGAGGTCAGAAGAGGGTTTCAAATCCCCTGGAACTGGAATTACAATGGTGATTGTTAACCACCATGAGGGTGCTGGAATTTGAACCTGGGTTCTCTACAAGAATAGTCAGTGCTCTTAACTGATGAGTCATCTCTTCAACCCTCAGTTCTCTCTATTTTGCTGAAAACATTTCTACACTAAATGAAGTCAGTATTACCATGTTTTAAAAGCCAAACAAAAACAATACAAGAAAAGTCAATTGAAAGACAACATTCCTGATGAATGTAGATATATACAAAACTCCTCAATAAAATTGTATAAATTAAATCCAAATATACATTAAAATAATTCTGACCTATGACCATATGAGATTTGTTCCTGAGATACAAAGATGATTCAACATATAGAAAAAATTAATGTAATACATCATATTGACAGAATGAAAGTCCTCTCAGTAAGTGCAGAAAAGTCATTTGACACAATTTAATGCTTTGAAGATGAAAAACAATGCAAACTGGGTACTGCAGGAATTTATGTTGACATACCTATCATCATTTATCAACACACACAGCAAGCATCAAAATCAGTAGTGAAAAATCAAAAGATCTCTGAGCTCAAGAAGAGGGCAATGATGTCTCTTTCATCAATTATGATCAGCACAGTACTGAAGATTAGCTACTTCAATTAGGTAAGGAACATGAAACATGAAGGTACAAAATTATTGGGTTTTTTTGCAGATGACATGCAGGAAACACTAAAGATTCTATAAGAAAAATTTTATAACTAGTAAAAATATTCAATAAAGTTACAGGACACAAAAAAACATTTAAAAAATCAGCTGTTGTTACATGCTAATTATCTGAGATGGAAACTAGGATAAAAATCCAATTATAGTAGAATTAAAATAAACCCAGTCAAATGGGTGTCAAACTGCAAAAGTGGAATAAGGAAACGAAAGGAAGGCCTCCCATGGATAGTGCAAATGCCCTTACGAGAGAGGTTGAAGGGCTTCCCCACTCTTCTGTCATTTGAAAATATAGGAGAGGCATCAGCTATGAAGCAGGGTGTCAACCCTCACCACACACTGAATCTGCTCACACCTCGATCTTGGACTAAGCAGCCATAAAACTATGGGAAATTCATGTTTTTTTTTTTTGTTTTTTTTTTTTTTTTTTTTTTTTATAAGTTACTGAGGCCAAAGTATTTCTATAGCATCCTGATAGACTGTAATATCCTTTTAACATTATATTTCACAGTTGTCTTTGATGTGAGTAATTCAATCTGTCTACATGAGGGCAAGATTCAAGAGTGCACTTTGAAACTTTCATCTATTCAAAAAAACCAACAAAGGTGTTTTCAGTGTCATATTGCTGTATCCTCCACAAGAAACTCACTAAAGACTCTCACAATACCCAACAGAATAATTTTAAATAAAATTGATTTTTTTAAATATAAAAACTAAGAATTTAATCTCATATTTCCTTAAGTATCTGTTAAAATATTGGTACTTCATCACTAAACTTAGGACTCATGTGTATCAGGAGAAAGCAGTATTGGTCTCACATTTCACTTTTTCTGCTCCGTTTTCTTTTTTCTTTCATTCAGTTTTTGCTTCGTTCTCATTTGTTCTTATTTTCAGTATGTTTGTCACTTTTCTTAATGTCTTCCTGGATAAAGTAAAGGCACAACTGCATAAAAATTTCAAAGTAAATTTACTTAGAATTCAATTTTTTGTCTTTCTTCTTTCTCAAGTATTTATGTACCATATCGTATTTTCCCCTATAAAGTCTTTACAGAGACATGATAGGATGTGCTTTATTTGACCATTATTTTCATTTTATGTGTATGAGTTTATTGTCTGCATGTATGCAAGTGCACCCACGTTGTGCAATGCCCACGGAGGACAGAAGAGGGCATCAGATCCCCTGGAACTGGAGTTATAGACTGCTGTTAGCAGCCATGTGGGTGCTGGGATTCAAACCTGGCCTTCTGCAAGAGTAGCCAATGCCCTAAATCACTGAGCCATTTCTCCAGCCCCCAAATGTGCTTTATAAGCAGTTTGTATCTCTATTATCTTCTTACCATGACTAGATTACATATGAGGAAACACAAACTACATAGAAATATAATACCTATGTTATTGTTGAGAACATCAGCTTACAACCTTATGAAGTATCAACTCTTTGTGTAGATTACTATCAGAGCCCAATGTAAGAGGTACAGAGAACTATAAAATTGTGTTAGATAATAAAAATATAACACCAGAGAGTGATAGACAAGGCTGTCTAATAATAAAAAATTAAGGCAAATGAAGCCAAGTTAAGTACAAAGCAACTTCAACATTATCATAGAATAGCTAATAAATTATAATATTAAGAATAAAATCATAATTATAAAACTAATTGTAAATATTAAGGTAATAAATCAAATATTTATTTTGCCATTTTTACTATTTGAAGAATATAGATTGCCCTCAAATTTTAAGGCATCAGATGGACAAGATTAAGGAAAATTAAACAGGGGTAATATTTGGAAAGTTGGGGCTCTGTATGTATGTACATATCTCTAATATAATTTTATTATCTTCACCTGCCAATGATGTATACAGAACTACATGTCATAAGCTTGAATAAATAATTTTCTTTAGAAACACAAAGAATGCAGTTTTAATAGAGTGATCATTGGCTCTTTGGATTTTTATTTATTTATTTATTCTTGTCTTTTTGAGACAGGTTTTCCTGGTAACCCCAGCTTGCCTAAACTTGCTGTGTAGACCAGGTTGGCCTCAGACTCACTAAGATCAACCTGCCTCTGCCTCATTAGTGCTTGGATTAAAGGTGTGTGACTTCTTATACAGGAAAGCATTGTGATCAAAACTAGTAAGTGTTTTAACTATGTACTTTCAAAATTGAGAATTATCTTCCTGGAAGACCAAAAATAATGAGCACTGTAGTCTTTCATTTTAGAAAAAAAATTACAAAGAATAACAGTCAAAGGAAATATAATCAGAAAAGGAAATACAAACAAATTTAAAAATAGAAGATCTTGAGACATATTTTAGGTTTAACATTCCTTAAAATGTGGGAAGCATAAATTACATTTAAACTGTGAAATTTGATGCTTTTATGTTTACCTATGAGTACTTCAACTGAAATAATAATCAATCCTGAATAAGTTTAATAACATTTCAATTTATCCTGTATTTCTTCCAGTGCTTTATTTGTTAGCACAAAACACTCCATTTTACTTTTCTTGACACTGTGAATGCATAATAGAAAGATTATTGTAGAGTTATTTCATTATTACTTTCACGTTTCATAAATCAAAACCTCTGTGAATGTATTTGTCATTTGGGACAGCTTATCCTTCCCGTCATCTGTCCTTTGGATTTCTATGATCATTCTTGGGTGCCTGTGAGTATATTCAATATGTGTTCAGCCTATAGCATGGTGAGCTGTTCACTAAACTGTAGAATGAAAATATAATCTGAAGTTGTTGTTGTCCTGAAGCTAGATTTCTAGGTTTAGTTTATGTGTCTCCATTGGATTTGCGTATGGAATACATGCTTTTTCAAATAAATTAGGTGAGAAACAAAAAAGGACAGGAAGCCTGTGCTGTTTTAACCAGCAACACATGGGTTATATATCCAAATTGCCATGATTATGGAGCAGAAAGATGTGGAAGTTGCTCAATCAGTGTCAAAACTGATATGGGCAACACATTGCCATGGGACTCTGAAATTCAGTATTTCACTGGGCTGAATTTAAGGATAAGCTCCAGGTATCTTTATAAATTGGGGGCACTTATGTTGCATTGCATTCAAGACAAAACATTTGTTGAGACCATTACCTGTGACATTTGTAATGCAACGTGTGTCTTCTGTAGGGTGAATGCTTGATGCCAAAAGAAATAGACAGACCTGAGAAAAAGAACTGCAATTTGACTTGACTACTAGTAACTACACTAGAGAATTAAAGAAAAATAAAGGTGCTATCCACAAGATTTTAACTTATCAACCCAAGATCCAGTCAGAGAAACATGGCTTTCTGTGCCTACTTTGAAAGTTTCCACTTGTTGTAGTATCAAGATGATATAGTTGGATATTAGAGACAATCCTGTATCTTGTGAATCACTTGAATGCAGCCTTTCTTCATCTCTTAGATGAGGGTCCAGATATGTGTTTGGAATGAATATGACCCCTAGATTTGGAGTGGCAATGATTAAAAATCTGGAGCAGGTTCTGTACCATTTCTGGAACATTGGAGAAGGATATAGTAAAAGTTTCAGAAAATTTGGGTAAAGTATCTGTTCATGTATTTTGTGTGTTTGAAGGTCAAGAGGTGTTTTGATTCATAAGTGACAGCTAAATCTTTTTTCAAAGACTTACATATAACAAAAGTTAGAAGTCTGTGACAAGAAGGCTTGTGGAAATGTTATATGAAAAACTCTTTAATCTAGGAACAGAGAAAAAGGTTGATTAATAGTATTGAGTTACAGTCAGAAGTAAGAATTTCTGCTGTACTCATACATAATAGTTGACTATAAATGGTGATGAAACAGATCTTAAAAAGCTACAGGAAATATTTTGAATAATTTTATCATAAAGAAATGATAAATGCTTGTTCTAGTTTGCCTTCAATTGCCATGACAAAATACTCTGGCCAATACCAACTTGGGGAAGAAAGGGTATATCTCCAAGGTCACAGTTCATCACTAGGGGAGCCCAAGGTAGGAACTCAGGGCAGGAACTTGGAGGGAGGAGCTGAAGCACAGGCCATGGAAGAGCAGTGCTTACTGGCTTTCTCCATTGGCCCATGCTCAGCCTGCTTCCTTATACAATACAGAATAACCTGCCTGGGGATGTCACCACCCACAGTGGGCTAGGCCCTCCCACATCGCTCAAAAGTCAAGAAAGTACCCCACAGACATGACCACAGGCCCGTCCAACGGAGGAAATTCCCCAATTGAGGCCCCCTCTACCCAGGTTTGTCAAGTTGACAACTAAAGCTATACAGCACAATACTTGACAAAGTAAACTTGTTTAATCCGATTCTAATTTATGTAATGCACACGTATTAAAGCATCACATAGTACCCCATACCTATACACAATTTTAATGCCTTTACATGAAAATTTAAAGTAAATTTAACGTAAATCTTTAGAAAGGGGGGAAGGTACAGAGAGGCATAAAAAGAAAGCAAAGTATAATTGAATATACAATTTACTGGTTTTATATGAAATTAGCCCGTTATCCACAAATGACTTGTTTGATAGAATGTGGATACCATGAAAGGCACAGTGATGGTATAGCTTGGCAGACAGCATTTACTAATCTGGAGTTGTCATAGAGGATATGCTTTGGGACATGAAAAAGTACTCAGTGCCCTTTCTCTCATGGTGAAAATGCATGAGACAAAGGACCAGGGGTTGGAAATGGGATCAGAGATTTGTATTGTTACCAATAATGATATGGAATGAAATTTAATTTTACTTTATAACACAGAGTACAATACAAAGTTATTGAATTTGAATGCAGTTTAACCACTTAATAGATTTGTGATCTTGCAGTTTATTCAACATTTCTTTGTCGGTAATGTGTAAAATGGGATAATGGTAGCATTGAGGATTAAATCAATCAATATGGTAAGTCACTTTGAAGAATGCTTTATACACAGTACTATTTTGAATGTGTTTGGTATTTCTATTCTCTTAATGACTTACTAACGAATTTTAGCTTCCTGTTTCCATGGTTTGGGGAATCTCTAGATAACAAGAAAACTTTATACCTAAAGAAGGAACGTGTGTGTGAAGGAAAGCCCAATACTTTCATTAACAAGAAATTGAGCTTGGTAGTTGATTATCTGGGGGTGGCTTATATCATAGGGAAAGCAGGGAAAAACAGGGAGAAAATGTTTGTGCTGAGCAAGATTCAAGAAAGAGTATGTCTAGAAATGAAAAATGCCTTGGGATGGAGGAGGGGTGTTATTAGTGTTAGCAGGTAAGGGAGGCAGGCAACTTTAGGGACAAACTCCTATATTAGCATACCTTCAAAGTGCCCCTTCCTTTATTTTCAGCTACGACTGTAGGACACAAGCTGAGTATGCTCAGTGTCTCCTTTCTGCCGTTTTAACCTTGAACGTGTGCTCCATGACTTTGAGCTACACATTCCTGAATTACGTCTGCTATCTTTCCTTCTAAAGTTATGACCTTAAAGTGTTCATGCTGGGTCATGCACCTACCCCTAAAGTATTTTCCTAAATTAGTGTATATATTCTCCCAATAAAATACCTATACTTCTTTGATTGGAGAGGACATTGCTTTGGAAATTACTCCCATGTACTCCTTGCCTACTGTAGGCTATAACCCTTTCTCCACTCTGGCTTTGCACTCACCAAAATGTAAATCCACTGGGCCTGGTTACCCTAGTGCTGTTTTGAAACACTGACTTATTTAATTCAGGTAGGATCACGGACAGCTAAAACTCCCAAGAAATAAAGGTTTGCATACCACAAGGATATGAACTTTTATCAGCTGAAATGCTTGCTGTGGGCAATGGGAATGCAAAATGGAGAGAGGAAGGATGAAGTCCTTACTGTCCACTCTAGCCTCTTCAATGTAGAAACAAAACTATCACCATCCGTTTGTACTTTCCCCAACGTTTTATTCCTTCTATTTCCATTTTTATTCTAGACAGACAGAAGCATTAGTAGCAAGCTCTGATTTACTTTAAATTATGAAGTCTATCAAAATATGTTTCTGGCTGAAGTTGAAGGGAAATGATCACAGTGAGATGGAGCCAGTAAACAGCAGCTGATTACCAATCACTGAGCATTGTTTGCTAGAGCACTGAGAGTGATTTGTAAGCAACACTGAAACCTTAAATCAGAAGAGAGACTGGAATAGGCCTTTGACAGAGCTTCAAGCTGCTCCTCATAGGCTACTGAGGATCCTTGACAAATGTTTTCTGCTCTTTGGGAGGAGAACAGCAAATTTCTACACTGAACCATCTACCCTACTAATGTAGGAAACTGGCCCTTGTGCATAGAGGCTAATGGAGAGTTAGCAAAGAGGTGGCCTGGTAAGGAACCCAGAGGCCAGGGAGGATCCCCTGAGCTCTGTGCTTAATAACATCTAATAGCTGTTGTAAGTCAGTCTGTCATTTTGGAGGCCTCAATAAATTCTTGCTGAATGTTATAGCCTTTTCTCTGCAGCACCATTAAGCATTAAGAGGGAAAGCTTGTCTCACATTTGAGCTGGAGGCAAAATTGAGTGTGGTAGCAGTGATTGCCAGCAGAGGAAAACACTTTTCAAATGAGTGATGCAATCATTGATTGGAAGCAGGGCTCCTACTGAGAGGTAAGGGGATGTGGCAGAAAGAGATGTGCATGAGGGAACACATGGTAAAGAATTCCCCAACTGAAGCAGGCACACACAGGGATATTCCCCTGTAAGTTCAAACAAATATGTGCTAGAGCACAATAATTAATGGCAACAGAGCTTATTCTATAGTCACAACCCTGGGATGCTTGTTCATTTTCCTCTTTAATAATTACCAAGATCCTGAGAAGTGATAATTACTACACCTACTGTATGGATAATAAAATTGTGATTCATAAAATATGATTTGGCTATGAAGCGTCAAAGTTAAGATCTAAATTACAGTTTGCCTGACCTCAATGCTAGGGAATTTACCAATTCAGATGAACTAACACCTATTCTCATTACTATTCATGGTCATGACTAGGCACTAGAAACTATTTTAGACACTTGATTAATTTAAAATATATACATGAATACACTGACTTTTCAAGTTTGCTGTATATTGAATCTCTCAGGAAGTTGTAAAAAAACACTGATACCTGATTCTTTCTCTAAATTAATTTATTTAATTGATTTGGTGTACAGTTTGGAAACTGGATTTTAAGAAGCTTCCTAGGTATTCTAGAATACAGCAAGTTTAAAACTCCAATGTGTTAACATGTTAGTTCAGAGAAAAGTAATAGCAATTCTATTATGGAAACCTTTTCTGATTGAGCATCATGGCCTGTCTACTTGAAGATATGGTCCAAATTGGCTAAAAGGTAGGTCCATGATTCTTGAAATAGTTTTATAATAATATGATTATGAAGAAATCAAAACAAATAGTACTTGCAATATGGTGGGTATTGCATAAAATTTGGTTAACAAATTAATCAATGATGGCCTTTTACAATGCATACTTTTTCTTTTTTATGTATATTTTCATTGTTTTGTGCATTTCATATAATAGATCTTAATCAAAAATAGACCCCCTTCCCCCACTCACAATTCCCATAGTGCCTGCCCCACAGGATTTCATGTATTCTGTCATGTATTCTAAGGCCTATCTGATCAAGCTCTTGCACCCAGATGTCCCTTGGTACAAGTTAATCTGCTGGTGTCTAGACAGTCTAGAGACACTCCCTTAAATATCAACTTTCCCTCACTGCACAGTAATCAGTTGAACCTTGGCTAAGTTGGGGCCTGCTGCCCATTTCCCCAGTTCTGTGTTAGGTTTCTGTCTGATTGAGTCAGCACAGGTCTTGTGCATGCTGTCAGCATTGTTGCAAGTTCATATGAGCAGGTTCCCAGAGACCTGAAAACCTCTGTTTCCTTGTGTTCATGCACCAACCTGGCTCTTACAATCTTTCTGCTGTCTCTTCCGCAGTGATCCTGGAACCATGGGTGGGTGAGGTTGTATGGTCTTGATTTAAATAACACGTTTACACTGGCTTCTCCCTTCATCTGGAATGTGTCCCATTTTCTATGCATCATTGACTAGATTATTCCTTCCATTAGGAAACATCTTCAACACTACCATTTTGTACATGTCTGTCACATAGAATGAATATAAAACGTGATTTAAATAAAAGGATAGATGAAACTTTCAGTATTTCCCTATTTACTTGTGTGTGTGATGTGTGTGTGTGTGTGTGTGTGTGTGTGTGCGCGCGCGCGCATGTGGGCGTGTATTTGTGTAGAGACACTTGTGCCACCATACGCATGTAGGAGTTAAAGAAAAACCTCAGGTGAGTGTCCTCTCCCTTCACTTTGTTTGATACGGGGTCTATCTTGTTCACTGCTATGTGCAACAGACTGGCTGGTCTGAGAGCACTGGGAGTTTCTCCAGTCTCCGCTTCCCATCTCTCAGTAAGAACAAGCTGGGATTAGATGCCTGTGCTACCACAGTAAGTTTTGCATGCAATTCAGATCATCACTCTTGTGGTACAAGCACTATTTCTACTAAACCCCTTCTAATAATCTTAATGGACAAAACTGAAAAAGAGAACAAATGATAAAAACAAAAGCCTAACTCAGACTCCCATTATCAAAGAATGTCAATTGGAACACAATTTTCAATTTTCATTTGCTTGGGTTAGTCTATTCAATTTGCAGTCTCCTACAAATGCTGGCAAACAAAATTTTCGAGTTTTTCAGACCAAGAGTTCAGTGTGTGTGAAAAATAATCTTTTAAAAATGTAACCACATGGCAGCTAACAACTGTAACTCCAGTTCCAGGGGATCAGACACCTTCTTCTGACCTCTGTGGACATTGCACAACATGGGTGCATTTATACACATGCAGGCAACACATTCATCCATAAAAAATAAAAAAGAAAAGATAAATAAAAAATTTAGAAAATGTAAGGGGCTTATTGAATTGAACCTGGTCGTTTATGCCTAACTTTATAGCTCATCTTAATAAACACAAAACTTTGCTGGTATCAGGGTGTAAGGTGAACATACTTATAATTTGGAAATTACAAATTTTGATTGTAGATGAGACTGAGATTCCTCATATGATATTACAGTATGATGGAATGGAAATTTTATTTTTATGTGAAACAAATTAGTAATAAATGAACTGGCAACTGCCACAGATCATGGGGCACTTTAGGAGTGTTTGAAGAAACAAAAATGAAGAGAGACAGATGGCACAGTGTACATACTGCTGCTCCAGTCTTTCCCAATTTTGGCCATTTTAGCCATTATATAGGTTAGATCGTTATGCTGTTTATGGATTGTACTAAATAATTTTTTGTGATTATTGACTATTTATATATTGGCCTTATGAGGGTTTTAAGTATTTTATTCATTACTTTTTAATTCTGAAATTTTCCTTTTATTATTGAGCTGAAAAATACTTTATTCAGGATAAAAGTTTTTAGTTCCATGTAACTACTGCAAGTATCTTACCACAGTCTGTGCTTTGCACATTCATTTTTAAACAGTACATATTAATGAACAGGCTTTTCAATTTTTGATGAAGTTCAACTTATCAATTCTCTTCCATTGGCTGGCATTTGTGTCATATCTAAGATATATTGGCTGACCTGTATACTTTCTTCCAGAAGGTTCTTTTTTTAGGTTATCAGGAAATTACCATAATTACTTTCATTTGGTAAATGAAAGTATTAGTTAAATCATTTACCTGAAGTAAAATACTACATGAGCCAGAAATTGAGCTCATGAAAATTTTAATCAGCACCAGTAAGTTAGGCTGCCACTGATTGTGCAGGAGCAGAGAGAATGTACCCAGCGCCTTATATAATTTTTGACTTTAAATGTGTTTTCAAGGAACCTCTTTTAATATCTTATTGAACACTTATGTTCTATGGAGAACAGTTCTGGATATACATGCCCACTAAATATTTATTGACTCGATTTAATCTATATAATAGAAGAAGAGAGTTGGCGTTCTACTTCCTGAGTTTCAGGCAATGATTTGGAAGTAATTTGGAGTTTTCTACAGAGTTTTATGACTCTGTATGTTCCCAAGTCCAAGGTTTTATTGCTCAAAATCATTCCATAAGCAATCCTGTGTCTAGTGATCATTAAAGAGATGTTTTAAAAATGACGGTTTGGTCTGGATTTGGTAGGCATGGATGATCCTAAATGGCAGCGTTTATTTCTTGCTGTGCCTAGAGTACAGAAAACATCTTGGGAGAGTTGTAGCAGTAACTGACTTCCTGCATCAGCACTCTTCCCACAGCCTCTTTTAGACAATAGAGTTACCAGAGGAAATGCTGAATGCTCAGCTACATTTGAGCTTAAACAAAGCAAAAGCAGTAATCTAGCTATGCTCCTATGCTCCGTGCAATATTCAGAATATATTTATCCTCACAATTTCAGTTATCTGAAATTTAAACTTAACTAGGGAATTTGTATATTTATTAGCAAAACCAGGCAACTGCAATTATGAGGCTGAGATATGCTCATCCAATAGGATAGCTTTCACACATTAATTTCAAACCTCATATCTGTATTCTGGATATTTCATAGTATCCAAGTTTCCCTTCTGCTAGGGAGTGATTACAATGAACGTATAGTATGTTACACATAAAAACGAACCTCTTCTACTTAGGAGAATAAAAGTTCATTCATAACAATATTTAAAGCTATCCCAAGGATATTTTCACTAAGTCTACTAGGAACAGTAAAGCATTCTATCATAGTATTATAGTGTTATAGCTACTAGGAACAAAGACTAGACTAGAAGATGAAAATAGCAAAATTTTCTGCATTAAAGCACATTTAAGTTTAAAATTATAGATGGAACCTAATTAAATGCCAGAAGGTATACTAACATAATGTTGAGTTTGCAAATTTAACTACACAAAAGTAAGGCAATTTAGACACTACAAATTCCCTAGCAACATTAACTCAACTGCACCATGCATTGTGCATAATAAAGTTAGCTTTTAGCAACCAGGATTGTTGTTCATAACACTAAATATGTGGAACTCTGGATCGTTAACATTTTCCAGTTTTAGAACTAATTTTAAAGGGTCAATATTCTCATTAGAGAAAGAATTAGTCTTAGAGTTATATATCTGTTAAAACATACTGGTTTATCTCAAGGTATTTCAGTAAAGTCAACTTGGGTTATATTTTGTTTCATCAATATAAAAATCATTTTTATAATAGAAGATGTAAAATGTAGTATAAAGTTTCAATAATCAATATAAAAATTATTTTAATCTGATCTATTTATATTATTTTCAAAATATACCAATAGTTATTAGTATTTACTATTTTGCTTCTAATATTTAGTTAACTTTATTATTTGTGTGTATATGATGTATGTGTACATGTGTTTTGTGTGTGAGTACCAATATGTGCATACTATATGTGTGACCAAAGGCAAGTCATGCTACCTTTGATTTCAGTTTCTTTGTTTATTGAATTGAGAGTTTAGTAGTACTTAGCTTGTAGAGGTGCCATAACAATTAACTAAATATTAAGTAAAGAATTTTTGCCATTTATGTCTACCTTATCAAATAATACATATAAAGTTCTCAGAGTAATCCATAGCATATAATAAAGTGTTAGCTATAAAGTCTTATTGTTCACAAATAAAAATATTCCACATGGATAAACATATTATCCTTTCTATACTGCTACAATTAGGGTATTATAGCACATAAAACATTTTGGCAATTCTAGAATACCACATTATTTAAAAGCATTAAAATTAAGCATTAAAATTATTTTATGATTTTCTGCCTCTGCCAATAAAGTTATGAAAAGTTTTTAAGCTCATTGGTAGTCATGAAGAAAAAGAAACATGAAAATTATACAGTATTATACACCTGCAATGCTAAATAAAGTGAATAAGGCTGGCGGCAACAGCAGGTGCTATTGAGGGTCTGGGGCACATGGAATTATCAGACATTGCTAGTGTGAATGTCAATTGCTTCAACCATTTTGAACAATTTTTTGGCAACTGTTACCTGCTAAGCTGATGTATAAATCCTATAATTTTGCAATTCTAGAAATTCATGTGCTTGTGTACCAAAATAAATTATACAGTCATCCTACCTAGTAACATTATTCCTATTATCCAAGAACTTGGAACCCACTTAAATTTTTATCAGTTGCATGGTGGAGAAATTCTGATGAGTTTACACTGTGGATTTGTAGGAAGGCAATGAGATCTGAGGTGAGACATTGACTCTATGAAGCCTGGATGTAATGAACAAATATATACAGTGTGATTTCAATTATATAAAGCTTAAAAATCGCAATATTTGGGGTATGGTTTTAGAAGATTAAGTAACTGTTTTTGGAAGGAGGAAGAAGGACTTCATGAGCCTACCAATGTGTCATCATTTCCTAGGTGCTAGTTAACACACGAGTCATTAAAATGCATTCTTATGGTTTGACCATATGATTTAATCAAAATTCTGAAAAAAAATAAACTAAAAATAATCATTTCAAGATTTTTACTCCCATGGAGCTAAAGAGAATGTTCAGAGGTTTAATGCATTGGTGCTCTTGAAGACGACCCTTGTCAATTCCTAGCACCTACATGGCAGCTAACAACCATACCTAACTCCAGTTTCAGGGGATCCATTGCCCTCTTCTCACTTCCGTGGGCATTGTACCACATGGGTACACTTGCATACTTGCAGGCAATACACTCATATACATAAAATAAAAAATAATAGCAAATAAAAAATTAAAAAAAATTTACAAAAACTTTATTGAGAATTTCATACATGCATATAGGTGTTTAGATCAAAGCCATACCCACTCCCTCCCCTCCAACATTCCCCCCTTCTGAAGAGGTAATCCTAAAATATTTTAAGGATTAGATACAAGCTCCCAAATATTTTTTGACATTTTTGGCCTTGGAACAGAGAATATTGCTAAGAGGCCCAAGGACATTTTGACTTTTTGCCAAGAATTGGCTACATTTCTTTGGGGTCTTTTACCCTAACTGCCTAGCCAGTTCCCTCCTCCTATTCTTATCACGCCATCTACTGAAGGGGTTACCCAAATTACCAGTAGGGAATAGGGACACCGACCCCTTCGTGGATCTATCTAAAAGACTCCCAAATTGCATAACTTTTGTCTCTAAGGGGAGAAGAAAGTCCTTGAATCATGAATGGGAAATGTGAAGGAGAAGTAAAGGCCAAGAGTAATTAGCATTACAAGTTCTAGACAGGGAACTAGAAAAAAGTCAGAACAGGGCAATTTTCAAATGTTCATATGAGAGTCCATTGGAGTTTCTTGACAAGGGCTTCCAAAACATCCCTCTATTGGGTTCTTCCTCGTTTTTCTTTTGTCTTCCAGAGCTGGACTAGTTGGCTGGGAAGAGTGGCTGGACATTCAGGTGAGGGTCCCGTGATGATGGTAGTTATTTCATGCAGAAGGACTGCTGTATATGATCATCTTATTAAAAGGACCTGGAATTTAAAAGGATTTGGTGCTAGGAGCCACATATGAGGGAAAACATATGTCGTTTAGTTTTGTGAGTCTGTGTTACTTCACTTAGTTCATCAACTGAGGGATACTTAGATTGCTTCCATCTCTTAGCTATTGTGAAAAGAACAGCAACAAACATGGTTGTACAAGTGTCTCTACAGCAGGATGAGTCCTTTGGGTATATGCCAAGGAGTGGTATAACTGGGTCATATGGTAGGTTCATTTTTAGTTTTTTAAGAGTTCACCCTGTTTTCCATAGAGGCTGCACGAGTATGCAATCCCACGAGCAGTGAATGAGCGTTCCCCTTTCTCCACACGCTTGTGGGTATTTGTTATTATTTGTTCTCTTGATCCTAGCCAATCTGATTGGGGTAAGGTGATACGTTAGGGTGGTTTTAATTTGCATTTCCCTAATTACTAATGATGTTGAACACTTTTTGAGATGTTTCTTTTCTATCTTTATTTCTTCCTTTGAGAACTCTTTGTTTAGATCTTTAGCCTATCTTTTAATTGGGTCATTTGTTTTCTCGCTTCTTTGGCTTTTGAGTTCTTTATATATTTTGGATGTTAAACCTCTGTCAAATGTGTCACTGGTGAAGATTTTTTTCCCATTTTGTGGTTTTTTGCTTCACTGTTTTGATTGTTTCTTTTGCTGTACAGAAGCTTTTTAGTTTAATGAGGTCCCACTTATTGATTGCTGACCTTAATTCCTGAGCAACTTCTGTCTGATTTAGAAAAATCCTTTCCTACACCTATATTCCGGAAGTTACTGCCAATATTTTCTTCTAATAGTTTCAGGGTTTCCAGTTTCACATTGAGGTCTTTGATCCATTTGAAGTTGACTTTTGTGCATGACAAAAGATAAGGATCTAATTTCATTCTTCTACCGGTGGAGATCCAGTTTTGCCAGTGCCATTTGTTGAAGATGCTCTTTCTTCCATTGTGTGTTCTTGGCACCTTTGCCAAATATCAGGTGGCTGAATTGCATGTAATCAGGTTTGGATCTTCAATGATATTCCATTGATCTATGTGTCTGTTTTTGTGCCAATACCATGCTGTTTTTATGACTATGACTCTGTAGTGTACTTTGAGATTTGGTATAGTAATCCCCCCAGCGTTGCTCTTTGTGCTCAGGAATTGCTTTGCCTATCTGGGGTCTTTTGTGCTTCCATATGAATTTAAAGATGCATTTGTTTAATTCTGTGAAGTATGTTACAGGGATTTTGATTGGGATTGCATTGAATCTGTACATTGCTTTTGGTAAGATAGTAATTTTCACAATATTAATTCTTCCAATCCATAAGCATGGGAGGTCCTTCCATCTCCTGGTGTCTTCCTCAACCTCTTTAACAATTGAAAATTTTCATTGTAGAGATCTTTGGTGTTTTTGGTCAGGTTTATTCCAAGATATTTTAATTTTTTGTAGCACTTGTGAATGGGAACACTTCCCTTTATTCTTTCTCCAATTGCTTGTTATTGGTATATAGAAAGGCTACTGTTTTTTGTAGATCAATTTTATACCCTGCCACTATACTGAAAGTGTTGATCAGTTCTAGGAGTTTTCTGGTGGAACTTTTGGGATCTCTTAGGTATAGTATATCATCTGCAAAAAGTGACAGTTTGACCTCTTCTTTTCCAATTAGTACTCCTTTAATTTCCTTCTCCTATCTTACTGCTCTAGCAAAAGTTTCAAGCAGGATGTTGAAAAGGAGTAGAGATAGTGGGTATCCTTGTCTTGTTCCTGATTTTAATGGGACTAATGGGAATGCTTCCAGTTTTTCTCCATTTAGAATGATGTTGTCTGTGGGATGGTATATATAGCTTTAGTTATGTTGAGGTATGTTCCCTCTAGTCCAATTCCCTCTAGGACTTTGAACATAAATGCATGCTGAATTTTGTCAAAAGCCTTTTCTGCATCTATTGAGATGACAATGTGGTTTTTGTCATTGAGTCCATTTATATGATTAATGTCATTGATTGACTTGCATATATTGAACCAGCCCTGAATCTCTGAGACAAAGCCTACTTGATCATGATGAATGATCTTACTGATGTGTATCTGTATGCAATTTGCAAGTATTTTGTTGAGAATTTTTGCATCTATGTTCATTAAGGATATGGGTCTATAGTTTTCTTTTTGGGTCATGTCTTTACCCTGTTTGGGTATTAAAGTGATGCTGGCTTCATAGAAGGAATTTGGGAGTTCTCCTTCTATTTTATCATTTTGAATAATTTAAGTAGTATTGGTTGAAGGTCTTCTTAAATGTCTGGTAGAATTCTAGTGTAAATATTTTTGCATTTGTTGAGGTTTGGTTTGTGGCCCAGCATATGGTTAATTTTTGGAAAAGTTCCATGAGGTGCTGAGTAGAAAGTGTATTCTTTGTTGTTTAGGTGGAATAATTGAAAGATGTCTGTTAGGTCCATTTGGTGTATGGTATCATTTAACTCAGACATCTCTTTGTTTATTCTTTGTCCAGTTGACCTGTCTAATGGAGATGGTGGGGTACTGAAGTCCCCTATTACTGAGTTGGGGTTGATCTGTGTCTTAAAGTCCTGTAGTGTTGTTTTTATGAATTTGGGTGCACCAGAATTTGGTACATATATATTAAGGATTATAATATCTTCTTGGTTAACTGTTCCTTTGATCAGAATGAAGTGAACCTCCTTATCTCTTTTGACTAGTTTTACTTTGAAGTCTATTTTGTCATTGCAACCCTTGCTTGTTTCTTAGTGCCTCTTGCTTGGAATATTCTTTTCCATTCTTTTACCTTAAGGTAATGCTTGTCCTTGAAGGTGAGATGAGTTTCTCACAGACAGCAAAGAGATGGATTTTGTTTTTTAACCCATTTGCTTAGCCTGTGTCTTTTGACTTGGGGAGTTCAGTCCATTGATATTTAAGGTTATTATTGAAAGGTGTATATTTGTTGCTGTCATTTTGATTGCTTTTTTGTGTTCTCTGTGTAATTTTGTGTTTCCTAGATTATATCTTTATTTTCTTTTGTTGCCCCAAGGTATAGTTGTTTCTCTGTATTGCTTCAAGTATCCTTTGAAGGGCTGGTTTTATGGACATGTATTCTTTCAAGCTATTCAGGTCATGGAAGATTTTTTCTTTCTCCCTCAAATATAATAGACATTTTTGCCAGGTATACTATTCTGGGCTGGTCATCTATTGTCATGTAGAACTGGAAATACGTTAGTTCAGGCTCTTCTGGCTTTCATAATTTGCATTGATAAATCAGCTGTAATTCTGATGAGCTTTCCTTTTTAGGTGACTTGTTTTTCTTTTGCTGCTTTCAGTAGTCTCTCTTTGTTCTGTACATTTAGTGTTTTTGCTATGACATGTCATGGAGAGTTTCTTTTCTGGTCTTGTCTATTTGGTGTTCTATATGCTTCCTGTATTTGTATGGGGATGTCTTTCCTTAATTTCAGGAAATTCTCTTCTACAATTCT
>NW_008349975.1:603994-607346 GCF_000622305.1 Nannospalax galili | reverse complement strand
CTTCATTTCTGAGTTTTTCTCAATGTTTCTGTCTCTTTTGTGAGTTCATTCAGAAGTTTATCCCTATCTTCTTTTAGCTCTTTGATTTGTGTGTTTGTGTGTTCTTTAAATTTGTTGAATTCCTTGATCTTGTTCATGATTGTTCTTTTAAATTCAATGTCCTGGGTTATCTCTGGGGGTTCTCCTTGTAGAACTCTTCTACAGGATTGTTGGGCTTTGCTGGGGACATAGTGTTTTGGCTTTCCATTTTATTATTGTTTCGTTGTGGTTTCGGAATGTGAATTTCTTTTGTTGTTTATGATTCTGATATGAGAATTAAATTGAAGCGTGCTTCTGTTTGAATTATCCCAGTACCTAGATCCTTTATTTATTGGTTATGTAAAGCTGGTTGTTACAGGGTTCAGGTTCTTTTAGGTTTATTTTGGAGGGAACTGATGGCTTCAGATCAGCTATTCAGGGATACCCACAGAAGCTCAATTCAGGTTCTAGTGGGGTGGGGGGCGGCCAGAACTTGGCACTCTCTGGTAGTCTGCTGATATCCCAGCTTTAGCCTACTGTCCTGGTTTGTTTCTTCATTGCTGTGACAAAACACTGACCAGTACCAACTTGGGGAGGAAAGGGTTTATTTGTCTTACATCTCCCAGGTCGCATGCAGTTCATCAGGGAGCCCAAGGTAGGAACTCAGGGCAGGAACCTGGAGGCAGGAGCTGGAGCACAGGCCATGGAGGAATGCTGCTTATAGGCTTGCTCCCCTGGCCCCTGCTCAGCTTGCTTTCTTATGCAACACAGGCCCACCTGCCCAGGGGTGGCACCACCCACAGTGGGCTGGGCCCTCCCACATCACTCATCAAGAAGATGCCTTTCAGACATGGCCACAGGCCATTCCAATAGAGGCAATTTCCCCATTGAGGCTCCCTCAACCCAGGTGTGTCAAGTTGACACTAAAGCTATCCAGCACACCTACCAAAGCCAGATATGCCCTGGGGCCTTGGGATGGGCCTCACAAAATCCCAGGTAGGGGGATGGTATGGTGCAATTAGGGGAAGTTCACAACCATGTGGAGGCAGGATTGGGGGCTGTCAGGCTGTCTCCTGGGTTCTCAGGCCCTTTGGTAGTTGGAGGCCAGAGGGAGGCCAGAACCTCTGGTGGTTGGTCTGCTGAGCTCTGAGCAGCTACCCTGATGGAGGAGGTCCAAACCCACCATCTCAGGCTGTCCCCAGTAAATAAAAATTTTTAAAAAGAGTCCTACACCCTACACACCTAAAAGCCATATGACTTGTGTCCTAAAACTTTTTACTTTAAAAATTAGATTATTTATTTATTTACTTATTAATGTCTTTTTGAGGCAGTGTTTCCCTGTAGCACCAACTGGTCTGGCACTCATCATGTAGACCAGGCGGGCCTCCATCTCACAAAGATCAGCCTGCCTTTGCCTTATGAATGCTGGGACTACAGGTGTGCACATCATGCCTGGCTATTTCAACCTTTGCTCCTTCTATGAATTTTGGTTTTAAATTAATGACCATTTAGGAAAAATCTCTCACCCTTACTAAAGCAACTCATTATAATAATTCACTAGAATCGTAAGGCCATACAGTTCTTTGACTAGAAGTACAATGAAGTACACTGTGGGTTAGATTATCTATTATATTAAAGTAACACAGGGGCCTTTTAGAAAAAAGAGTTGAGAATTAGAAAACTTAAGGATGTGTTTTTGGAGGCAATAGCAATTGGAAAAAAGCCCAGGCAGGGATCAGATGCTTATTTTAAGCTGGTTCTTTGGGAAATAAAACTACAGCAAACCGTGAATTTCTAAAAAGCTTAGAAGTCAAAGGAGTTGAAAATAAAATTTATATGAAAGTCTTCAATACTAAATATATTGCATTTTGTAACATTGTGTTAAGTAGGAAAATGTTTACAGGCTTGTTTAAGTTGAATTAATGATGAAGTGGAATTACTGCATTTTGTGATTCAAGAAATAAATGAAAATGATATGAATCATATAAATGATAGGTTTAGGATAAAAAATGAATCCCTAATTTTAAAGTGGAATATTATCTTCTTAGGAACACATCTAGTTAATCTAATAAATGAAGAAACCATATATTTTAAAATTACAAGAGACTTTTGTGAGCAATTGGGAGTTGCATTAAACTAAAATGAGTAAGAATCAGGTAAGACCTCTCATCTGGATTAATGGGACCTGCTCATATGAGGGAAGCCAAGCCTGGCTTTGCTGGAGGACTCCAGAAGTGCAAGGCTTTATTTGAAAGCGATTTATCTTTGCTCTGGAAATTGTTATTGAATGTGTTAAAGCTGTAATGAAATGCTTCTTCTAATCATGTGGTTATTAAATTATTTTTTTAAAAACTTCAGGAAATTACTTCCACTTTGGAACATAGAATTGGGGTAACCCAAATCTCTGTTCCAGTCCATGGTCACTCAGAGTTCAGAATAAACTGTCCCTTACACCTTTACAAACAGAATACCCAATCCTTTAAAATTACAAGTTGCTCAGACCAATCAAAGAAGCTAAATACATTCCTATGACCTAGAGTCAAATCTCTAGATGAAAATTATTAATTCATACTGAACCAAAAGTACGAGTTTGGACCAGCAGGATCTTCCATTTTATAGTTTAAAAATCCCAATATTGTTAATTTCATAACATTTAACTTGTTATATCGAGATTGACAGCAATGGAAAAAAGAGTACAAGAATGATGTTGGGTACCGTTGGTGACGTTCTCACCCAAGAGCACTCAGGAGATAAAGAGCACACGGGTGTGGAAAATACTCTCTGCCATATATGCTGGCAACGCTGCATATTTCATCTAATCAAAAATTACGCAAATTTTAGGAGGACAGATGCTTAATGATTCATGAGCATCCACACACTACAATAATTTTCTTTTTTCTTCATCTTCTGAGTAAAAAACTATAGGTTTGAAAAAAATTGATTACCATGCTTGATTTGTCTTATTTTTTTTGAAAATTATGTGTATGTACTTGTGTCTGTATGTATGTTTATGCACATGAGTGTAGGTACTTATGGAGGCCAAAGTCATGGGATCTCCTTGGAGTTAGAGTTGCAGGAAGTTGTGAGTCGTTTACCAAATGTGTTCCCTGCAAGATCAGCACATGCTGTTAACACTTGGCCATCTCTCTTGTCCCACGATGTGTAATTTTAAAGGATTGGGTATTCTGTTTGTAAAGGTGTAAGGGACAGTTTATTCTGAACTCTGAGTGACCATGGACTGGAACAGAGATTTGGGTTACCCCAATTCTATGTTCCAAAGTGGAAGTAATTTCCTGAAGTTTTTAAAAAAATAATTTAATAACCACATGATTAG
>NW_008349975.1:592763-603935 GCF_000622305.1 Nannospalax galili | reverse complement strand
TTCAAAAGTGGCTGTAAATTTTTAGGTTCACAGTTGAATTAATACAGTTGTTATACCATATTGAACTCAGTATAAACCCTATAAGACATAAAATTCATTACCATTGAAATCTACCTGAAGTTTTTATAATAACAGAACAAAGAGAGTCATAAATCAAGGCATTTTTTTTTTTCAAATGCATTGGTGGATTTGTTAAGTAGGCTGTTATAACAAAACGGAAATGACAGCTATAGGCCTCAGATGCGGTCTGAGGATGCTCACTCACCCTTTTGGTTTGTAGAAGCTAAGATTTTGTTAATACATTCCAAAATTTTTTTTATCTGTTAGTCACAGGATGTTAGGTCAGAAACAGGTGGACAAGGAAGGAATGGCTATTTAGGGGCTAAGGATAGCCCCAGATAGATTGTAATTAGGCTCTGGACCTTGAAAATTCGAAACTCTCCACAATCATTGAGGCACTAATCAGTTAACCAGCCTTTTAGGAGATTCGGTTGAACATACAGTGCCCCCCCCCCCAGTCCCTGGGAACTTTCTTTCATAGTTTTCTCTGTTAAACAGCATAGATAGACCAACAAAAATTTATATATTTTTTAATGTTTGTCACTAAACAAAACAATTGTGAAATTTCTAGTAACAGAAATATTAGTATATTATGAACTGTAATGTGTATTATGATTTTATAATAGCATACATCAGCATTAACTTTTGTTTATCTTGATTATAATGTATCTAGGACATAAAAAAAAGCATGGATGTTTTGACAATTCTACAGCCTCTGTTGTTCTCACAACAGGAATCTTGGCCTATGATACTTCAATATTTAGCTACAAAATTCTGACAATCACAATTTCAAATGTGAAAATGAAAGAAACTCTGAATCTGGAGCTCAAGAAATTATTTTGTTAAAATCTATGAAAGATGAAACTGGAGTTAGTGACCAATTTCATTAAATGAGCTGTGACTCTCCAGAATAAAAGATGCGTCTATGTGTTCCTGAGCACTATATTATTTGATGGAAATTTATCTCTACTAGAATATGATAATAGAAAGTAGCTAGGCTAAATTAGTTAAATTCATTTGCTGCACAACTCCTTTATTCAATAATCACCCCTCTCTTTAGAAAAAGTATTTATATCATGAGATAATTTAGTGTAGATTATAAGACCTCATTTCAGTTTTCATTTATTTTCTAGTCCTGACTTATCACCTTACAATGTCTAAACTCTCTACAACTGAATTTCTCTATACATTCTGAAATTCTTCATGCAGGAAAAAACTCCCTATTTACCTTATGCATAGCAATATCATCATCATTACAGCACAGTACAGCTATTTAAAAATCCTCAAAGTACAAGAACTATTTTTCCATTCCAAAATAATCCAACTTTTTTCTTTTTTGGCAGTGATTGTGAAAGTTGAGTTTTCTTTTTAATTCCTCTGACCATTAATGCAATAAGAAATAGACATGACTAGTCACTGTATATATTCGTATCATTGAACCATTTAGAAAATGTGATTCTTTGACAAATCTGTTTTTTTATGGAGGGGTTTTGTAATCTGAAAAATTTCCTTTCATTCTTCTGTTTAAAAGTATATCAAATCATTCTATTATAGCATTATTTAATTATATTGGTATGTATAAACCATAGTTTAATATTTTAAAGATCCTTAGTTCTGTAGCTTTTTTTTTGTACATAATAGTGTGCACAAAGGGTTGAAAGAAAGAGTTTGTAAGCTGTGAATGAAAGTTCCCAGAAAAAAACTCTGCATCTTGGACTGAACCCCCGACAGTTCTGACAAACTGGTTAACACTTCAGTGACTGGAGAGTTTGGAATGTTGCCTGTCTAGAGCCTAATTGCCATTTATCTTGGACCATCTTTAGTTCTCTCAACAGTCACTCCTTGCCCACTTCTGTTTCTGACCTAACATCCTGTGACAAACAGATAAAAAGTTTTTGGAATGCACAAACACAGCAGACCATCAGCTTACATAAACCCAAGGCCTAAGAAGCCTGCCAGACAGCATCAAAGGCCATAACAGAATTCTCCCTGCTCTCCTCTACCCTGCCTCTCTGATGTCTCCACCAATGTATTGGAAGAGTATATTGATTTATGTCTTTCCTTGTTCTGTTCTGTTACTACAAAACTTCATGAATCTGTCACCACATTGGAACATGGAATTTGGAGTAACCTGAATCTGTGTTCGTTGGTCATGGTCACTCATATTTTACTCCAGAACAAATTATCTCCTATCCCCTTTGAGGTTTGCTTTTGAGTCAGAAAAAGCAGAAGCTGATTTATTTTGATAGATTCTCCTATGTAATAGTGTTATACCAAAGTACTGTTACAGGGTGAGTAGCTATGGTGTCCCATGGAGTCTTCACAAACTGATGAAAATGGAAACCCAGATATGGTAATTACATCCTCCCCACTTGTTTTCTTAAATATGATATTAAACCCTATGTTATATTTACAATGAAAGAACACTTAAAATTTAAATATCAAAGGAGCAGGAAAGGAATTTCTTGATCTTAAAAGTTTAGTTCATTTTCAGATTCAATTTCATTCTTTAAAAGAATATAACTTAAAAAATTTAGATTCTATTTAAAAAATTAGAAACATTTATTAACACAGGGATTTTCTCACTTTTAAAATACAAAATATATTGTTTTGAAAGATAGTAAAGTTTTGCATCTACCTAATTGGTAGTACAGAATTAGACATATTGATGTTTTACAAAATGAAATTTGATCTCTACCTTATATTATTTAAAGTATAGCCAAAATGTATCTATATTCTCATAAATTTCTTAAAAATATTTGAAGAAAATATAGGAGAAAAGAAGGAAAGAAAGCTTTATAACTGTAAATGGGACAAGACTTACACAAGAATCAAAACTCAGCCCTGTAAATCCCTGTTCTTTGTTGGTGGAAACAAACCAACGCCATGTACTTCTTCTAGGAGCATTTTAGAAGTCACAATTCTCAGTTTTCAGTCTAGGGTCTTTACTCTAAATATCCAGTAATTTCTGTGCATAGTAAGTGGTTCTCAACTCTGTTTGCAATTTAGCATCTGCTGAGGACCATGTTCCCTTATCACCCCAACCAACTGAATCTGAATTTGCAAATATGGAGATTAGGGCAGCAGTCTTTTTAGGTCCTTAGTGAACCTCATTTCTAGCATGAATAAGGAACTGCTATTCTTGAGAAAAGCATAAATAATCAACTCTTTGATAAGTGAACAAAGTTTAAAAGTAGACATATGTTCAAAGAAAATATTTGCAACATGAATATAACCAAGAGCTAATTTCCCTAAAATGATTATTTTAATCATTGACTGGAAGGCTCTTAAGTGTCCACTGTAACAAAACCAATTATTTTCCACATGCTGAGATTTTTCATATAACTAAGCACATATCTATAGCAAACTTGTAAACAAAGATTGCATTTTACTAATTTTTATATAGGTGAAATCATACAGTTTAACATATAGTGGGAACTTTAGCTTAAAGTCATTTCACTAATGATGAGGAAGCTATGACTTTGATCAACAATGATGCACTATAGTCTCCACATCAGTCTGACTCAAGTTAAAAGGATGAGGATGTGTTGAGAGTGACAGTGGAAACTTCGACAGGATCTGGGAGACATAACTAATACTCCCCTTGGAAGGCAACTGGGCAATGACTGTCAGCATTACAATTGCACAAATAATTTGTCCCAACAATTTCACCTCTTAGAATACTCAGAAAATTACAAAAAGAATTATTAATCTATAATGGAGAAAAATAGGAGTTAGCATACATAAACATCAGATAATATTATTATCTTAGTTGCTTTTCTGTGGCTGTGATAAACCACTGTGACAATGGGAACTTATAGAAGGGACAGTTTATTGGGGCTTACAGTTCCAGAGGGATCGGCGTCCATCATGGTAAGGAGGGATGGTGGAAGGTGTGACTGGAGTAGAAAGCAGATGCAGAAAGCAGGCACAGGAAGCAGAGAACAAGCTGAGATCCAATAAGGTTTAAGCACTCTTCAACCCCAGTGGCCACACCTTCTAAGACCTCCCCAAACAGCAGCACCAAAGAAAATGTCTGAATACTTGGAACCCAGGGGGGACATTCTCATTCAAATCACCACACTGACTAAGACAATATTTAAATGTTAATTGTGATTAAATTTATCTTGGAAAATATCCAGGAGTAACAGAATTCAGTAAGTCTATATTATACCGTTAAAAGAGAAATGTATAAATGTCTTACTTTTGCTCACCTTCATTTTGGTGTAAGATGTTATTTACTTGTAGAAGGCCTGACAGAGTGTCCATTGAGCTAAAATATCAATATCTGCTGGCATGTAAGGTCAAAGGGTGAAGTAGAACATTTCACTTTTGATATTCACCGTGCTTTTCTTTCTTACCCCCTTTAAATATTTTCCTATTTTAAATGTTGATGTAGCTGAGTGTTAGAACACTTGGCTAGCAAGTGTGAGTACATTGGTTCAAACTGAACTACAATTAGGTGAATAAAAATAAATAAATCTTTAATTTGGGAGGCATGTGCCTAACACAAGGAGGCTGAGGCACGAGAATGAATTCAGATCTAGTCTGGGCTGTGCAGCAATTCTGTGTGTATTGTTCTAATATTGTTAAAGAATGATATTTTAGAATTAGCTTATTTATATCTCTGTGAATGAAAAACTTAAGAGGTCAGGAAACAGAAGTCTTTCTTTAGGTTGTAGTGATCGAGGCAAATGCCTACACAGCATGTAAAATTGTAGAGTTTATTGTAAAAGGATTCATACACCTACAGACATTGAAATATTGGGTATCATGTAGACATTGGTCTCATGTTAGGTGATGCTGTTGAGTAAATAAAGCTATAACAACATGCCTCAAGCTACACCAGTGAAAATAGGTTATGAAAAATTTGTTAGTAAGAAATCATCTGTCAGAACTAAAGCTAGAAAGTCAAATTGCATTTAGTCATAACCTGTTAAAAGAAGAATGAAGGATGAAAAAAGTCACTCATGTAAACTTCTATCCTCCTTATCAGCCCTGGAATGCATTGACCACAACAGCTAATTCAATAATGGCACAGAAATTAAAGCATCAGTTGCTGGCAGAGATTGAAGATTAGCATAGGAAATGGACCACAAGAAGGGATGAATACATTTTATAACATGTTGAAAAGATTGTATATCCTGATTTTGATGTTTATATGACTGTATACATACACCAAAATTTGGAGAATCACATGACCTAAAAGGGAAACACGTACCTTCATAAACTTAGCCTCAAAACCAAAGATATCAATAACAAGCAAAAAAATCTATGTAATAATTCAATATACGGCAAGTTGAAATAATCTAAGAGGATATAACATTAAAATTTTGTATCTTAAAGAGTCTTTAAAAACATCTGTATTAACCTTGATCACCTTTAACTTTTGATGGGAAAGTATATAATCATAAAATATTATGCAAAGATCTTCCTATCATCCTTGATTATTTGTTCCTAGAAATAGCTGGTAACCTGAATTTAAACATAAACAGGAAAATGAAAAAATATGTTTTCTGTTTTCAAAATGTCTTCTACTGATTAGTATGAAGTAAGGAAGAAATGCTATAAATATGAGGCAGTCGTTGGATTTTGGATTCTGTTAATATTCATAGAGGCTAAAATTGCATTTCCTGGATAATGAAGTTACAGGTATAACTAAAATGTAATTTAACTTTAGATTGCACTCATGTTTATATAGCTGAACTCACACCACATAACATGTACCACGGACCTTAGCTTAAAACCATTCTTAAGGTTCATCATTTGCATTCCTATGAAGATATTAGTAAAACTGCACCATCTTTCATTTTCTAAATAAAGAACTGACTTGTTCTGACATAGCTATATTTCATTATGTAAATACACCATGACTTTACCCAATATCTGAGCATCACCTTGTGTGGTGAATTTGAGCTGGTGGAATGCTATGCTTATCTTTGCATAATTGACTGTTCCAGTCAAAGTGTTTTCTAAAACCAAAATACCTTCCTGGCTATTGGGAGGTTTTCAAGCAGAAGCGTAATTTTTTGCCCCTTCATTGAAGCTGACACAGGAAAAAACAAAATGAACACCAAGAACTAACAGAGGAAGAACGAATGGAGAAAGGAAAAGAAAGCAAAGGAAGGAAAGAAGATGAAAGGAAGGAGAATTAGAAGGAAAGAAGGAAGGGAGGGAAGACGGATGAACTATTAGCTCATGGAGGGTCCTCCGTATTCTGCTACATTAATTTTATTTGGAATCTTCACATCCTCAAAAGGCTAATAGTTCTTTTTCCTTCTGATCTCTAGAGAGAAAATGTTGGGCAGATGCACAAAGTCATCTTTTGCAAGGCAACAGGGCAAGCCCCACCCCAGTAGCTGTTAAGCCTCTATAACCTGCACTACACAGGAGCTCTTTCCTGAGTGCGGATCAAACAATTTCAGGAGCAAGGCCACTTGAGAATGACAGATTAGCTTCTAGGAAGGTTGACTTAGCACAGTGGGAAGCTAGCTTAAACACTAAGAATCAGAGCAGAAATACAGATTCTCTGAATGAAAAGTTACATTTCTATCCATGTTGTAAAGTAGAGGAAAAACAATCCATGGAGTCACAGCCATTAGCACTTGAAATTTTTATAGATAAATTTAATAAAAGATTTCATACAGAGATCAAGCCACATTATTAGTCCTAGAGAAAAAGACAGACAGAGAAAGTAAGTAAAATTGTCTTCAGGATAAAATAAGAAACTGTGTAAGTGTTGCAGAGCTACTCATACACTATTCAGATAGTATTGAACCATAAAAAGAAATTTACCAATGCATAGACAATGTATGTATGCAGGTATGTATGCATGTATGTATGTATATACGTATGTATGTGTATATATGCATACATGTATATGAATGTATTTGACTTTATAATTAGAATGTGATCCTTCTGTTTTCCACTTATCTATTATCTTTTGAAGCTCTCTGTTGAAGGGCTGTAGAGCTTGGCCTAAGGGGACAGGAGTGTGGTTCGGTGGTAGAGACCTTGATGAGAGAGAAATAGAGAGAGAGAGAGTCAGAGAGATAGATAGATGATAGATAGATAGATAGATAGATCGATAGATAGATAGATGATAGATAGATAGATGATAGATAGATAGATAGATAGATAGATAGATAGATAGATAGATAGATAGATAGAGTTGCAAAGCAAAAAGAGGACTGATTGTAGTCATCATAGTTAGGTCTGCATTCAGTTCTTTCTATATTGGTAGAAGGTCAGAAAAGGGTTCAGTGCTCTCATGATGACATGGACAGGGTTCTGCCTACTAGTCCTAAATTCTAAACTGCATCTCACACCTCCTGCCAATTTGAAGTCATTGAGTCCTAATGGGAACTATGTTAAAATATTGGCAGGGGATAAGTAAGTCACTAATATTTCCTTATACATAGTTTTTCTGCCAAGTTGAACTGATACATAAATTAGTTGTTCTGGATAGCTTCACTTGTCAACTTGACACCCTGGGTTGGAGGAACCTCAATTGAGGCATTACCTTCATTAGTTGACCTATGGCCATATCTGTGAGGCATTATACTGATTGTTGACTGATGTGGGGCGGGGGGCAACCAACGTGGGTGGTGCCACCCCTGGTCAGGCAGTCCTGGATCATGTAAGAAAGCAGGTTGAGCATGGGCCAGGGCAGTAAGCCAGTAAGCAGGGTTCCTCTATGGTCCATGCTTCAGTTCTTGCCCAGATTCCTGCCCTAAGTTCCAGCCTGACTTCCTTCAAAATCAAATAAACCCTTAAGTGCCCCAAGTAGATTTTGCTCATGTTTTATCATAGCAATGGAAAGTAACTAGGACAGTAATAAAATGCATAGAAACAGAAGGTAAATCAGTAGGACTACTCAGATTTATTTAATGGACACAGTGCTTTAGTTTCCAAAATAGAGTTCTCGAGGTGTATGTTATATTTTTCACAATAATGTTCATGTACTTAATACCATATAACTGTATACTTTAAAATGGTTTAGAATTTATTTGTAATTTGACACAATTTAAAAGAAAGAGGGGCTGAGGAGATGGATCAATCAGTCAAATATTTGCCACATAGGCATGAGGACCTGAGTTTGATTCCCAGCACCCATATAAAATGTCAGGCATGATAGCACATGCTTATAATCTCAGAGCTGTGAAGGCAGAGACAGGAGGAGTCCTAGTGTTTGCTTGTGAGCCGGTGTAGCCAAATTGATGATGTCTATGTTCAGTAAGAGACTCTATCACCCAAAATAGGCTGGAGAGTAAGTGAGGGAGATACTCAGTATTAGTCTCTGTCCTTCACATGTGTGTGGGTATACAGACACATGTGCACACAGAAGTATGCATCACAAACAAAAGAAAATTTGACATTATTTTTATTCTCTCTCTGTCTCTCTCTGTCTCTCTCTCTCTCTCTCATCAGTGCCCCTGGAGTCAGGAGAGTTCATCAAATCGTTGGAGCTGAAAAGGTAGTTGAGAGTGAGCTTCCTGACATGGGTGCTGGGAACTGAAGGAAAGAACTTCCTCTGCAAGAGCTGTAAGTGCTTTAATCACTAAGCCCTATCTCCAGTCTCTAAAAAGAGAGGGTCTGTCTTAGCAACATACTCTGTTCCAAAGGCCAAAAATGTTGAAAGTATTTGGGAGCTTGTATCTAATCCTTAAAAGATTTTAGGTTACCTCTTCAAAGGGGGGAATGGTAGAGTAGCCAAAAGCCCCATAAAAATAAATAAATAAATAAATCAAAGAAGAAGAAAGTACATGAAGTTATCAGAAAAAAGTGATGGGGAGATATTGGAGGAGTTGGAGGGGAGTGAGTGGGCATGGATTTGATCAAAACACCTTATATACATGTATGACATTCTCAATAAATTATTATTATTATTATTTTTTAAAAAGAAAGGTTGAGCACAGGCAAGGGAACAAGCCAGTAAGCAGCACTCTTCCATGATCTGTGCTCCACGTTCCTGCCTTGACTTCCCTTGATGATGGACTGTGCTTGTAAGCCAAGTAAACCCTTTCCTCCCATAAAAAGAGGGTCTGGAGAGGTAGCTCAGTGGTTAAGAGCACTTGCTCAGTGGTTAAGAGCTCTTGCAGAGGACCTGTGTTGAGTTCCCAGCATCCACTTGGCCGTTAACAACCACCTATAACCTCAGTTCCAGGGGATCTGATGCCTCCTTCTGGCTGCCACAGGCACTGCATGCACATGGTGTTTTTACATGCAGTCAGTAGGGCCTGTGCGCGCGCGCGCACACACACACACACACACACACACACACACACACACACACACACCCAAAAAAAACAAAAATAAAACTAAGATGAAATGAATTGAAAACCTTCTTTAAGACCTTGTGTCTAAATGAAGCTCTTGGCTTCTAGCATACTCAATTTTCAGGGACTTAGTTTTGAAATAAAATAATCTTGTCTAACTTAGTAAAAAAAAAATGACATGTATAAAGGAAACAGAAAAGTAGACAGGAGTATGGCTGAAATTTTCCCCTATTACACAGCCCTTGTCTGAGAGCACAGTCATAGGCATGCTAAATCCTGATTCACAGCAGACAGTAACCTTAACAGAATAGTGGTTCAATGCTATAGAACCTTGATTAAAAGTTATTAAACAAGTACAAAAATTAGAAAAATTAGTACATGAATCAATTCGTCCTCAAGGAAAACACACTTCCATTAATGGTGTGTGATCTTACAAATTTCATCTCATTAAAAATTCCCAGGGCTGGGGTGACAGCTCAGGGGGTAAGAGTGCTTTCTGCACAAGCTTGAAGGGTCTGAGTTTGGACCTCCAGAGCCCACATAAAATGGTGACTGTAACCACACATGCCTGTAACACAAGAAGTCCATAGTGCAGAAACAAGAGGATCCTAGGATTCACTGCCCAGCTAGCCTGCTCAAGACAGTGAATCCAGGTTCAGTGAGAATTCCTGTCTCCAGAAAATAAGGCACACACCTGTAGAGCAGGCTAGCCAAGACTTTCTCTGACCTCCACAGGCACATAATCACATTCATATGGTACACAGACATCTAAGATGTGTGTGTGTGTGTGTGAAAGAGAGAGAGAGAGAGAGAGAGAGAGAGAGAGAGAGAGAGAGAGAGAGAGAGAGGCTCCCCTTCTCCTGAATGGAGTTGGGGTATAAATCATTTAATTAATTTCTAGAAGACTCAGTTTCATCATTCATAAAATATAGACTATACTACTACCTCTTGCCATTGCAACTTACACATACACATACATGTGCAAATGATTATCTACATATACACACATTTGAAGTATATTTAAATGTATTTAAATTGTACGTTAGCACATTGTATGCACTAATAGCTCTTAAGGACTGCTATTTTTTTAGTTCTCTTACAATAAGCGTGCTTTAAGTAAGCAAGTTACAAGTCACATTTCATTTTTTTGCTTAGCTTATTATGGAAAGACTAGTCCTTTCTTGCACTCGATATATAGGATGCAGATATATTCTTGATGTACAAACAATTTACTGACATAGTTTCAAGTATGAACCTATCAGAGCTAATTAAAGTCATTTTATGCATTGATTTCTTTACTCACCAATTTCTCCATTTATCTGTCTACCACGATAGGTTCTGGGAAAGCCCTGCTTTAAAAACCAAGGAAGTTATCACAATGTAGAGTAACGCTTTACTTGCCAGAATAAGGAGAAGGGAAAAGAGGGTTTTCCATTCCATGCCTATTTAGAACATCACTACACAGGCTGTAGAAATTAAAAGAGGAGTTTTGAGATGGGAAGTAATAGAATGAAAATGTTTAATCAGGGAGATGATTTTATTTTATACTGATTTTTTGTATATTTCATACAGAATATCTCAAGCAATCTTAGTCATCTTTATACCCCCATCCCCAATGGCACCCTCCCATAGTCTCCCCATCCACCAACTAGAGCCCATATACTTTCAAATAAATATTTTAATTAAACTTTTGTGCATTTCTTTTTACTTTGTATGTTAATTTAATTTTTTTTCATTATAGCTTTAACATATTCAGCAACAATTTCCAGAGCAAGGATACATCTCTTTCAAAAGTGGCTGTAAATTTTTAGGTTCACAGTTGAATTAATACAGT
>NW_008349975.1:559177-592616 GCF_000622305.1 Nannospalax galili | reverse complement strand
AGTATAAACCCTGTAAGACATAAAATTGAATGAGTTTTTAACCTTTAAAGAAGATCTCCATTTCATTTTAAAATATGCTGTTTCCTACGTTTTTAATGCTACTAACACTTAGATTTTGCACATGTGTCTTTAATCTCTATGTATCTGATTATTACTAGTCATAGCTGGTTACACTCGGATCCTTGGGACTTGAGTATGGATATAAATACATCTTAATCATATTTTGACCCCTCCCTTATCTACACCTCCATAGCCAACCCACAGAATTCCATACATTCTGTCATATATGTTAAGGCCTAGCAAGTCAAGTTTGTGTATCCAGATGTCCTGTGATGTGAGTTCCTCCAGTGAAGCCTGTTCAGCCTGTCTAGCGTCACCCCCTTAATGAAGATCAACTCCCCCTCATCCCGCAGTGATCAGCTGCCAATAGTTTCTCAGTTAAGGGTGGGGTCTCCTGCTGATTTGTCCAATTCTACACTGAGGTTACTCTTATAACTGAATATAATATGATGCAGAAGAAGTGTTTAGGGAGTTTTAAATGTCAACTTTCAGCATTTCAGTTGCCAATATGTGGCTTTACTTATTCTTTTCCTACCTTCATATTTTTCCTTACCTTCTTCCAGTTTAGAGCTCTTAGGGACAGTGAGAGAAGAAATTACAAAGTAAGGAGATAGAGTAATTTGCTAGATTTGGGTATCCAGAAATGTCACAGCTGTATTATATGCCCGTTTGTACTGCAGTTATTATCCTTGTTAGAATGTAGTAATGGCTGTGCTATCTATTAAGCATTTATTTCTTAGAATAAAATTATTATAAATCATATTAGCAATATTCAAGAATTTTTAAAATTATGCACTGGAAAGATGAGGCATTAAGATTAAGATACCATATATGTCTTTATAGGAGACTATAAAGGCAGGCATATATTTCTATCTTTCTACTGTGATTACATATTTACTGACATCAGCACTGGGCACTTTTGCATATGTATAAGTCATGACTCAGGAAGAATAAATCAAAACCTTAAGAATGCAAAATTCCAGTCTCTTGAGTAACATGAAGCAGCTATTTAGACTTCAAAGATCTCTACAAACACATGACTGAGATTTTACTTCTTCAGACATACATTTCTACAGTTACATCTACTCTCCATAAGGTACATTTAGTAGAACTGAAATATTTGAAGCATGAGTAAAGTCTATTTGTGTTAGGAAAACAAAAGTAATCCCATTTTGTTTAAAATACCAGAACACTTTTTCCATAAATAACAAAAGATCCTATGAGAAGGAAAAAATATTTAAAATTTCCATCACTAGAAGAGAAAGATAGTTAATCTAAATGCATCAGAAGAGAAGAAAATGAAAGATATTCTTTAAAATTTTTTTAGTTTATTTTTATTTTGTATGTATGGGTGTGCTGCCTGCATGTATACAAGTCTACTGGTGTTGTGCAATGCCCATGGAGGACAAAAGAGGGCATTGGATCTGCTGGGACTGGAGTTACAGATTTTTGTTAGCTGTCATATGGGTGCTGGGATTCAAACCTGGGTCTTCTGCAAGAGCAGCTACTGCTCTCAACTGCTGAGCCATCTCTCCAGTCATGAAAGATATTCTTTTTAAAAGGAATTCTATGCATCAATTCAATAGTTCCTTACACAAGCATAGTCCAGACTGTTGTAAGATAACTTTCTGTACTATAGCAGATGACAGATGGTACATACGGTTTTGTTATCAGTGAGAAATTGGGGCTGAAATAGGGAAAGAAGATGAAGAGAAGAGTTGAAAACCCCAACTCATACTGGGAATATGGAAACCAGAAGGTATGGTGTGTGAAATCAGCATGTATTAATACAGTGTTGATCTGGTATTTTATAACTGAGTTTCATGATTAGGAGAACCAGAAAGGGGTCAAAAGTGAGAAAGAAAGAGCCCTGGAAACGGATACGCATGTGATTCCAGGAAACTTCCTATGTAAGTCCTGTGGAAAAAAGATAAACCAACTGATCGAAGTATGCCAAGGAACAGAGCAACTTTCCCTAATGGTCAGAGAAGACAAAGGAACTCATGGAAGCAGAAAACTTTCTTTTTGAGTTGAATTTTCTGGCCCCACCTCTTAGGCATGACTTTATTTTTCTGAGGCTATATTTTTAATATTATTAAGAACAAATAAAAACAAAGGTAAGGCAGTCTGATCTATTTCACAGGGTCATTGTGAGACTACAGTAAATTTATGCATGATGCCACTTCAGAATTTGCATAACATGCAAATGATTCAAAGTGAAGACTACATTCCAGGTAATGCATAATCATTACTTCCAATGTTATCAGCAAGACCAAGAAAGGCAAAGCACATAGCTACAGAGCTTCTGTATTTGTAACACTGATAGCATAGCCAGGGTCAGAGCAAATACAAATGAAAAAAAGACAATTTCCCCTGCTGCAGATAAGAGAAGATACCACATTCACCAAGAACTCTTACCAGGTGCCTCTCTTTCCTTAGGCCATTCAGTTCCATTACTTGCAATTTTAAGTATCTTTGAAATATAGAGGAATAGTTTTAAAGACCTGTGTAGGCTCTTGGCAATTTTAAGATCCAGAAATATCTTTATCAAGGATCTGGGAGTCATACTTTGAAATGTCATCACAAAAGGACTGACTGGCAACGTACTTCACTGGTAGAGTGCTTTCCCGGCATGTGAAGAGCCCTTAAATTGATCCTCAGAGACCTCCTGGACCCCACAAAGGGATAAAAACACACTGAAATGTCATCACCAAGAAAGGTCCACCTCCTTGTCTCAGTTTCTGTACAAACATATGATCAACTCAGCAGTAGCACACTCCAAAAGTACCTCCTGTGATGTAGATAGGAAAAACTCATTAAGCAGTGGGATGATGCCACTTAGCTAATATTCAGAAGACCAAACAAATTTAGGATGAGCAATGTGTGACAAATAGTGCTGTCAATTCTGATTGAGGAACAGAGAACATATGTGTAAATGCTGTGTCCACTTGGCTATATGTGAGGGCGAACTTTCCGGCCTTTGCAACCTCATTTGCATTTGGTATCTTTTTTCATTTCACATTCTGACTTAAGTTATATGATATTTTCTGGGTTGGAAGAAAATTTAGCTTTTAATTTTTATTCCCCCCCCAAGAATAAGTAGCATGGTGTTTAACATAATTTAAATGTTTTGTTGATGGGGCGTTAAATGAAAGCTCTGGTATTGCAACCTTTGATTCTGCTTACTCAAGTAGCTGAATTTATACTCTGAACTAATCTTAACTTATTTTGGGGAACAGGAAGGTCCAAAACCAGAAATTCCTCTTGTGGGGGAGGAAGAGGCCCTAGCCAAAAATGATGGATCTAAGATGGTTGCCAGAGTGACTTGTGACAAGCTATAAATTCATTCTAGTTACAGGGGCAGGATAAGTGAGACCCTCACACCACCAATGTCAGGATGCTTGATAACTGCAGGATGCTTGATAACTGTCATGATCACCACCATCAGGGCAGGATAAGTGAGACCCTCACACCACCAATGTCAGGATGCTTGATAACTGTCATGATCACCACCATCAGAAAAAAAAATTATAAAAGGAATTTAAAGAGGTACTGCTTAAATTCCCTAAAAATATCCATCCAGATGCCTGTGTTCAGTGCCTTTAATCCCAGCCTTTAGGAGGCAGAGGGATCTCTGAGAGATCAAGGCCAGCCTGGCACATATAGTGACTTCCAGGGGGACTGGGGCTAGGGTGACCATATCAAAAAACAAAACAAACAAACAAAACAAAATAAGCAAACAAACAAAATATCCATCTACTTCCAGGAAAAAAAAGAATATTCTGCCAGTGAGTCTATAGAAATGTTATGTTGGAAATAAAAATGAACCACTCCCAAATCCCTCACTGCAAAATGTACATCTCTAAGTAGGTCTTGGTGGTAGTGGGGGGATAGGAAAGCCAGAAAGAAATGTGTTGCCTCTGAAAACCCCTGAGAAAGGCACATACAGTGCCTGAACATTAGTGCATATGTATACCTGGGGGCTGTATGGCCAGGCAGGAGAGAACTCCCCACGAGTAGTTGGTCCAAGAGACTCCCAAAATAACACAGGCTATTGCCAGAGTTCTTGATTATCTCCCAGAACTAGAAGATAAGACCCTATTGGTGAAAACAAGGCATACATAAGACACAGGACTTGGAGTAATGGAACAGGAACTGACCTGGAAACCTTTTCTACCTGAAGTTTAGCTCTCACAGTTCTGGAGCATACTATGCAAGCTGCTATGTGAGAAAAATCAGTCAGTGGTCCAACCCAGTCCTGAATCCCAATAACCATAATGACCAGCATAGCAAAATACCTCTATTGGAGCAGTAGTGGTGCTGTTATCTGTCTAATTGGAATTAAACTCCTCTCAATGGGAATGAACACAGGGTAGCACTGTAAACACAGCTAAATACACATGGCTGGACAGGTCATAGATCCTAGAGATAACTCTATGACATCTCTAGACAAATGAAATTTCTTACCATATGCTAAATAGGAATCCTTATATTTACAGATAAGTATACCATTCACCACTCACCAAAGAAGCTCCTTTTTGCAAAAGATGGAGGCTACTGCTGAATTCCACAGCTGGTCAGACATAGAGAATACATGTCTGAAAGATGCCCAGTCCTAGGTCACATATCTAAGACCTCTACACCTAAGACTTATGGAACTTAGCAGAATAGGGGATAGAGAAAAACTAGTACATCCCTCAACTCTCACCAGAATGTGATACACACAAAAGGTCACAACTGACCAACTTTTAAGAAATAAGAGACTGTAGAGTGCGTGTCCCTGGATAGGATTCCTATATCAAAACTCTCCCACCCTATGGCTCAGGGATCATTGTGGAAGAGGGGGCGAAAAGATTGTAAGAGCCAGGGTTGGTCCATGAACATAGGGAAGCAGAAGCTTTCAGTCCAATGGAAGCTTGCACATGTGAACTTGTGACAATGGTGGCATTGAACACAAGACCCATGCTAACTCACACAAGGGCCCAGAGTGGAGTGAGGGAAATGGGTGGTGTGTCAGCCCTAGTCTGGGAACTACTAGAGACAGATGACTTCTGGGTGAGGGAGAGTAGTCCTTACCAACAATATCTAGATAGGTTGACTCTAGTGGGTGAATTTTCACCGAAGGGCATCTAGGTACAAATGCTTGACTGGATATGACTTAATATGTATGGCAGAATACATGAGGTCCAGTGGGGGAGTGGGGCCCATGGATGGGGAGGGGGTCTAAATTTGATTAAGAACTGTTTTATGAAATGTACAAAAGTGCGGTAATTTTTTAAAAGGGTGGATCTCTGAGGAGAAAGGCTACCTCATAGTTCTAATGAGTGGGGGATACATTTAAATCCATAGGCACATGTTTCCTGGATTTTGTTTGATGTCTGGTTTTATATGATGTTGGTAAGGCAGAGATAGGTTGAGGGTCTGTTCTCAGTTTTGGCCAAACTGTAAATAACATAATTTTTCAAATTTTATAAAAGTGATATCCTTTTCTCTTAAATGCAAGCATGCATTCAGTCCAAAGCCAAGCTTGTGAGGGTGAGGCGTTCCAATGATAATTTCACTACCTTATCATCACTCTAAATTATTTATCTAATGCATGTGTGTGTAAGTGTGGGTATGAACATGTTACACATGTATGTGCAGATCAGACAACTACAAAGTGTACGTTCTCTCCTTCCCCTATTGGTGGGCACAAGGGACTGAATTCAGGTCATCGCATCAGGCTTGGTGACTGGAGCCTTTAGCTGTTGAGTGCTCTCATAGACCCCTCGTTTCTTTTATTCCTATATCCACAACTTTCTCAGCGTCCATGAGTTGAGAAGCTGAACTGTAAACCTCTTGACCTATTCTTTGGCCAAAGAATAAACCTTCTTACATTATCCAAGCAATATTGGTCCCATTATTAGTTCTATGATTCCTACCAGGAAATAGGAACCAGTTTGGGTTAAAAGGGAAAAAAAATAATCACTATAGCATTGGGTGTATAACTCAGGATAAGTTACAATCCCTCTATACTTGTTTGTTTATTCTAAAATGGGAGTACTGATAGTTGGCTCATATGACTATTATGATAATTAAATAAGACAAAAGAGACACATTATAAACTGTCATGACTGTTAGATGTAGAAAACACATTATGATAGTAAATGGAGCATTGTTATCAATTATTAGCAACAATACTTCACACAATTTATGTATTTTTCTTTGTAAATTAACTAGTTAATCTTTTTTACATTAAACTTTTAAAAATGGAAACGAGGATTTTAAGAATAGCCAGATTTCACTTCCCAACTTTCTGGAAAGTGAAATGATTTGATGAAAGTTATACGATTCATCTGTGCTAGGAATAACACAACTTCTTGATGGGCTTCTTACCCTTTGTAGCTGAACTGTAACATTGTTGAAAACAGTGAAATATAAAAGAAATTTATCTTACCTATCCTTGGGAGGTGGGGAGGAAAGCATATTTTCCAGACTGAGAGAATTATTTTGAGGGATAAGAAAATGGAAGTTGAAACATAAAATAGTCATTGAAGTAAAATTCGCTTGATTTCAGGGCAATAGTACTTTTCATAAATTTGGTAACAACACTCTACAGATGAGCATGATGATGATGATGATGATGATGGTGATGATGATGGTGATGATGATAGCCACAGTGCACTGATAACTAGGAGAACGGCAGTGCTTATGATGAAATCATGAAGTGATGAAGGATGACGGTGAAATGTTAAATGACAAAAACTGTCCTTTCACTCCTGCCAACCTAAGAGTCTCTCTTACCAGTAAGCCTGACAGCTTTCCTGACTGACCTATTATACATTTTTAGCAAACACGAGGAGTTCGACATCTACTTGTTTCACTAATATGCCCCCCTTTGAGCCCCTTTGTTTTACATTGTAAGTCCCTTCTAACAGTGTACCTTTAATTCTACCCCATCTTGCTTTATTGGATCCTGTTTATACACGGTCCCTCCTCTTGTTTTGGACTTCTATGACTGCTTATGCTAATCAGGTAAATATATCTCATCATCAGGTTATGTACCCTAGAACCCAGTGCTCAACACGTTTCAGAACCGCTCTTTATTTTGACTCCCAGTTTTGTAAGTAACATCATATACAAAGTTTTGTATCTTTGAATAGAAATTGATGTTACTACGTAATCTATTTTCTCAATCATTCCACTACTGTGTCAAACTTATCTTAAGGAGATGACCCCTCCTCTTACCCCTGTCTTATGTTATTCCTCTTATGGGAAAGCAGTGTCTTTTACTCATTTTGGTTTAAGTTCTTCAGAATTATTTCTCCTTTTTTTCATTGTCCAACAGTAGCTAATCATCATAAAAATTTCTACTTCAAGGCATTGGTCATTCACAACACATGTATTTTCTTATAATCATTTTGCTAAGGAATCCTGTCAAATGCCCTCTAAAATGCTAAATACACTTTTTAGCTTTTGTCTGGTCACTTTGGAGTATTTGTCAAAAGTCTCAGCACTCAGAGGCAGAATAGGGTGGCTGTCTGTGAGATCAGTACTAGCCTGGTCTACCTAATGAATTCCATGCCAGCTGGTGCTATAGGGAGCCCCTGACCCCTCTAAACAAAAACAAGTTGTTTCTTGCTTACATCAGATTTATAAGATTTAATTTCCATTATTTACTTTTTGTTTTACAAAACAGAGTTGGGTTTAATAAAGTTATTTTAATATAGCTGTTAAACACAAGGGTTAAGAGAAAGAGAGGTGCTCAGACAGAGAGAAAGACACACCACTGAGCATGGGGTGGTTTCTCACACTTGCTTGATTTCTGATAGTTCCTTAGTGTCTACTTCTTCAATGTAGTCAGACTGGTTTTAGCAATTTCTTCTTTTAAAAATTGTGCTATGTATGATGTTTCTTTCTAATCTCAAATATTAAGTAATGATAAAAATCTTAGACACAAATCTATCACTAGTAGTACAATAAGTTTTGACCCATTTGATAGGTCAAAATCTAACAATTTTCAGGATTTGACTTGAATGCCACCTTTTACTCCATGAATGTCAAAGATGAATAAGAACATTTTTATTGAGTTACTTCTAAACCTCTCCCAAGTTTGATCTATGGTAATGTATTGCTTAACAATGACATATTAAAAAAATGAACCTAGTTGGTGTGGTGGCACATGCCTTTAATCTCAGCACTCAGGAGGCAGAATCAGGTGGCTCTCTGTAAGATCAGCACTAGCCTGGTCTACCTAATGATTTCTAATCCAGCTGGTGCTATAGGGAGACCCTGACCCCTCAAAACAAAAACAAAAAATTAAAACAATGACAAATGATGAGCATAGTGCATGATAAGCATCTTTATATGAATTACCATCTCTAAAATACTTGCTTCAGGGAAGTATATATTTAATCTCATGATGTGTTTGTTGCTCAAAGTCTTATTCCTTTTAATATTGTCAGTGATTAAAAAAGCATCATTGATAATGGATTGTATTTCTGGTCACCTCTTAATAAGATTCACAGTTAATGTGGAAGAAAACAGATGATCATCCTGGGTAATGCAGTTTCACAGTAAAAAATCAGGTGTGACTCTGAAGCAATGAGTTTATTTATTTAAAGTTTCTTTTTTTGCAGAAACCATAGGCCGGTTCTAAAGATGAACTCTGAGAGGCAGAATCACTGGAATACATACACTATGTTTTCCTATAAGTAATTTGAATATTATTCTTTATTATAATGTGTATATTATTGTGTTCTTTACATCATAAGTCTATAAATATGAGCATATAGTCACAGGTCTACCATCTCATGTTAATTACCATTATTGTTATAAGGTATATTAAACTTTAATATGAAAAACTTAACAGGAAAAATAAATGAAGTGATTAAATAATCGAAATGTTAGACTCAGACTGCCAGAGAAATTCCCATCTCATGTTAATTACCATTATTGTTATAAGGTGTATTAAACTTTAATATGAAAAACTTAACAGGAAATATAAATGAAGTGATTAAATAATCGAAATGTTAGACTGCCAGAGAAATTGTTCTAGGATATATAAATTGACAGAAGTCCTGTTCAGCTCGTGTTCTCCACAACTCGGACTTTAAACCCGCAAATCCCACACAATACACAGAAGTTCTTGTAGAAAGTAGTTCTTAAAGATGAGGGAGATGGTTTAGTCTAGAAAATGTTTGCTAGGCAAGTCTCAGGCCCAGAGTCCAGATCTCCAGCACCTGTGTAGAGACAGGGTACAGCAAGACGTGCTTGCAATCCTAGTATTGGAGAGGTGGAAACGGGTAGATCCTTGGGGCTCTAGACTGAATTGGCAAGTCCCAGGTGCAATGAGGCTCCCTGTCTTAGAAAGTAAAGTGGGAAAGATTGAAAAAGACACATGATATTCACCTCTGGCTTATACACACACACACACACACACAACCACACACACACACACTCAAACATACATACACACATGCTGAGAGAGAGAGAGAGAGAGAGAGAGAGAGAGAGAGAGAGATTTTTTTTCAACCAGCGTTTATCTATGAGATTAAGTTTGTAGATATTCATACCTGTCAGTCTCCTGTTTTATCTCAAATGCTAATACAGATATATAGGTGCATCATAAAAATGAAGTTTCTTTGAGCAGCATGTCTCTTGTTGACTTTCAGATTTGTTGCTTTCAGGAACAAAATGAAATTTCAAGATAAGGCAGATTCTGTCAATGCCTACATAGTCCTGGAATCTCAACATTATAATTGTTTCTGTGGACATTAAACTCTGAGAATCTTCATGACTGCTTAGGGAATTTTCGAGGTCATTTTTGCCGTAAGAAGACAGATTTTCCTGAACCTCCTACATAAGTAAACTAATTGCTCTTCAATTCTCATTTCAAGATCTGTTTTGGGAACTGAAATTCCATATTTGCAGCAATTCAAACCCATAACACAGAAGCTAGGATGAACTTCAGATGATTGTGACCTTGGCAGAAAATGAAAATTTATATTATTCCATGTTGAACACAGAGGAGGTTATGTTAAATATATTTTTGGGGATTGCAGAATTTCCCACAAAGCATCATTTGCCTGATAGACTAGAAGAGTTTGACCAGGCACCCAAAGCCTAACTTATAGGCTAGGATTGGCTTGAGTTTGATGCTCGAAACTCTCTGAACCTCAATTTCTTCATTTTTAAAATTTTAAGAAATGGCATTTTTTTTTTGAGACAGAGTGTCATATAGCTAAGGCTAGCGTTGAATTTCCTATATAGCCAAAGATGATCTTGAATTTCTGCTCCTCATGCTTCTCCTTTCCAAATGTTAGTATTATGTGCATGTACCACCATATACAGTTTTGATTTTTATTAAAATTAATATTTTTTAAAAATATTAAAAATATTTAAAAAATTGTATGTGTTTGAGTGTATTGCTAACATGTATATAAGCTCACCAGTGTCATTCAATGCCCATGGAGGTCAGAAGAGGATGTCAAATCCCCTGGGACTGCAGTTAGCCAGCACTGTGGTGCTGGGAATTGACCTGGGTCCTCTGAAAGAGCAGTCATTGGTCTTAACCGCTGAGTCATCTCTCCAACCATTTATGTATTTAATTTGGGATGGGATCTTGCTTTGTTTCCCAGGCAGACTTCAAATTTCTGGGCTCAAATGATCCTCTAGGCTTAGCATCCTAACTAGTTAGGACTACAGAAATATGCCACCATCTTTGATTTCTTTATCTTTCCAATTAGGCTAACCTCTCTCTTTACAATATCATGATGTGTATACCAAATTGACAGGTGTATCTAAAACAATTTACTGCATTAGAAAAATATCCAAAACAGTTTATTCTTTCTAGTGACATTCAAATAATTTATATTTAAAATTTTTTTCTGCTTGAAAGTTTGTTTTACTTGTATGGCCTGAGTAGATTAATATAATACTATGAAAATGGTTTACATTTTTTTTGTTGAGTAATCCATGATTTGACTCTGTTAATGGAAAACTAAAACTTGTCTAATATAATTATGCACTCTGCTTCTTATAGTGTTCAAACATGTCAAACCAGGGGCTAGAGAGATGGATCAGTGGTTAAGAGCACTGGCTACTTTTGCAGAGACCTGGGTTCAATTCCCAGATGGCTATATAGTGGCTATCAACCATTCATAATATCAGTTCCAAGGATACTGAAGTCCTCTTCTCACCTCCTTGAGTATTACATGCATGGATAAACTTACATACATACAGGAAAAATGCTCTTATATATAAAATAAATAAATAGGGACTGGAGGGATGGCTCAGCAATTAAGGGCACTGATTGCTCTTCCGGAGTACCCAAGTTTCGTTCCTAACACATACATGGTGGCTAACAGTTGTCTACAACTCCAGTTCCAGGGGATCCAATACCCTATTCTGGGCTCCACGGGTTTGCATGCATGTTGTGTACTTACATAAATGCAGACAAAACATTCATACACATTAAATAGAAATTAAAAATAAATACAAATTTAAAAAGTCACACCACAGAAATGAAGCCATAGAGATTCTCCCCTTTCTTCTCATCTCCCCTCCCCTTCCCTTCCCTTCCCCTCCCCTCCCCTCTCCTCCCAAGTCCTCTCCTCTCCTCTCTTTTTCATTTCTACTCCCTCTTCCTTCTTGTCCTCTGTCTTTCTCTCTCAAAATATGTATCAATATGTATTTTGATTACTCTCTAGAACTTGATGGGAAGACCCGACTGCTGAAGACACCTCAAACATGAGTTATAGGGTGTGGAGATATCAAGATAGTACTAACCTTGAAGCTTCATTCTTTCATTCTTTCACTCTTTCATAGTGCTGGAAGGTTCTATGCATGCAGGGAAAAAAAGTAATTAACAGTTTTACCTAGCTCTGAACTCTGAGTTGCAATAAACTAATAGTCTGGCAAGATATGTCCCCTAGTACAATAGTAGCATGAATGTTATGGGAACAACCAATCTCTTTCTGACTGAATTTAAAGGCAGCTCCACAAGTTGGAACCCATGTCTTCTACTGTTAGCTGGGTCCAAACTGGTTAGGTTGTAGACCCTGGGGAGAAATTAATACTATTATTTTGCTAAATGGAAATAGTAATAAACTGCTTCCTGAATGGAAATAGTAATAAACTGCTTTCTAATTTCTTTATAAGATTATATATATTACAGGTACTTTTTTTTCAGTAGATAGCAATTGATATAGAGTCCTCCAAATGATAAACATGCAAAAAATAAGCGACTGTGTGGAGTGCTCAACTCTAAATGGGACAACTATATCACAGTCCCTCCTCCAAAGGAGGAAATGTAAGTGAGGAGGTTAGAAAGATTATAAAAGCCAGAAGTAGATATCTATTGTGAAACAGTAGTTTTCAGACATGGCAGTGTGATGGCACACGTCAGTCACAGTGGCTGTGACTGCATACACAAGACTTTCACAAGATCAACCCAGCTAAAACACCAGTATGTACGGGGGAAGGGCTCATGAAATGCCATCCTAGATGAGGAGATATTGACAGCTGATGGCTGCTAGAGGAGGGAGAGTCAGTTTTCTTCAGGGATGGGGATCCTGAGTACTATCCACGCTCCAATAGACGATTTTACAACCACCAGGGGATAGGCAGCACTAAATGTACTCAGTGCATATTTTTAAAAAAAGAGAGTTCATGAAGTGGGGAAGAAAAGTTGTGGATAAATATAATGAATTGAAGGAGAAGGAATAGGGAATGGATTTGATCCAAGTACATTATATACATGTATGAATATTAAGGAAAAGTAAAATATTTTTAAAATGTATGCATATTTAACTATTCCTTCACTTCTTAACACACAGGACATTATAAAAGCTCATAATGATCAACTATTTACTTGATGCTACAAATTTGTGTTTAAGAGAAACTCAAAGAATGGCTGATATAAATTGAAGCTGTAAAGAGACATACAAGTTTCTTCACTGCTTGTGGAAGCAATGACTGTGAAAGAGACAGTATTATCATGATGTTTTCTCTCTCTCTATCTCTCTTTCTGTGTTGCTGAAGTAACATATTGTTAGAAACTAGCTGAGTAAAATAACAGAAATGTATTCTCTTACAATTCTTTAGAAAATGATCTCTAAATGTGTTTTGTTAGTGAAGCTTGCTGAACCTTAAAGCCTATGTCATTACTTTGACACTTTGGATGTTGGTGCACTTCCTATTGTTTCTTCTGGACTCATTTTAAGCATCCAGCTCTTGAGGTCTCCAACAATTAAGAACTCTCTGAAATCTCACTCCACATCTCCACAGATGACTTAGTGTTTGCTAGGTAGGGTGTTGGTGGAAAAGGCTGGGCCAGACTCGGGCTTCAGGGGATCCAAGAGAGCTAGTTGCATATAAGGGCCTTGGGTGAGGCAGTTGGTGACAGTAGGTGTGTAAGCTCTATGGTCATCCCATCCTCAAGGTTGCTAGCAGCACTGTGTACTTCTCTGACAACTCAGAAAGGACAAACTTCTTTTACCCCAGATCTTGTTACTAACTGCATTCTGGAGCAGAGGGTGTAACTCTTAAAGGTTGTTCAATCATACTGGTTTCCAAAGGTGGCCTCCAGGAAAGGAAGAAAAATGGCCGAATTCTCACCTCTAGCTGAGTCACAACTGTTGATGACTGCTGCAAGACGTAGCTAATGGATGGTAAGTACCAAGGTGTAGGGTAAAGTCCCTAGATATCTATGCAGATCTGCACTAGCTTAGAGAGCATCCCTATCTGAGGAGTATAAATGGCCAATTTAAATACCGTTATCAAAGGTGAGATCTCAGAAGAAAGGGATATTTAAATTGCTAGTTGAATCAAGAATGCTGAATTTTAATTTTGTACTAATCAGATGAAACGATATAGATGGTTCTGCCTATTGAGGTATTCATTAATGTATTTTTTCTCTTCCCATTTGGACTGAATTCTAACCTGGTGGTCTTATCATTGGCTTTTAGTCACTTGATTACATTTTAAAAAATGCTATAGAGGGAAAATAATATAAAATCACAAACAAAAGCAGGAAGTTCAAAAATGTTATTCATTTATTCTGCAACAACTGAATAGACTTAAATTAAAATGATCATATTTAGTAAGATTCATTTAAGTTCTGTTAGTCCTCAAGACGAATTGTGAATGCTCTAAGAAGGGAGTAAGTAAGCAGCCTGCTCAGTGATTTTTAGTAATGTCTTGTGTAGAGACTAGATAGAAAGTTCTAACAAATATAGCAATCTTAAGTCTCCTGAAAATACCTACAATGTAGATTTTAAGAATCCATTCATACCGAGAACATTAAGAACTCTATGATTTTGACTAAGAAAATGGAAGACAGTCACAGATGCTCAAAAGATCACCAGATGTCAGGCTGAAATAAAGCTTCAACTCCAGTTTTCAGATACTCAACTCCCTATTTACCTGATCATTTTAGTCAATTAAGAAAAGAGCGTGATTTAATGTATCTGGTTGCTTGTGTGTATTAGTTATAGATGATTGAGTCTAGAAATCTTGAAGTGGCTAGATTGAAGTGGTTAGAGTTCCAGAAGCTGCAATTCTCTTTTAATAAGTAATGTTCTGTAATAACTAGTAGGCCTGTAGCCAGCCCAGTAAACAAATTACATCATGTTTTTGCATTGTGTATATGTGTATATGTGTGTGTTGTACTTGTATGTGTATGTGTGTATGTGTGTGGCTTCATGTGTGTATGAGTGTGTAGTGTGTGTAAGAAAGTCTGTGTGTGTCAGAGAGAGAGAGAGAGAGAGAGAGAGAGAGAGAGAGCAAGAGTGCACCTTTATTTACCGAAATAAGGTCGCTTGCTGAACACAGAGCTCATGGATTCGGCTAATCTAGCTAGCCAGCTTGCTCCAGGGATGCTGTTTCCACATACCACATGCTGGAACCGTAAGTGCGGCCACCATGCCTGCTTGGCATTTATAAGGGTGATGAGGATCCAAGCACTGGCCCTCACGTTTGTATGGCAAGCACTTCCACTGAGCTATTTCCCCAGCCTCATGAATTTTTGTATATTTTTACTGAATTCTTGCGTATTTCATGCACAACATTTTGATCATCTTTATACCGCCTTCTCCATTGTGGAAATAGAGTTTTACAGGCTCTTGGGACCTTGCTCAAATCACATGTTTTTAAGTTTTACAAGAGCTAATAAAATCCTGAAGAAAACTGTAATTTTTAATTCCGTGAAGAACCCCTTCAGTTCTTTGGACATCCACATAGAATGTTTTAAGCCTTTTCATTTACTCCTTCACAACATGCCTTTTGCATTATGTTATGGCTCCTCATGGATCTCAAGAATGCATTAGCCACAGACAATTTCAGTAAGTAGTTTTCCTGAGAGCCAGTTAGAACCCTCAGTGAAATACGCCAGGCTTTCTAAAAACCCTCTCAAGTTGTCAAACTCTTTCTGGGTTCTTCCAGTGTTTTAACTCTACTAGCGGTAACTGGTATAATCTAAACACAAAGCAGTTCAAGTAAAAAAAGAATGGCCCAAACTAAGAGCTTCCTGAAACAAAAATTTATGATAATTTCTATGCTATTATAAAATTTTTGTTCAATGATTTTTTTGTTTATACCACAGAGTCCAATTATAGATGTGCAGACATTCTACAAACATCGTTTGCATTAGTAATAGTTCCATAATATTGTATAACATCTTATTTTTTGGAAAAGCAACAAGCTATGGTGACAGTACAAAGCATTTTTGTAAAATTGTCTATATTATATCTATTCATATGTCATACAGATACTGTGTTATTTCGATTTTTCTGCATTGTATCATTTATTCTTAAGGAAGAAAACCTAATAAATGCAGCCATTGGTTACTTATTGATAGAGATCCTGTGTGGGAAATAGGCTGTTAGGTGATTTAGTTGTGTGAACATCATAGAGTTAGTATATCTACACAAACCTGAATGGTATGGCAATCACCTGAAGATGTGTGGTAAACACATACTATAAGAAAAGGCTGCACATTGCTAGTCATACTGTTTTACAGCAAACTTTTACTATAAGCAGTGTGCTATAAAATAATGATTAAACATAGTACAGTAAATAGATAAAGCATCAGCATAATTATTTACTATTATTTGCAAATGTGCTGTGTATACTTGCATGTATTACACATTTATGTGATGACATAGCAATATACTGTCTGCACAAGTACCACCATGAGCACATGGATATGACCTGAAATTCTCTTAAGAGCTTAAACACTATCATAAACCCTGCAGAGTTCTTGGAAGAGGTGAAATGTTGTGGGTCAAGAACTTACACTATTTTGGGTTATCTTATGACCCCTTGTAGCCATTTACCTTAGATTAGATATAAAGGCTACTAAAAATCTGCTTAGAATGTATTTTTTTTTTGTGCTTAGAAGATCTGTAACATTCACCAATCCTAAAAGTGAAGTATGTGATGAGGTAACCGTTGAAAACTACAGACATTTCTCTGCTTGGATGAAGTCTGCTCATCTAATGCTCCCTCCAATGTAATTGGCAAACATAGTGCTTTATGACTCAGTTTCATTCTGTGACCATAAAAACACACACAATTTCTTCCATGATGGTTGAGAAATGCCATTCAGGGGAACTTGAATCCATGTTCCTGGGCCATAGGCACTCATATTTGGAATGAAATAAACTATTTCTTCTATCTTTTAAAGCACACCTGTTAGCTTACATTGGCTGGAGTGAGGTACCTCAGCTGAATGTTGACAAATGCCACATCAATAGATGGTGGGGCCCTTTCAGCACCCCTATAATCTCATAGAACTATACTTGCGTATATGGTCCATCACCAACTGAATTGCTGTCATAGGGTACACAGCATAACCAAATTCTTAGCAATAACATGATGGTGATGATTAAAATAAAAGATGTTTGTGTCTTAAATAGAAATATACTTTATTATATTTATCAAGGAACACTAATATCCTATTTTCAAAAAACTGTGGTTAAGAAAGGTAATCTACATTTGACTAAAACACATTGAATGTATTTTAAAACAATTTTAAAGTTGCATACAAATTGGGTTTGTCTTAATAAATAAAGTAAATGCTTAACCATATTTAAAAAGGAAAGGTACCCTGTCAATGAAGACAATTATATGCTATCTAGTCTGTTACATTCCAAGATCGAACATATATATATATATATATATATACACACATTGATCTATAGTTACATATAATATATATATGTTAATAAAGTAAAATCATACCTGAATGGTAGATGGAATCAAATGCCCTAGGAATATCATAAGCAGACAACTTTTCCCCTTTAGCTTATGTTTTACTAAAAAGAACTATTTCATTGAGGTGATCTAAAGAGGGATGAGTCTTTCAGGGTTAATATTGAAAAGAGGCCTATCTTGAACTGGGTGCCCTTTCTTGTAGACCTGATTCTGCTTTGAGAACATCAACAAAGACATGAGGAAGAGATTGTCATGGAGCATGAGACCATAGAATTCAAGAATTATGGAACAAGTTTTTAACATTTTCAATAGGATTTTTGTGAAATTCATACAGTATATTTTAATCACAGTAGATCCCTTCCCCAATGTGCACCCCTCTCACAGGCTCCCACTGGATTTCATGTATTCTGTCATATATGTTAAGGCCTGTCCAGCTAAGTTTGTGTTCAGTGGGGGACTTCGGGTTTTATTTTACCTCCCCTAATTCTATTAACTATTGGTAGAGGAAAACACAAAAACTGATTAAAATGAAAGCAAAAGGTATTTTTTTTTGAAATAGCACTGAAAATAAAGAAGCAGAGAATTTACTGGCGCTCAAACACTGATGCATGTTGATTTTGAACTGAAGGAGCAGATATTTCTCTGCAAACTTCCCCCAACATTGAATCTTGTTTTGTAGATCACAAGGAAGAGAGTTTTAATACTGCCCTACTTGACTAAATTCCATTCCCACAAAGAATGCAATTTCTACAAAATTTCATTAACTAGGAAATGTTAACTCTCAGGAAAAAGACACCAAATGTCTCCATGCCAGGGACACCCCACCAAGACTGACTTTTAATCCATTTTCTGAGGACTGTTACTTAGGACTTTACCTCCATAAGCCAATCTTCATTCTCCCACTTACTCACGTTTTGCATAGCTTGTCATCAACCCCTACAAGGAACCCAAATCCCTATCCAAGGTTCTGTAGCTTCCTGGGGTTTGGATTCTGAATAAGCTTCAACCATCTGGCCTTCTTGGACTTTTACTTTTATGTGGCTCATGTGCTTGTGCGTGTTAAATAAGCTTGCATGGCCCGTTCTCTTACTAATATACCTATCATTAGCTTATCTCAGCAATCACTGAGATGGTAGAGGGAAGCAAACAGCATTCATCCTTGGTCTCTGCTTCAGCTCCTTCCCCAGCCTCCTGCTTTGGCTTCCCTCCATGATGGACTGAGAGCTGTAAGGCAAAGTAAACCCTTCAACCCCAATTTGCTTTTGATTAGAGTGTTTTGTCACAATAGAGAGGCAAACTAGGACAAATATTATGGATGCTAGCTTAATGCTTACCAAGCAATTCCCGTAGAAAAAGTTATTAATATATATCAGTACTGGATCAATCTAGAGCATTACCAAGTGTTTAATGTCATTCCATTTAGGACTGATGTGGCCCAGGTCAATGACATTTCCATCTAGGAAACATTTTTATTTGCTTTTCACTTCACCCAGTGTTTGGCAGACTGTAAGTACTTAGGAAATGCTTACTTAATTGATTATCTGTTAATTGAATGAATATCAAAATATAATATTGTTGAAAGACTTTTGGACTTAAATTAAAATGTAGGGGCTGGTGAGATTGTTCAGTGGGTAAAGGCACTGCTACTAAGTCTGAGTTCAATCCCTGCGACCCACGTGGTAGAAGGAGAAAACCAACACCAGGTTATTCCCTGACCACTACATGTATGCTGTGTTTGTGAGTGTTTGCACATGTGCACACACACACACACGCACCATATATATATATATGTAATATGTGTTCACTTATGTACATGCAAGTAATACACTCATACATATAAAGTAAAATAAAAAATAAAATCTTTTAAAAATAGATACATAAAAGTAAAAAGTCTGCTTCTACTGCTGTTTATTACATATATCTTTAAACAAACATTTAAAACTGTGAGGCATAGTTTACAAATTTGCAAACTGAAAGTAAAAATATTTCTAGGCAGGATTATTGTGCAGATTAAACAATATCATGTATGTTCAAATATCTAGCATAGAACATGAAACATCACTGGATTTCTATAAATCTTTATGAAAGATAATAAAATAATCTTGTGAAATAAATTTTTTTTTGGTCTTTTTGAGACAGGGTCTCTCTGTAGCCTCAGCTGTCCTGGAACTCACTATGTAGACTAGGCTGGCCTTGAGTTCACAGAGAGTTCAAGGCTCTGCCTCCCGAGTGCTGGGATTAAAGGTGTGTGTCACCACACCAGGCGTGAAATAATATTTTAATAGCAAAAATATTGTCAAATAACAAAATTTCAGCTTTCACCAAATGACTGTTCATTTCTTAGCAAATGCCTAAAAAAAAGGAAGTAGCTGGGCATGGTGGTGCAAGCCTTAATCCCAGCATTCCAGAGGCAGAGGCAGGTGTATCTCTATAACTATAAGGCTAGCCTGGTCTACATTTTGAGTTCCAGGCCAGCTGCTGTTATAGGGAGACCCTGTCTCAAAAAGAAAAACAAACTATCTTTATTTATAGCAGACTCAATATATATTTTATTGCTATCCTGTGTCATCTCTTGTAGCTTCCACATTCTCATAACAGCAGCTCAGAGCTGAATCATGGAAATTATAGAAAAGTCAATCCAGTGTTCCTAGAGTGTTGATCTAAGAGTCAAAGATCAGAACAGGCTTTTATTCTTCATGAACTATGAACTTAATACATCTCTCCTAAAATGAACCAGACTTCAGACTACTATAACTGATTGAATACTCTACATTTTCAGAATTAAACACTGTTTGAAAAGTTAGGTACAAACTAAAATCACATATAATTATGGAAAAGTGATATATCTTAATAACTAGCAGTTTGAATTTTTAAAATAACTGAAATCTAAGGATGTTAAGTTCAAGCTAAACTGTTGGTGTAAGAATGTCACTCAGACCATATAGTGAGCTTACACATCTATTTTGTGGAATATAAAAATAACTAGAATCATTCATAATAAAGCTCAAGACTCATTTTAACACACTGAAAAAGTATATGTGAAATAGGAAAGAAGCAGCAAATTTTGTTTTGGGTTTTCCACAAAATCACAGCACATTACATCTTTGTAAGTGTATTGATTTTAACTGCCTAAGACTTAAGCATTGAGATAAGCTTTTATGGGCAAGTAAGCTCCTGAAAGCAACACAATACCTAGCTACGTGCAAAAGAGTCACAGTGTATTGATGGTGGACCGTGGTACAGGCAACTTGTGCTATGAGATGGGTAATGGTAACTCGATAGATTATATTCAAAATCACAAGGGAGATATCATTCTCTTATGCAAGAACCTACAGACTTCTAGCATGCACCGCCCCCACACAGAGACACTGTTTCTGATCATTGAAATAGATATAAGCACGGTATTCAAGAAATATTAAGCAAGCTGCCAATGTTATGGTAGTCATCAATGATTCTACTCTTCTCCCTGTGAACTAGATTCAGTGTTCACAATCAGCTGCTTCCATTAAATGGAGGGAATTGCTCTAGGTAAAAGTAGAATTCTAAATGAGATCTGTCACATACAAAATCTAATTTAGATACAAAAACATCTTCATTAAGATCTTATTATGATTTTTTGCTTTACCGCATATGCAAAGGAATTACTTTAAAATTACCTAATTTACTTTGCCTATTGTTCTCACAGCACAATAGTGCAGATTTGTAGCTACTCTGTATGTAATTACACACCAGCTGAAAAAGAAAGGACGAGAGATTCAATAGAACTCTTGTGAAATGACTGAAATGAAGTAGTTAAATTTTTATCTAACGACTGAATCATCCAGAAGTCACCATTGCCAACACAATGCAAAAGCAGCTCTGGTTTCTGGTGCCACATTAAAGGGAAGATAAATTTCCTTATTAGGCCAGATTAGGAAAATCTTAATACATATGCTTAAGGATATGGAAAGGGAGAATTTTCTTGGATGGACAAGTAAGTTCAGAAAGAAGAGAATGAGGAAATTAATATCTTCTAATTTGACAAATGGAGGTAACTAAAGAGCAAAGGCGCTCATTAGTAAGATTCTAACTAAAACCATTACATTTAAATTCTGCTTAACTTTTCACAGTGATAACAGTTTTCATCTGATGGGATGAATTTGCCAAGAACTTCTCTTATGACTCAGACCTAGTTAAAGTGCTGAGAATAAGTAGTTTTTGAGTGCTCAGCCCTGTGTCAATCCTTTCAAGGATCAAGGAACTTCCTGGAAAAGGGGGTGGAAAGAATGAGCAGGAGGATGTGGAGGAGGGTGGTAAAACACTGTCTTCTGCTATATAATGCACTTGAGCTCACAGATGCTGTGGTCACCCATATGAGGCCTGGACAAGATTAAGCCTGTCAGGACTCCAGCATGAATGAGTAAGGCGCTCTCAAGGACCCACCTCTAGCTGAGGCACTACTGTGACAGCTGATGACTGCCAGGCAAGCAGTCATTTTTCTTCAGGGGTGAGGCTGCTGGTAGGTTGCCCATGGGCCAGTGTGTGACCCCACATCCATGCACATGTGAACAGCACTGATTGTATTCAGTGGATTAAGACCCGTACCTAGGATTGTATCCAGCACTCTCTCCTGCTCTCAGCTGCACTTAAGACTTGGTGGGCACTGAAGCATACAAGGGATGGAAGGATAACTCAAAGTGGGACTCTAAGATGAAGATTGTGTGAGACCATTGCTAATTGCAGGTTGGGACTTTTTGGTGATACATCTGTTTCTAAGTCCCCCACAATCCTGTAACTACTCATCCATGCTCCTATAAGTAAGCCCAATTAGATCAATGGCTTACTGAATTCAATTTGAGTTGTTTCTTTATTCCATTATCAGTATCCAATCTACATGTTTGTTCACAGCCCAAAGAAAAGTAATAGAACAGAGTAGAAATGTGCTTTCAATCATATAAAGAATTCTATTTTGATAATATTAGATGAACTGTGTTCTTCATGAATAGACATGTTTATTTCAAGAGCATTTAGTTATCTCTTGTCTTCTATAGACTGTCTGCTTATAGAAACTCTCCAGAGGATCTTCATTGAGACCTTTAATTTAGTAAATTTTAAATTCCTGTCATTTAAAAGTAAATTATGCCATATTATATGACAAATGCAAGCAACTGTCAATTCATTATATTTCATCTTATGAATTGGTGATCATTTTTACAGGACTCCAAGGCCTCTCTCTTGAAATGTTTGCAGAATACCAGAGTCATCTAGACTTAAGTCATACTGAAGGCAGATAAGCACCCTGGCAGGCATATAGGGAAAGAGGGTATAGATACAGACCAAGATGGCAAATTTATGACATTTTCCTCCCAGGACAAATGTTTGGTGAGCTTTATTTTTAACTTCGGCAGGGTCCTCTTTCCAGCTGATGTACCTGGACATGTCTAAGATCAGGTTGTCCTGGTTATGTCTCTGCTTGAATGAAGCTGTGGGCCTATTCAACTTCCTCTTTGTTTAAGTTGACCAAGCAGAAATAAGGGGAGGAGGACCTGCCTGTCCCACCAGAACACTTAAAGCCCAATCCCTCCCAGGGGACTTGGATTTCAATTTCTGAATCCCCTCCCCACTTTTCACTTGTGAGGAGCCTCCTGTCTCTCTGTCTCCATGTCTCTACGTCTCTCTGTGTCTTTCCCTCTCTCCATCTCTCTCTGTCTCTTTCTCTTTCTCTCTGGTGTGTTTCTTAAATGTTAATAAAGTTTGTTTCCTGCTATGTGAGAAAAAAAAAGAAAAATGAAGAGTGGTCATATTGCTCAGTGGGTAGAGGAGCTCACACAACTGAGTTCAATTCCTGGCTCTCACAAGGTGGCAGAAGAAAACAGACTCCCGAGAGTTGTTTTCCTGATCACCACAGGTATGGTTGCACACACACACACACACACACACACACACACACACACTCTAAAATAAATAGAGCAATTTTTTTAATTAAGGAAAAAATGGAGGGCAGGAAGGTGAGAAGGGGATAGGTTGGGGTGATTAGGGGGAGTTCAGGGTGGGTATGATCAAGGTACACTGGATACGTTGTGAAATTTTCAAAGAATAAATTTTTTAAAAAGGAAAAAAAAGGACAAGTTTTTGTTTTAAAATTTATTCATTCAAAATGTTTTACATTTGTACAATATGTTTTGATCATATCCTCTTGCCTCGAATGCCCCCATCCCCAAGCACATCTCCCTCCCAATTTTATTTCCCTTTTTATTATTTTAAACTCATTGGGCCTCATTAGTGCTGACCATATCTGCACAGGTGAGGGGCTGTCCACTGGAGCACTGACAACCTATTAAAGGCCATTTCCCCAAAGAAAAATTGCACCCTGTCCTCCAGCAGCTATCAACTGCCAATGTTTCCTAAGCTACAGACAGGTCCTTGGGAGCCCCTGCCCACTCCATGCTGGACTTTTTAGCTAGCTTGGGCTTGATCATATGCAGGTTTTTTGTGGGTCACCATATCTGCTGTGAGTTCATGTGTACAACAGCCACATCATGTCAGGAAGACAGCATTTTACAACATTTCTCCCATCTTCCAGTTATAGTCTTTCCCAGCTCTTATGATGTTGGTATAGATGTTTCCCCTATGGATGAGCACTCACAGTGCCTTATTTTCAGTCCTTTGAACACTTATGAGTCTCTGAATTAACCATTACCCACTGTAAGAAGAACTTCCCTGACCAAGGTTGAGAGTAACACAAATCTATAGACATAAACACAAATATTTAAAAGGCAGCATGGCATGACCATATAGCAAAAACAATAGGTTATTCCTTAGAGCCTCAAATCCAATGAAGAGAAAAATTGGTTAACCTCAAAAACAGTCTTGCCACTATTGTACAAGTGGGCACATCTTGTCTAGCAGGGAGGTATTGTAGCATGTAATACTGTTTAAGACCACTGAAGTTTTCATTCATAGCAGCCTGCCTCGTACAGTCCAGTGCTGTGCCAGATCACCATCAAGAAGTGTTTCCTGGTCAGTTCAAGACTGATTTCTCTGTGTCCTGCAACCAAAGTGTGTGCTATCTTCAGCAATAGGGTCTTTCCTCTAGTCATGGTGGGCAACCTATAGTCATGGCAATAACCTGCATTGTTTTGGGTGCCTCTCGGCTTTCTTGACCAATTACTACTAGGGAGGTAACCTGTGCTTGACACTGAAATTTTCTCTTTTTAAAAAATTTAAGTTTTCATTGAATTTTTGCGATTTTCATACTTTGATGTCATTTAGCGCCCCTCCCCTATCTGCACCTCCCTCTACTGCCTTCTACCCATTTATATAACTCTTACATAACACAGTTTACAGAGTCTGATTTGTGTCCCCAAATGTCTTTCAGTGTGGGTCCATCCACTGGGCCCACCAAGGTTTCTGTCCCTGTAAGACACTGTCTTTTCCCCTCTCAAAAGCCATCAATTGCCAGAGGTTTCTTAGATTGGATTGGAATTTCTTTCACAATTCCCCCATGTCCATGCTGGAGTTTTGGCTTAATAACCCATGTCTTCTGGGAGCAGCATTGTTTACTTGTGTGGAGTACCTCTGCTCAAACTCCTTTTTGAAGTTATATATTCAATTATCTTACAAACTACAGGGTTTTCACAAGGCTGCTTCACACATCATTAGTTTTGGCTGACTTACACTTTATTCATCCTTACCTCCTACTCCTTATCCCAACTTAAATCTTTAGCGCTCAGCATTCCATTCTTATTATTTCATACTGTGTTATACTATCCCTCTTTATACTTTTTTTATGTTGGTCAAAAGTTCGATGGTTCTTACATAGCGTCTTCATTCCCAAATCACTTTGGTTTCTTAGATGCCTAAAGGACAGATTTAAAATAACTAAAGCCAGGGCTGGAAGAAATGTCAGTCACTAAAGTGATTACCTTAGTAGCATGTGAGCTTGAGTTCAATTTCCATATCCCCCACACAAAAAAGATGTACACATTTGTAATCCCAGAGCTGAAGAGATAGAGACAGATGACTCCAGCTAGCCACCCGGAGAGCTCCAGGTCAGTGAGAAACTCAGTCTCAAAAAGCAAGGGAGTAACAGCAACTTATTTGTGACTATAGCATTGAAGGAAATGACACCTCTTCCCCGAAAAAGCATCAATTGCTAATAGTCTGTCTGGGAAGGGTGGGGCCTCATGGGACCGCTCCCCCATCCAAGATGAAATGTTGGTGGGCCCAATCTTGTGCAAGTCTTATTCAGACAACAACAGCAGGGTTCCAGCCAGAGATGGAGGATGATGAGGGAATGGACTAGGGGGCAAAAAAGACCAAAATCAATTTTATATATGAAGCTATCAAACAGTAAATGTCACCTAAAGAATGACATCCATGTTATCCTCTGACTTAACATACAAGCATATACATGCAAGCACACACATGTGTAACTACAACTTTACACATGTACACACATGTATACATACACAAATAACTAAAGTATGCTTGCTAACGGGTTTGCATAGTATTTGATGTGAATATTTATGCACACACATATATGTGCATGTCTGCTATATGCATATGTGAAGTGAAAGATTTAAAATATCATAATCGTTGAAAGACCCAGGAGTTAAATGCCAGGGCGCAACTATGAGAATATTGTGTCTTTGAAGATATTATTAAATTTGTCTGAGTCTCCCTAGCTTCAATTTTGCTCCAGTTATAAAGTACTTTATTAGAACCTTGCTTCATAAAATTGAAGTGAGAGTAGAGAATAAATCGTCACTATTAATAATGAGTGATGTCAATTTTTTTATCATTTTGGTAGTTTGCATGATTTTATATATAGAAAAAGAAATCCTACAACTTAACATTGAAAAACGATTTATACTTCTTGTAAAAATAAGTAGCTATGTCTATATGCTATTAATTTGGGATTGAATTAGTTATTAAAAATAAAGTTATTGAACATCTATTTTCTTCAAGCAAAGTATTATCATTAATTCTCATGTGCCAGAAGATTGAGATAATAATTTTTATTTTCATTATTTTGAAACTGTCTTGCTATGGAGCTCAAGGTGACCTTCACCTAGTCTCAGTTTCCTCAGTATTAGGCTTACAGGTGTGTGCCACTATGCCCCCCAAAATGGTGCTTCTATGTATTCACTATTTCAGTAATGCAAAGAATTTTAGGAAAAATAAATGAAATTTCTAAGAACTTGAAAGAGCAGCAGTTATGTTCATCTTTTCAGATGACATAGACATGTAACCAGAATATTCCAAGAAATTAATAAACAAATGATGAATATTTAGAAATAATATAATGGATATAATCTCAATATATAAAAATCAGTTGCCTGAGTGTAATTCAGAGACAATTGAGACATTAAAAGTATTAAAAGTGGCACCATTTTTAATCATATTCAGCAAAAGTGCAAAATCTCTTCATACCAAATTTTATTGTTGAAGAAAAGTAATATATAAAGTGTAAATAAATAATAATGTCATGTTACTGGTTAGAAGATTCAGTATCGTAGACATCATTTCTGTTCAAATGAGATATGCAGAACTTGACAAGGTGATCCTAAAACATGTGTATGTAAAATGGTGCGATATTAACCACAGAAGAAAAATTATCTTTCTATCTATTATCTATCTATCTATGTATCATCTATCATCATCTATCTATCTATCATCTATCTATCTATTATCTATCTATCATCTATCTATTGTATATCTAGCTATCATCTATCTTGTATCTATCATCTATCTATGTATATATCATCTATCTATCTATCATCTATCTATCTATATCTGTCATCTATCTATCTATCTATCTATCATCTATCTATCTATCATCTATCTATCGATCTATCATCTATCTATTGTATATCTATCATCTATCTTGTATCTATCTATCATCTATCTGTCATCCTTCTATCATTTATCTATCTATCATCATCTATCTATCATCTATCATCTGTCTACCTATCATCAATCTATCAATCAATCTACCTATCTATCATCTATCTGTCTATCTATCTATCATCTATCTATCATCATCTATCTTCCTATTTATCTGTTATCTATCTCTCTGTAATCTATCATGCAACTCTTTACTCTTTCCATCCATCCATTCACTCAACTCTCCATCTAACTAGTGATCTACTTGCTTTTCACTCCAAAGAATACCAGAAAGAGTGTATCAAGAGAAGACACAATTGGGAGACAACATTTTCATCATACATAGATATATAAATAAAATGAATAAAGGATTTCTAGCAAGGAAATGGTACATGTAGGTACCAAACGATTTTTACACATATGTTCACAGCAGCACTATTTGTAATGCTTCCAAACTGGGAAATATCCAAATGTTCCTCAACAGAATGTATATGCTACACCACAATGAGAATCAATTATATATGGTTACTCACGAACAGAATCTCCTGAACAGGTGTAGCGGAAGTTTCTACAGAATGTGTATTTATGGAACAAATTAGTTCATGTAAATTGGACACGACTGAATGCGTGTTTCTTTCTTATTGACCCACTTGGAAAAAGTGATTAATTTTATCTTTTTTAATTATTGTTGTTAATGTTTGCTGAAGTTCTGTGTCTTTCTCTTAGATACCTTTTATAAGACTCATCATTGTTGGAAATTCTTAAAAACAGATTTAATAAAAATCATGCTCTATATTCCTTGTAATCAAAGTATGAAGGAAAAGAGGCAAATTCCTAAACGTGACTTAGATAAACTGAATATGAAAGCTTTCAGTATTGTGGAAAATCACATCTGTGTCTGCAATAATTACCTTTATTATGAAAAGCAATTATGATTTAATTTACAGTCTTAAATATTTTGGCTTTTAATCATCTTTATTGATACAATACCTAAAAATTTCACTTATGACACAAAACCTTGATACATTTATTGTCTTGAAAAATATGTTTTATTTTAAAGGAAATATTTCTCATCTTGGGTTTAATCTTGTACATGCATGGATTAAATTAATGTTTACTAGTGAGCTTTCAGTAATTTTATTTGAGTCCTTTTGGGGATTGGCATTAATAAAATAAAATTCTAATTTTAAAGTTGTCACAAAGCACATGGTAAGATTGTCCTTCTGTGAAATGCAAATGAGTAAGATCAGATAGAAAGAATTTCAGTGGAACCTTTTATCTTCCATTTTACTTGACTGTTTCATCTAATTTAATTTCACTTTATTTCAGCCTGACATAATATGAAGAATTCCATTGTCTGTTCAGCTGCCATTTCTCTTGATATTTGAAATATATTTAATTATACAAGGTCACATCTGGAGAGATAAAACTCTCTGGAGAGAATATAAATGAACTTTCACTATCAGATCACTTATGAATTCTTTATTACCTCAAATTACATGATATTATCCTGAAGTGACATGAAATGTCTTACTTCTTGTCCTGCCTATTCCTGGAATGAAGCTGGATTATTAAAGAAACATAATGCTTCTGAGAGTGAGCTACTCCACAGGGTACATTCCTTCATCACTTGTGGTCTGTATCAGCAGCTCACAGTGAGAGAGGCCCTTCGAGTATGCTAGTTATCTCTAGAGACTGGAGTTCTGGATTAGTCATTTGCAATGGGATAAATTGGGACAGCTGTTTGTAGCATGGTCGAGGTGCCAAAGTTCTGTTTATGGTAAAGTATTTTATGCCAATTGTTAGAAGAAATGTTTTGTTAATAAACACTGAAACATTATTTGGAGTTTGCCTTTAAGGGAGGCAAAAATGACACCATAGGAGAAAATTAAAGCTGCCTTAAAGTTTAGTAGTCACACTTTTAAAAAAATTTTATTTATTTATTTATTTATTTATTTATTTATGTTGTGTCACCCAGGAAATCCTGAGTCCTGGGATTACAGGCCTATGACACAATGGCAAGCTTAGTATTTTTACCTTAAATACAGCATGAATAATGAAATGTGTGTTTTGTTATTTTCTATTATGGGTAGGCTATAATATTCCTGATATTATAATCCCTCTATATTTTTAGGTAATGTGTAATTTCAAGTTATGTAGATTCTGAGGAAATTTGTATTTTTGCATTAAATGAAGGAAATGTATTTTCAGTTTTTCCATCTGAAGTCCCACAGCTGTTATAGTGTTATACCTGTTTGGAGGAAAAAAAAAATCCATGTCTTTTGCTAAAAGTTTATGAAGCAACTCTCACCCAAAGTGGCAGTTTTGAAACATGAAACTTTTCTGGTTTTCTACCTGCTTGCCCTTTTGTGACAAGGTAAACAGAATCACTATGAAATGCTTCTGTTAACAGAGAATTTAAGAGCGATCTAAACTGAGTTTCAAGAGGAATTCTGAACACTTATTCACTGAAATGCTTCTTTGTAAGAAAGACTTTAATTTAGAAATTAATGCAAATGAGAAGACCTAGTAATAAACCTTTATTTTCCAAAAAGGAAGATAAGATACATATTCGATGGAAATAACTTTAAATATATGCAAATATATATATACTTTGGTCTTTTGCGACAGGGCCTCCCTTTAGCTCCAGCTGACCTGGAACTCACTATGTAGAAAAATCTGACCTTGATCCCATAAAGATCTGCCTGGCTCTGTCTCCCCAGTGCTGGGAATAAGGGTGTGCACCATCATGCTCAACTTATAGAAAATATGTTTAATCAAGTTAAAAAACATGAAAAAAATTTGAGTCATAATTCTATAGCTTAGATAGTTAAGAAGGATTACAAAAAATCAACAAATTAAAAAATGTATTATATTTGAGGAGGAAGCATAAAAATTTATGTCATGTTAATTAGTTGTGGTGGGGGGTGCTGACAACACAGCAGACAATAGCAGGGATAGCAGAGTATAAGGGCTCTGGTTGGGAGGGAGGGTATGGGAGGGTGGCATCTGGGAAGTGGGTGTATAGTTGAATAAGATGGTTTGGGATGTTCTGTGTGATATACACATACATACAAAAAATCAACAAATTAAAAAATGTATTATATTTGAGGAGGAAGCATAAAAATTCATGTCATTTTAATTAAGAGGTGATAAACATTACCATTGAAATCTTCCCAATGACTTTGTAGACATACACAGGCGCCAAAGATCTGAGTGCAACCGATTATGGCTAGTAATAATCACATACATACAGATTAGAGACCGTGCGCCAACATCTCAGTGTTAGTAGCAAAAACAATGAGTCTTTCTGTAAGAAACAATATATTGTAAAATGAAATGGAGATCTTTTAAAGGTTAAAAACTCATTCAATTTCACTTCTTACAGGGCTTATACTGAGTTCAGTATTTTATAACTATTAATTCAACAGCGAACCTAAAATTTTTATAACCACTTTGGAAGAGCTGCATCTTTGCTCTGGAAATTGTTATTGAGCATATTAAAGCTGTAATGATATGCTTCTTCTAAAAAAATAAAAAATAATATTAAAAATGTAGGAAACAGCATATTTTAAATTGAAATGGAGATCTTCTTTAAAGGGTAAAACCTTATTCAATTTTATATCTTACAGGGTTTATACTGAGTTCAGTATTGTATAACTGTATTAATTCAACTGTGAACCTAAAAATTTACAGCCAGTTTTGAAAGAGCTGTATCCTTGCTCTGGAGTGTGTTACTGAATAAATTAAAGCTGTAATGAAATGCTTCTTGTAATCATGTGGAAAAAAGAGGAGAGATTTATTTTGGTTCACTGCTTCAGGGGTTTCAATCCATTAACTGTTGGTTCCTTTGCTCCCAACCTGAGCATGTGGTAGAAGCCTGTGGTAGGAGCCCATAGTAGGAGCCCATGGTAGGAGCCCACGATAGGAGCACATGACTGAGGAGGCTGCTCATTTCATGGCAGTCAGGAAGCAGAGAGAACAGAGAAGCTGAGGGCAAAGACACTCTGACAACTTAGTTCCTCCAAATAAGACTTACCTCCCATTAATGTTGTATAACTGTATTAATTCAACTGTAAACCTAAAAATTTACAGCCAGTTTTGAAAGAGATGCATCTTAGCTCTGAAAATTGTTATTGAATATGTCAACATTGTTGTAATGAAATGCCTCTTCTAATTATGTGGTTAGTAAATAAATAATTTTAAAACTTTAAAAAGAACAAAAGAAGGATTAAATAAATGAACAAATAAAAATAAATCTGGAGTTTGATTTGAACTGTTCACAAAATATATTCAGTATCTTTGATATTAAATGGATGTAAGCAATAATTCAAGGTTTATTGGTATGCAGAGTAATTTCCATGAACCACGGTCTAGAGAGTCCTATGCATATAAAGATACAAAAGGGGGTGTGGAGAGATGGCTCAGGGGTTAAGCACACTGGTTGTTCTTGCAGAAGACCTGGGTTCAAATCCCAGCACCCACATGGCAGCTAACAACTGTCTGTAACTCTAGTCCCAGGGGAGCTGACAGCCTCTTCTGACCTCTGCGGGCATTGCACAACATGGGTGCATGTATCTCCATGCAGGCAATACATGCATACACATAAAATAAAAATAATAAATAAAATTTTAGAAAAAGATACAAAAGGAAACAAAACAGCTTATCCTTCATTCATTATGATTATCTAGAAATGTTTGACACAACATTGGTAGGAATACAGCATGACCCTATAATGAGCCACATAGACTCTGAATTAATAGATTTGTGGGGCTAGAAATATATCTCAGGAGAAGAGGAATCTGCTTGTATTTTCAAGACTCTCTGTTTGATTTCTATATCAGAGAATGGAACAAAGAAACAAAACCCAGCATTTGAATTTAGTGCCTTGCTGAAGCATTGAAATGGGGAGAGGCTGATCAACTCAGGTGGTGATCTGCAACAGGTCAGCAGAAAGGCGGTTTGTGTGTTCTACGGGAGGGTGACTGTGATAACAATTACATAGTCTCTGTATAGTCACAAAAAATAGAGGAACTTTAAATGATTTTGCAAGAAAAAGACAAATATTTATGGAAGAAGATATATTTAATGATTTAAAAATACAAAATGTATTCATGTACTGGAATCATTCCATGATTCCAGAAAAATTTTATGTTCTGATGTACCTGTTAAATTTTCAGTTTATAATAATAAAAAGAGGTATCTCTGTCAAGTATTTGCTCTATTATTGGAATAGCAAATTAACTTCTTATCAAACTGAATTTTTCTGCAAAAATAGAGACTAGTAAAGCCTGGTAATTTGCCCTGTATATTTTTCTTTCAATATTTTTATTAATTTGAGAATATCCTACAATATATTTTGGTCATATTCAGACATCCTCCTTCTCTCCACTACCACCTTACTCCTCTCCCAATTTCATGTCCTCTATTATTATTTTCCATTAAAAAAAGAGTTATGGAGTGTAATCTGTGTTTCCTAAGTGCTCTTAGGTACAGGTCTATCCCTTGGAGTGTGGTCAACCCAGCAGGAGTCACACCGGTAAAGAAAACTGACTCTCCCAGAATCTATCAATTGCTAGTAGATAGATCCTCAGCTAGGACTTGTACAGTTTAAATGAACTGATGGCTTTGAAATTCTTTCTGATTTATTCCAATCCATAAGTGTATAAAATATTACTAATAGAATATTAGCAATATTTAAGAATAAACATTCATAAAGAGTATGATAATTTAAATCTTCTTAACTTCACACTTTATCAAATAATCCTTTCATTGAAAAGTTTGATATGAGAAATTTGATATGAGAAATTTCATCCTTAAAGTTTTTATGATAATAACATAATTAATTTAGGAGGATTATTAGAGTTAAGTTTCAATTTTGGGGATGTGGCTTTTTTTTTTTTTTAAGACAGGGTCTCACTATAGTTTTGACTGGCCTGGAACTTGCCACGTAGTCAGATTGGTCTGGAATTCACAGAGTCCTTTCTGCCCCTGCTTCCTGAGTGCCAGGATTAAAGCCATGAACCACCTTGCCCAGCTTGCATGCAGCATTTTCTAAAGCTATTAGTTTTATTAGTTTGACAGCCCACCAAAAGTGAATCATATAAAATCGAAGAACCTGTTGGCAGGAAGTAAGGCAGAAATGTGACTGAAGAGAAGGCACAGCAGAATAAGAGGTAGGAATTGGCTAGGCAGTTAGGGTAAAAACACCCCCAAAGAAATTTAGCCAGTTTCTTGCCTAAAAGTCAAAATGTCCTTGGCCCTGTTAGCAACATACTCTGTTCCAAAGGCCAAAAATGTCAAAAGTATTTGGGAG
>NW_008349975.1:550490-558605 GCF_000622305.1 Nannospalax galili | reverse complement strand
ACGCAAAGGAAAATAGCTTTAGATACTTAAGTGACAATAGAATTTATTCTCATAATTGTTTTAATAGCTTTTGTATAATCCTCATCGCTATTATGAGATACAAAATGTATTTATCAAATCTGTAATCATTATGCCAAAAAATCTGAATTACTGTAATATTTTGCATATTGTTAAAACTGTAACTTTAATTGTAAAAAAAAAAATTAAAAAAAAAAGATTTTGGGGTTACCTCTTCAGAGGGGGGAATGTTGGGGGGGGGAGTGGGCATGAATTTGATCAAAACACCTTATATACATGTATGAAATTCTCAATGAAATTTGTGTAAAAGTTACAAAAAAAAAAGAGAGAGAGAACTTGCTACTCTTGCAGAGGAACCAGGTTCAGTTCCCAGGCCGCTGACAGTGGCCTCTAACTCCAGTCCCAGGTGATGTGACACCTTCTTCTGGCCTCCACAGCCACCTGCACACATATGGTGCACATATGTAACTCTCACAGACAAAAAAAACATAAAATAATAAATTTAAATAAAGAACAGGCACAGACAAACCATAAGAGACTATCTGAATATTTAAAATGAGTTAAGCAATCTAAATCAATTCAGTTCCATCTACTTTTGTGAAGCACTTCTAAAGATTGTTTTAAATACTTACTATACTATTCCAACTTAATTGAAATGCAGGGTGTGAAAGAAATGAAAAATAGCTTTGTCAATGACAAAGTCATTGGCACCTGTGATTGTTTGGGAATAATGATCACTGTTATTGAACATTATGAAAAAGCATTTTACCATATATCCATAAGTAATAAAAGACCAAAACTGAACATTTGAAGTTTTATTTCTACTTAATATGTATTGCTTTCTCACTTATAAAGATGAAATTTGTAAGTTGTGACAATGTAAGTTGGAGGTCTGTATGCATGCAAATTTAGATCACCCACTTTAGGAATTGTTTAAGTAATGACTTTGAAATTTCACCTATTGGAAAGTTTTAATAGGTTATCAATAACTTTTTCTTTTTCATGAATATATGCCTGAGCTGAAAGCCCTGAGATCAAAGAATCAAAAATTTGTTCCAGGGATAAATTGAATTATTGTAATTTAAAAGAAGACAATGCTTTGAACTCTGTAGAAATGACACTAATCCTATCATAGCCTCTTCATTCTTCTCCAGAGTCTAAGAAAATGAGGAAGTGTTTGCATTATGTATGAGCACAGATCTTGTACAGATGTGAAAAGAATAAGTCTTCAATTTATAATTTATGCTATTTTCCTTAAAAGTGGAAAAATGTCTAAGAATTAATCGAAATCAGACCCATGCTTTCTCATTACTTATCCAGAAACAGTTCCTTCAGTCTTCTTTTGAGTTGGTAATATGGAGACAAATATTTTCCAGAGAACTGGGAAGAAAAATAGATAAAATAACTTTATCATTTTTACCTGTTTGTTATTATTTTTCTAAGATTTATGTTATAGGCCAAGAGGCTATTTAATAAATATCCAGCATCTCTTTGGTGACCCTAATTTTACAACTTATCCAAAGAAAGATGCACAGTCTCAAAAGCTTTTATGTGTGTTCTGAGGCTGAACATTTAAAATGGAACATTTAAAATTGAATGTGTTTAAAATTCAGTAACTGTGCTTTTAGGAACCGCTACAGAATCCATGGCTATACACATGTTTTTTTTTTTTTTTTTTTTTTTGAGACAGGGTCTCATGATGTAGCTCTGGCTGGCCCAGAACCCACTATATTTTTTTTTTTTTTTTTTTTCAAGTGTCAGTTTGAACTTGGTATATTTTTAGGTCAAAAAATTGAAATGCTTGTCAGGAAAATTTGAAATGCCTGTCAAAAGTAGGATTTGGGGATAAATTACGGATTTACTTGTTTTATACTTGTGTTGATCTATTCTAGCTTTGAAAATGATTGTATTATTAATAAAAGTTGCTATTAAAAGGAAAACTTTTACTAAGTGTTTTCTCAGATTTAAAAAATCATTCCAGCAAATGCTAAGGACAAACTACTTTGGTATATTTTGATGCTTGAAGTCTTTGCTCTTTTTATTTTATTTTCTTTTTGAGCCAGAATCACAATGTAGTCCAGGCTGATCGGGAACTCACAGTTCTCTCCGCTTGTCATCTAATGTTCTGCTGTGTCTGGCTTAGTGTTGTGGTCATCTGGCTTCGAAGGGGAAGATGTCTAAGAACAAATGTTCTATAAAGTAAAAGATGGAGGGTTTTTCAAACTCTAAACTGAGCTGGTACCTGTTGCCTGCACACCATTGCTAGAGATTACAAATGGTACTCTTTAAAGTTATAACACACGTTCTTTCCAAATTGCTTTGCATTTAATGGTTTTGTGAAGAGTATATAACCATCATCAAACAAAAGTTTTTCATGATTCAGTTTTAAAAACTACCAGGAATTCCCCACGGTCAGAATTTAACCAAAATGTGGTAATTGAAGAAAATTTGAGCCCAGTATTTCTCCTGTGTTGCTTCTAGTTGGAATGCAGGATTATATTTTTTCTATTTGCTCTAAACTACTCTAGGACTATAATTTTAGAAGCAGAATTTATAATGTGAGGTTTATTATTTTTACATAATTTAAAAATAATTGTGATAAAATGCACATAATGTAAAACATGCCATCTTAAGTACATGTAGATGCCTGGCCCAGTAGTGTTTGTTATGTTTTCACTATTGTATAACAATTATAATGAAATTCTCATCAAGTAAAACTTAAAATATGTACCTGTGAAATAGCCCACCTCTTCTTCTCCACAGTCCCCAACATCTACCATTATACTCTGCTTCTAAGAATTTGACTGCCCTAGATTCTTCATGTAAGTGAATTATGTGATATCTGCCTTTTCTGTGACTGGCTCACTTAGCATAATCTGAAGATTCATCTATGTGGTAGCACATGTTAGAATTCCCTTCTTAAGACTGAGAAAATCACACTATGTACATACCATTGGCATTTCTTTAATAAATGCTGCACTATAGCTTAAAATGAGAAACTGACAAGATTAATAGATATTCCTGTATTTCTAGGAGCATATCTTAAGAAAAATTCTGATTTAGCTACTTCAGTTTGGGATTCAGGAATGCACCTTCTTCATGAATGCACCAATTACATACGATGCTGGTCAACCTTCACAATGGTTTCCATCCTTATTAGATTTAAGAATTTAGTAAAAATCTTTTGCATACTAATAGAAAATGTATACAAGTACTGGGTCAAAAGAAGTGATTGAAAGAACCATATCTCGCGATTTTACTTTCAGTAGACATTAAGTTGGGTAAAGTATGCGTTATAAACACGTCCATTTACAAATACCTGAGAGACAAGAGTTGCTTAGTCCCTGAGCTGTGATGAAGGTGGTGAGACACACAGCTTTAATAAACCAACATCTGTTGAAGTGGATGCTGTGCTCTACTGTCCTGAATTTCCCCTCAGAATTGGTACTCTCGTTTGCTAGGTGCTGGGAGTGCTGGGAACCTTGGTGGTCCAAGACTATTTTTGCTCTTTGTGGCCCTCTAGAATTATGCTGTGTCCAACTTAATTCTAATAGCCAGACAAAAAAGAGAAAAATGTGCTACATTTAAAAGATCTGTTGTGTTTGGTGTTTGTCTCAGAAAAGGTTAACTGTGAGGGCTGCTTTAAAACTTCAAATGGTCCTACTTTTATTTCTATTGAATTTTACCTTATTTTAAAAATTATATTTGTGCATGATATTTTGTGTATGTGTATGAGTGGACTCTTGCCAAGATGCACATGCAGAAGTCAGAGGGCAACTTGGGGTAATCACTTACTCCTTCCATAATGAAGATCCTGGAGACTGAGCTCACACCATCAGCCTTGGCTGCATCTTTACCGGCTGATCATCTTGCTGGGTCCAGTCTTACTTTCTTTACTACTTTCCATGACTGTTCTGACAACATTTCCCAATGAACTGGATACAGATCCCTCTAGGAATCTTTCCAGGAAACTTGACACTAAGTATAATAGATTACCACAATCAATCTCAATTTGGAGAGAACCCAAATTGTGTCAATCTCAGGACCACAAGTGTCTACTGACATAGTGCAGACCAGGGGAAACAAACACAGCTCTGTCCACTAGGATAGTGGGGCAGGTAGAGCACAAGAGGCAGATGCAATTTACCCAGTGGTAGCAAGAAGAGACTGTACATCATCCCTGGAGAAAAAGCAAAACTTGATTGATTAAATTCAAAGTTGCCAACTTCTAAAACCTGAGTTAGATTTGGAAAGATCAATTTATCTCCACTAGTGGGAACAAAGGCCTGTGAACCAAGTTGAGTCCAACTGAAAAGAAATTAAGACTACTAAAACATTATGCATATACATCTTGTTAATTCCCTTTGGTATGTTATGTTTTCATTTTCACTCAATTCTAGGAATTTTTAAAAATTTACTCCTTGATCCATTAGTCATTCAATAGCTCTTTGTTTCGTCTTCACAAGGTATGTACTTTCTGTAGTTTCTATTGCTGTTGATATCTAACTGTATTCCACTGTGGTCAGAGAGAATGCAAGATGTTATTTCAATTTTCCTAAATTTGTTGAGACTTGCTTTGGGTCTTAACATGTAGTCCATGTGGAGAATGTTCTATGAGATTCTGAAAAGAATGTGTATTCTTTAGTATTTCGGTGGAGTGCTCTATTAGGTCCATTTGATTTATCATGGCATTCAAGGTTTCTATATTTAGTTTTTTTCTGGATGACCTGTCCATAATGAGAGTAAGATATTGAAATCACCTAAAATCACTGTGCTGAGGTTAATTGGAATTAGTATTATGATTTTTAGGAAATTGGGTGTGCTTGTGTTGGGTGTAGATATGTGATATCCTCTTGGTGAACTATTCATTTAATTAGTATAAAATGACCTTCCTTGTTTCTTGATTAGTTTAATTTAAAGTCAACTTTGTCAGATATTAGGATAGTTACTCCTGCTTGTATCTTAGTTTCACTTTGTGGAGGACTATTTTCCACCCTATTACCTAAAGTGGTGCCTATTGTTGTTGATGAGATGTTTCTTGGATGCAGCAAACAAAGGCTTTTGTTTTTTAATACAATCTGCTAGTCTATGTCTTTTTATTGAAGGAACTGAGACCATTAATAAGTTAAAGATAGTGCAGTGGTTGTAGGCCAAGGTGAGAATTTGGGTTTTAAGTGGAGTGGAAATTTTTTGATTTGCTTTAAAAAGGGAAGGCTGAATAAGATTATACATTTAAATGATTTTAGCTATTGTGTACTATAGTATAGATACTATAACCAGAAATATGATTATTGAAGGGGAAAGGGGACCAGGAATTGACTAAGGATTTGCCATTCAAAATAGAGATATGGTTTAGCTTGGTGGTAGTGATCCAGACAAGTCCAGTGGATCACTGATAGTGATGGAGATAAGGAAAAAGACATGAAGTTTTCTATAGACTCAGGAAGATTTGTTGTAAAAGGCATTTTAGAAAATAGATCAGCATTTTTCTCTTCTTAGTGAGCATCCATTGTGTTATGTGGGCTCTCCATGCCTAGCCCAGACATTTGTTCAAAATTTAACTTGAACTGTACTTCCTTCTGCCTTGTCAGGGAGGTAAGTGTGAATTTATCTAATTCTTTATTGGTTGTTATTCTCAGAGTCCAACTTTATGAATTCTATACACTCATAGTATGTTCAAATATATTCAACATAGAATAATCTTGCTTAGAGAAATGATTCTAAAGAAAGTTAAACCTGACAAGGCATCAGAGGATTTTAAAGATTCCGTCACCTAATCTGGGAGTAATTTGATTATCAGAAGACGACAACTTTAAATGAAAGAGAATGCTGCATAAGGAATAATTATGCAATTGTATCTGGGTTCCCATAGAGACTTTTTCCCTCTTTTGTGAAGCTTGAATCATTCTTCCTCTGTTGTTAAGCTAAAAACTAAGCAGAACAGAACAAAACAAACAACAAAAACCCCACAGAGCCATTATTTTGTTTCCCTTAGGTCAGGCTGATCAGATCCCTTTGCTCTTCCTGTCTCTATTTCTACTCCTATGCCTACAACTATCTATTGTTAACCATATCATATTTGTTGCAGAAGAGTTTAAGTTAGCATAGGATGACTCACAGGTTTGAGAGTTTAACAGCAGATTGTTCAGTGGTCTTCCAGCAGTCTACTGCCATCAAAAATGTAAAGACCTGCGTTTATCAAAATTTATGAAGCTACCTGTTTCTCCCCAGATTCCATATTATTTTGCTTTAGATCACCTACAATCATATTTCTAGGTGAAGGTGACTGAGACTTCGACCCCACTTCTAGGATGATATCTTCTGCATTAAGATTTTCTACTGCAAACACCAGAGTTCAATGTATAGTGTTTTGGAGCACATTGAGCACCCAATCATGTTTTTGAAAAAATTTATTGTGTTTTCATACATTTCATACTACAGTTCTTAATCAGTTTACACTCCTTCTCCATCTGTGACCCTCTTCCTCATCCCTGGCCCCCACACACATACCAGACGCTGAACCCCATACAGTCTGCATTACATGTTGAGTCACATCCAAGCATTTGTACCCAGATGTCCCTCAGTGAAAATTCATCCACTGGAGTCTAGTCAGCCTATCTAGAGAGTGTATGTATGGTCTTCATCACCCAGGAGTAATCACTCTCCAATAATTCCCAGACTAAGGTTGGCCTATGGCCCATTTCCCTCACTTCACTAGGGGCCCTTGCATGACTGAGTTGGTTTGGGTCTTGCGTTGACCCTACCATTGCCGCAACTTCTTGTAGAGCACCCAATCTTATTTTGAGCTTCAGCATCAAAGTTAAAGAAGGTCATTGTTTTATTGGTCAGAAGGAATGAACCTGATATTCATGAATCAAATTGAAACATTGGGAAATGCATTTTTGCTTTACTGGGAAATCAAACTCAGGTCCAAGCACATGTTAGAGTAGAAGGGTTGTATCACTGATCTCCATCCACAGGTTAAAAGTGTCTTCATCTCTGCATGTCATCTACATTTAATGCATTCATTTTCAAAGACCCTCTCTGTGGAGTAGCACTGGTTAAAAGCAACCGTTTCCTGGGCAGACCCGAGCTTATGATGAACTGATTTTGGCTTCAATATTCTTTCTTGTTAAGAAAATAAGTGAATCTGTGTGAGAGTTTTCATGAGCTAATGGATTTTGGGTGACTGCTGTGTCTCAGTGTTGAAGAGCCTCATAATCACATGTACATTATTATGAATTAATAGTTGAAAGTGTGGAGCATCCATTTAGAAACTGTCTGTTCTAACAAAAGTTTCATGTTAATAGAATTATTTGTCAAATTACTCATAACTCTGAGATATGGGAAATAAGTGATTGAATTAACCTGAAGTGCTTAGTTTGAAAATGACGTGACAATCAGTTAGAAAATGAGTAAATTTCATATTTCATCCTCCCAGAATCCTCATTCTCAGCAACTCTTCAGACAATAATTTATACCAGTTCTCATCTACCAAGACTCTTCAGTTAATAATGCAAATAGAAGAACATAAACTCAATCATTAAACATTTTTCACAGATGCCATATTTTCAAGATATTTGTTTTGTTGGACATGCACAAGTGTAGGGGTGCACAAAGCAGGCTAAAACCTTCCTTTTCCTGGGCCTTATTTGAATAGTGTGTATAAAGTTGAGAGTTAAACATATCTATGATGAATATTGTGCTGGAAAATAGAAAGGGAAACTAAGAAATCTAATTCTCTCTGTTGAAGATAAGAGACTGCACCTTTGCATCATTCCTTTTCTTAGAACAATTGCTTGATAATTTAGAAACCCTTTCACAGTTTATTTGAAATAGCTGTTTATCTTTTCAAAAGCCAAATAAGCCTGCTTTCTGTTTTATGATTGGAATAGGATCTAGGAACTGCTTCTTTGAAATATAATCATCAAGGAAGGTAACTGCCATGTCTCCTACCCTCTCTGGGAGTATAGGAACCTGACTTTGTGGGCCATCTTACTGAAAAAAATCACCTTCCATAGCTTAAAATATTGAGACTAAAGACTTCACAGACAGGAAGTGTGTGCAGCTATTTTGAGGGAGTGTATTGGTAAATTT
>NW_008349975.1:545008-550461 GCF_000622305.1 Nannospalax galili | reverse complement strand
TTTATTTTATGTGTATGCGTGTATTGCCCATGTCGTGCAATGCCCACGGAGATCAGAAGAGGCTGTCAGATCCCCTGGGACTGGAGTTATGGACAGTGGTTAGCTGCCATGTGGGTGCTAAGATACAAACCTGGGTCTTCTGCAAGAACAACCAGTGTTCTTAACCACTGAGCCATCTCTCTAACCCATGAATAGTATATATTAAAGCAAGATAATCAATACTCTTTAAAAAAATCATTGCAAACATACATATATATATTCTATAGAGTCTGATTTGTGTCCCCCAGTGTCCTTCAGTGTGGATCCATTCACTGGACCCACCAAGAATCCCAACCACGTAAAACAATGTCTTTCATGCTTTCCTTTGTAAACAATGAAAGTTTTTGGGGGATTTATTACCCATTCTCACATAACCTGTGTTGCTTCCAGCATGCTTTTTAAACTGTCTCTTGAGACTGATGCTTTACGTTCAGAATGTTACTATTTATTAAATATATCTGTAAAGTATGTTTTTGTGTTTATTGTTTAATTTAATTCTGTGCTGTTATTATTCAATAGAAATGCATGATTTCTCTAAAGCGTAGCAATTTAATAAATTAAGAATTAGTTGAAGTGTTAGCTAGAAACATAGATATTTTCACACAAACCTTATATACATATGAAATATTAAGGGAGGGATATTGGACAGGTACAGAGTAGAGAGTACTTTGTACTACAGAATACTTTGTAATATTTATCTTTTCTAACAATAATAGGACGTTTTGTATAATTTTATTTTCCCTAAATCAATCTTTTAATTATTGCAAAATTTCTTATATTTTGAAATCCTAATTCATGTTGATGGTATTTATATTGTCTCCTTTACTTAAAGTGAAGTTCCTGTTTTGAGCCATTAAGATAGTTATAGCTATGAAGACTGGAGACTTAATCTAGCAATGGAGTTTAGATAGCATGGGTGTTTAGAGAGGCACTTTGGGAAGCTACTTAGGATTAAATAAAACTCAGGGTGGAGTGTCCATGAGTGACTATTGCTGGCTCATGAGAAGAGAGAAACAAAGAAGAGAAAGATGCACATATGGATACATGTTCTCCTTATTTTTACCATTAGATACTTTGTGTTGCCTTAGGACTTTACTAACCATAAGGTCATCACCACATGTGTTCCTGTACTTTGCTCCTCTAGACTTTGAAGCAAAATAAGCCTCTTGTCTTTATAACTTTCCAAACCTCAAGTACTTTATTATAGCAATGAATAGTGGATTAATATAATCGTACATGTAAATTACTATAAAAGTACAGAAAAATAGTAATTCTGGTATCATATCTGGTACTGTAAGATGAACCCTAATGAGCTCCTTAGGGTTCATCTCACCTCACTACCATCACCATTTTTTTCAATTGCATACTTGGCTCAAATGAAGTAAGGCTTATTGTAAAGACTTAGCTATCAATATTATTTTTCAATGTGTCCTAATGATTCACATTTTATACTATAATGGCATGGTATTGTCTTCACTTTTAGCAGTTCTCAAGCAGTTATAGTCCTGTACTGTTAATATTATTAGAAACTGTTTAAGTAGCAACACTTTATGCCAAAACAACTGGGTGAAACATATAAAACAGAAACCAAAGACAGGATGTACTAAATTCAAGTAAATAACTTCAAGTATTATGATAAACTAAGTGGATTAGCTTGCTATAATTAGATCATCTAAATTAAGCAATGTATGCAACATGTACCTGCTAAATATTTAAAAGGATATTCCCTTTCCCTGGATTTTCCTTTAAGGCTAATGGACAATTAATTTTTCCACAGTTAATCTAGTAAGTAAATGAGAACTTTATAAATAACCATTCTTGGGACAATCTTCTCAGAATCTAACTCTTCCCACACGGTATTTAAATTCCACATAATGACAATATAACTTAGGAGTCCTTTCTCAAATTCAAGTTTTAATTGTATAAACTCCCATCTTTTGGATCCAGGTTTGGGATCTTGGTTTATTTCTGTAGGTGGCAGTTTTGAACATTTCAGAGTTATCTAGAGTTTCCATAATATTGGTTTCCTCTTACTTCATGAATATGTACAGGCTTCCTCCATTAAATCCTTTCCTGTAAGAAGATTAATCTTAGGTCTGTACTGAGAGAGTAGGTAGCATGTTGCTCCTGACCACGACAGAGCTCCCACTGTGCTCTGGGGCAAGACACTTAGCCTTTGCCCTAGTTCCCATTGTAATGCATGACATTAACATCTAGTCCACTCCAAATTAGGCTGTTTTTTCTGAGATACTATGTAAGTGTTCAGTAGTTCTTTGTGTCTTGAATAAGGATACTTTTTCCTGATTAAACTAACTTGATTTCTGGAGAGTCACAGCATTTGTTAAAAATCGAAGTTCTTTCCATTATTTTATACGTATAAGCTTAGCTCACGCTAATGGTGAAAGCTCAACTTACTAAAGCTCTGTTCAACTTAGTCAACCTGCTTCATTATCCTTTGATCGGCGAATCAACTAGACTCAATGTTCTGATTTAAAAACTAACTAATTTGGGGCTGGAGAGAAGGCTCAATAGTTAACACCCACACAGAGGTTAACCAGCACCTGTCAGTAACTCCAGTTCCAGGGGAATCTGACACCTTTTTCTGACCCCCGCCCCCGCATTCCACGACTTGGGTGCATGTACACACATGCAGGCAATACACTCATACACCTAAAATAAAAATAATAAATAAAAACTTGAAAAAGAACCAACTAACTTTAAAATAAATTTTATTTACTATTTTTACTTTATGTGTATTAGTGCGTTGCCTATATGTATATAAGTGCACCCATGTGGAACAATGCCCACAGAATTCAGAAAAGGGCGTCAGATCCCCTGGAACTGTAGTTACCAATCATTATTAGCCACTGTGTGGGAACTGAACCTGGGTCCTCTGAAAGAGCAGCCAGTGCACTTAACCTCTGAGCCATCTGTCCAGCCCCAGGAACTAACTGATTTGGATCAATGTTCATGAAATTACAACTTGCTGTTGGGATTAATATAATTCAAGTAAGAAAGAGACAGAAGAAGACAGAGAACTGGAATAATTTACTGTACCTCCTGAATCTCTAAGGCAACACAAAATAATATTGAGACTTTGAAAGGCACACTTAGATGAAAAGTTCAGGAATAGTAAAGATAGATTTGTGATGATTTTGTATTATTCTGAGTTGAGCACATTTCCTGTAAAACATGGAATTTATATAAAGACAATATTTGCATTACAAATAGATTTTACTAAATCAATAATGTAAATATCTGGAAGGAACATGCGTGTGATCTGTTTCCAAGGCATCTCATAGCTTTACTTTGTAGTTAACTTAAATATACAATAGTATTGTTTAAGTAGCTCCAAAATTAAATACATTTTGACAAATGAAATTCTACTTTGAAATTGCTCAAAAATTAAGGAAATTTATACTTTTGCTAGGCATCAGAAATGCTACCATCTAACTACCAGCATTTCTTTTTAAATGAATATTTTATAGAATGTTTGTGTAGTGCATGCAATAGATCTTAATCAAATTTAGACCCCCCCTCCCCCATTCACCTCCCCCACTTCTACTCCCTCCTCAGATTTCATGCATTCTGTCCCATATGTTTAGGCCTATCTGGTCAAGCATTTATCTATATGTCCCTAGGTACAAGTTTGTGCACTGGAGTCTAGTCAGCCTATCTAGAATCATTCTCTTAAAGAATGTCTACTCTTGGCACTGGAGAGATTGCCCAGAGGTTAAGAGCACTGACTGCTCTTACGGAGGACCTAGGTTCGATTCCAGCACCCACATGGTGGCTACAAACAGTTCTTAACTCCAGTTCCACAGGAATCTGAAGCCCTCTTCTGACCTCCACAGCACTTCACAGCACGGGTGCACTCACATACATGCAGGCAACACACTCATGCACAGAAAATAAAGATAATATAATATTTTAAAAAAGAATACTCTTCCTCATCCTGCAGTAATCAGTTGCCAGTAGCTCCTTGACTAAGGTTGGGCCTTGCTGTCCATTTCCTCAGTTCTATAATGGATTTTTGTCTGATTAAGTCAGCATGGGTCTTGTGCATGCTGTCACCATTGCTACAAGTTCAAATGAACAAATTCCCAGAATCCCGAAAGCCTCTGTTCCCTAACGTTCATGCAACAAACTTGGCTCTTACACTCTTTCTGCCACCACTTCCGGCAATGGTCCCTGAGCCGTGGGTGGGTGAGTTTTAATGCAGGAGTCCTTTGTAGGGACACTAGCTTTGCAGTCTCTTATTCTCTAAAACTTGGCCAGTTACAACCTTTGTGTGCATCTCACTCTGTTGTATGAAAAAGCTTTGCTGGTAAGAGTTGAGGGATGTATTCTCTCTACCCCCTGTTCTACTATGTTCCATGAGCCTTAGGTGTGGAGGTTCCACTATAGATGTGTCACTTAGGGCTGGGCATGTCTCAGATGTATATTCTCTGTGTGTGACCAGTTGTGGAACTCTGTAATAACCTTCATCTTTTGCAAAAAAAGAGAAGCTTCTTTAATGAGTGGTGTATGGTATACTTGTCTGTAAATATAAGGATCCACATTTAGTATACAGTAAGATTTCATTTTTCTATAGATATGGTAGAGATAGGGTTTTCTCTAAGCTCTATGACCTCTCCAGTCATTTGTATTTGACTTTATTTACAGTACCACCCATGAGTTCCCTCCCATTGAGAGTACTTTAAGTCCAATTAGATAGCTATTGATTACCTTGTAGATAAAACTGCCACTACTACATCAATAGAAATAGTTTTCTGTGCCAGTCTTTGTGGTTATTAGGCTTTAAAGCTGGGTAGACAATTGTTTGATTTTTCACCCTCAGCAGCTAGCATAGTATCCTCTATAACTATGAGAGCTAGGTTTCCGGGAGGAGGCTTACAGGTCAGTGAGGGCTCCATCACTCTCTCACTCTCCTCTTCATTCCCTGGAGACAAGGTCTCTCTTAATGAACTGATTGAAACTGGCAGTCAGGGAGCCCGAGCCCTCCTCCTGTCTCTATCCTTGATAGTTAAGGTGTTACAGGTACAGCTAGCCATGCCCGACTTTTTACCTGGGTGCTGGGGTCCTCACATTTGGGCAGCAAGAGCTCTTACACACTGAGCCATCTCACCATCCCCTTCATTTTAAGGTTACTTTTTACTAGATAGAAAATTAACATTTGACAAGGTTTTTATTTGCTTGCTTGGTTCTATAGTCCTTGAACATTATTATACCATTTCTTTCAGTCTCCAAGTTTTTAGAAGAAACTTAAACTTGTGTTGCACTGTAATACATATACTTTTGTCATTTGTTATTTATTTGTAAGATGTTTACTTTTTTTCTTGGTTTTTCAGAAGTTAAATTATGGTGTATCTGTATAGTTTTTTGGTACTAATTCTATTTTATTTATTTATTTT
>NW_008349975.1:497287-544926 GCF_000622305.1 Nannospalax galili | reverse complement strand
TTTGTAAGTTATGTCATTTGGCTAATTTATGAAAACTTCAGTCATTATTTCTTTAAATAACTTTTAATTTTATTCTACCTTTTTCTTTCCTGCTATACCTTTTTAAAAATATTAGATAATTCACTAGGTGCAGTGAAACAAGCTTGCAATCTCAGCACCTGAGAGGTGGAAGCAGGAAAATCCAGTTTAAGGTCATCCTTGACTATATTCTGAGTTCTAGGCCAACCACTTGAGACTCTGACTCAGAAACAAAACAAAACAAAACAAAACACTCTAAAATCTGCCCTTCCAATCCCAAACAAGCAAAACAAACAAGCAAACAAAACAAACATTAACAACAAAAGCAAAGGACACACAAAAGAATCCTAGCTATTATGCTCCTCATCCTGTGTCTTTTGTGTTCTTCAGTGTTGGAGATTGCCTTAGGTTCAGGTTCACTGACTACATTCTGTCATTGCACGGCAGCTGAATAGTCAGTGAGCCTTGAAAATTTGTTTTTACTTTAAATAGCTTCAAAAGACAGTGTCTTACAGGGTTAAGACTCTTGGTGGGCCCAGTGGATGGATCCACATGGAAGAACATTGGAGGACACAAATCATACTCTACAGGCGTATATTTATTTATATGGGAGTTCATTAAACTGGGCAGGGAGGGTAGTGGGTAGAGGTGGGGAGAAGGCTGCAGATCTAAATGTCATCAAACTATATTGTGTGGATAGCAAAAGTTCAACAAAATTCAAAAACAAATAAATAGGGGTGGAGAGTTGGCTCAGTAGCTAAGCAAACTAGGTACTCTTGCAGAGGATCAGGATTCTGTTTAGACACCCATTTAGTGGCTAATAATTCTCTGTAACTGCAGTTCCTGGGGATAGGACATCCTCTTCTGACATTTACAGGCATTGCACACATGTGGTACATTTACATGCATGCAGGCAAAATACTTGAACATATAAGATAAAAATAAGTCAATATTTCAGTCTATCTAGCAATAAAAGTTGCTAGATAAACTTTAAAAAAGCAAACTTTATTTGTAGTCAAAAAAGTTTTTACCATAGCTGATTTAAAATCAGCTAGCATCCATGTCTGTTTAATTATTAACATGGAATTAACTAATTCTAATATCTGCTGATTGCCTTTTATCATTCAAGTAATTTTCCTTTTTCATGTTATGATTAATATAGTTTTAAAGTTCTATCTTGAGCATAGTGCATATTGTATAACAAGATTCTGGATACTGTTAGTATTAATCAATTCAGGTTGCCTTAACAAAATCATGTAGCACATGTAGCTTATATAACAACTATTGTATTTCTTTTAGTTCTGGAACTTGGAAAAGTCAGATGATACTGATGACAATTTGTTGCCTAGTAAGAAATTTCTTTCTGTATCCTTAAATAGTGGAGAAAGAGTTCATCTCATTGACTTTCTTTTTATTATAAGGGCTTTATCATGAGAACTATATTTTTATGTCTTAATTACCTTAAAGGCACCAGCATTAAATATCATCACATTAGGATCTTAGAGCCTCAACATAGGAATTAGTAGGGAGTAAATATTTTCATTCCATGAAAACACATTGCTTCTGCTTGTTTTGTTGCAGATAAAATCGAGCCTTAACATATGGCAGGCAAATGCTTTCTACCATTGTTCTCAACCTCCAGATGCAAGTGGCAGCATTTAATCATTTTCCTCTTGTTATTTCTTGAACATTGTCCTGGTTGAGCTATACAGAGAGGCAGATATGTGTTAGTATTGTGCTCCTTGAGCCCTGTGTTGTCAGAATACATGGGAAAGTCACTATTGGCTAGTCCCACCTTGTAATGTCTCATTCCGTTTCATTCATGCCAAAAGAAGGTTTATTACATTTTGATCTTCAGTCACGAAAATGTGTTTTAATCACAAATGTTATTTCAGTATCATTTTAGAAGCTAAGCATAATTATTACAAATAATTGCAACAAAATATATCAGAGTTCTTGACAGAGTGACTATTCTTCAAAAAAATCAAGAACTTATCCTGTGTTGAAAATTTGGATATATATAGCCTTGAAAAAATCTATTCATCATGAATTGAATTGATTACATAACTGAACTAAAAAAGTGCAGGTCAGTTAATATGGTTCCATTAAAGCTTTAACACTTTATATAACATTGCTAAGAAATTCTTGCTTTCACTTCCTTCAAAGCTTGTCAATTTGTAAAAAGTTATAAGGAGTTTGTTTGGGAGGTCTAAAAGCAAGATTTATCTTTAGAATCTCTAAAGATTATATATATCATCTAATATCTTCACCCCAAAATAGCTACATTTGTATTTGTAACTTACAAAGTGACTAAGTATCTATGAAAATCAGAATTCTTGAAATACATGAGATCTGTTTGATTATACTATAAGAATATACATTTAATATAAGTCTTTAAGATAATACCCTTTGCCCAGCCCTCAGGAGGCAGAAGCAAGGCAGATCTCTGTGAATTAGAGGTCATTTTGGTCTCTGTATTGAGTTCCAGTCCAGTCAGGGCTACATAGTGAGACCCTGTTTCAAAAAACTCACAAAAATTATAGCCTTTGCATCTTTCTTTTGAAAAAATATTATTTATTGTTTTTATTTTATGTGTATGAATGTTTTGTTTACACAAGTGTAAGTGCACTATTGTAGTGCAATGTCCACAGAGGTCAGAAGACGGCATCAGATGCTCTGGACCTGGAGCTATGGATGGTTGTTAGCCACCATGTAGTTGCTGGGAATCAAACCCAGGTCCTAGGCAAGAGCAGCCAATGCTCTTAACCACTGAACCATCTAAGCAAGCAGAACTGAAGATAAGTAGTTTGCAGGCACTTGTGAATATATTAGTGAACTTGAGTGAAATACAATTCATTCTTTAAAGTCTGTGGTTCTTGATTAAGGTGAATATGCTTTAGGGGTGGAGAGGATGTTCATAAGCTTTCCTAGTATTTTCTTAATAAACGTATTCATGCTAGATAGACACTGTGTCTTCTGATGGCACAACCCTCACTTCATAAAATGTGAAGGTGACAGCTTACAGCATGGCAGTTATCCTTCTCGATTACTTTCATGCTTTTTAATACAAAAGAATATCGAAATATAGTGACTAGAGAAATTCTTCAGATTCAAAGGAAAATGAGAATTTTCAGAAAGTTCTGATATACTCAAGATTCTTTGACTAATCCTTAACTGTTGAATGAGCATTGTACCCAAAGTAACATCTATTCTGTCTCCTCGGAATAGGTAAGCAAGGACCTAGCAACAAGATTGACACTCCAAGTGTCTCATTGCTGGTGAAGCATAAAGGAGCAGTGGGTGTGATATGAGAATGATGTACTCATTGTATACTCAGAGATAGTTTCGTGTCTGACTCCCCAGGGATCTCCAAACCTACTAAATCAGAGCCCACTGGGCTGGGTTTGGCAGCTCAATTTTTAGCTATAGTTTTGATGCAAAAAGGATTTGCTTCATCTTATAAAAATATAAGTCCATGATTAACAATTATAAATCAGAGACTGGAATAATTATGCAGTTTTAGGAGTTATAGCAAAAACTCTATACCCAAATATTTATTATTAATTAATTCTTCACTGAATACATGATTATGGCTTCATAGTTATTTATTGACTTCCCTATTTCATATTATATTAGATAGCTTCAACTATAGCTATGGTAGAAATTTTGCCTACAGGAACCAATCTATAAATAAATTTTTGTGTCAATAACTTTCTCAGGAGTCATTGAATCTCATATTATAGCAGTGAAAACTTAGAAAGATTAATTGATAACTTATTTTTCAAAGAAATTATCTTCTATAAGCTCATTGTGATTTTATAGTATATTTTCAAATTGAAGTTTCAATTTTAAAACAAACTGAATATGCTTTAAGAATGTTTTATACTTAAACAATGTGAATTATAATCCTGGAAGGAATCATGAGATCTAAATCTGTCATGCTGCACATGTGGGCTGAAGCTCACACACCCTGTTTTCCTAGTGCCTTAGAGCATTACAGAGATGGAATTTAGACCTAACTTCTCAGTAAAAGGCCTGAAGAGAATAGAGAATATGGTATAATCACAGGAAACCTTGTTTACTGGAAGACAGGGATGAGGGGGTTAACGTTACAATGTAAAAATATGTAGGGGAGTGGCGAGTAAGAGGGCACTTGGTGGCCTTGTAAAAGTGTACACTTGCGTAGGTTGAACTGGAAAAAGCTGATGCTGGCCAGCTCACAGTATGATTATTTTGGACCCTGATCCTGCATTCTTTCTTCAACCGTGGGAGTGTAGAGCTAGTGTTACAATCATCTTTCATAGTTCATTCCAAACACCGATTTGAACTCTCTAATGTACTTGGAGCTTTTCTTTGACTCTTTTCTTCTGATATTCTCATTGATGACTCTTCAAGCTTTTCTCAACTTTCGCCTGTACAACAGTCTTTTCTTGACCCCCTAACTTTGCCATTAAGCATAGAAGCATGCTTCATCTGTTATACTGTAACAGTTTGTCATGCCTTGACTTGTGTTGTACCCCTTTCCTTCAGCTGGGTTTCACATGAGATCTCTGAATTCTGTGTCTTCTTGCTGTATTTATTTACTCGACTGCTTAGAAAACCAGCTCCTCCAAGAGCTGCTAAGGGAGAATGTGGAGAGAGAATGCTGTGAAGAGAGTTGGGTTGCTCAGGTCAGTACTGTTATTAAAAGAATCTAGGTGACAAATTAGGGTTTTTCTCCTGACTGTTAATAATCCTGGATATTCTTTTCAACTGATTGAATTGTTGAGTTTTAGTTTTGTTTATCAAAGCTAAAAGTATTTTTATGGAGGAGTATTGTGTAACATTAAAGTTTTATAGTTCAAGAAGTTTGCACAGTGCCTGATAAAAGTGGTTGGTAGTTGTGGCAGGTCACAGCTATAATCCTACCACCATGGAGTCTTAGGCAGAAGAATCTACTATATCAACCCACTTTTAGTTTTTCTGCCTACTTCTTTTGCACAAATATTACGTTGATATATGCAGAGCACAATGCTTTCTTTGTTCTAGTAATATATACAGGTAAACATATGTACAATAATATAGAAAGCATAAATTTTAATTGGGAAGAGATGTGGGGATATTTTGGAGTGTTCTAGACAGTAAATTAGTATTAAAAATAGAGTGTTTCTTAGGAGGATTGAGGATGGAGTTGAGGATGTGAAGAAACAAAGTTTTAATTTAAAAGTTTGTCTTTTAATTAAGGGCTCACTCACTTAAAAGCTATAAGATCCTTAGACTAGAACCTGAAATCAAACTAATAATTGTATTTGGGAGCAATATTTATAAAGAGAAGTTATTATTTATGAAAATGTATCATAGAAGACACTGTCTATTAGCTAAAGCTGTTGATGTGTCACCTTTGACAAAGGGTCATAGACTTATTTCAGAAAGTTTTCTTTAAAGTCACATAAGGTTATGAATAGAGTAGTCACATTTTCTCTCTTAAAGTTGATACCAGGTAAATGCCAGAAATGTTGGTTATCTAGTTACCAGTTCAGAAAAAGAATCCATGACCTTTGCAAAAGAAAACTTGATTTCACACGTAATAATCTTTTTAAATAAAACTACTTTTCCTTCTGTGGTACAGTCTTTATCTGACATATAAGTGATATCTTTTAGTGATTTTCCTGAGCGAGGTTCCAAGGTAATATTTTTTACAAACTATTTTTAAAATATTATTTATTATTTTATTTTATGTGTATATGTGTATTGCCTGCATGTAGGTAAGTGCACCAGTGTCATGCAATGCCTGTGGAAGATAGAAGTTGTTAGATCCCCTGAAACTGGAGTTAGTGACAGTTGCTAGCTGCCATGTGGGTGCCGGGATTCGAACCCAGGTCTTATGCAAGAACAGCCAGTGTTCTTTTTTTTTTTGTGTGTGTGTTTTTGAGACAGGGTTTCCCTGTAGTCCCAGCTGGCCTGGAACTCTGTATGTAGACTAGGCTGGCCTCGAATTCACAGATATCCTCCTGCTTCTGCCTCCCAAGGGCTGGGATCAAAGGCGTGAGCCACCACGCCCAGCACAGCCAGTGTTCTTAACTGCTGAGCCATTGCTCCATCCCTGTCTTTTACAATTTTTTAATGATGCTTTTTCCTGTCAATGGCGGTAATTCATTGGAATCTTCAAATTATTATTTACGTTTGAGTTAATAGAGGATAAAAATATATTTGGTTAAAGCCTCCAAATTTTAATAAGCCAAAATTCTGTTAAAAATCTCACTATTTAAAAAATTAACCAGATTATAAGCCAAAGAAAGGGAATAAGTGAATTATTATGTATATTTGACATTCTCCAAATAGTGTATTTACCATTCTCTTGAAATTCTATAAACAACATTTTCCTGTTTGCTAGGTCTTATAGGAAGCCTGTGATTAAACTTATCCTAGGAAGCGTAGAGCTTTGAGGTTGAATATATAATAGCACTAGAAACACATGTTTAAAATCATGATTTGGAAACTAGAATATATGGTGCCCACTTTAAAATATCAAAACCATGTATTAGATGGGATTCTTGTAGGGAGGGGATCTAAATGTCATCAATTACATTGCATGACAATTTCAAAAATTCAATTAATTAAGAAATTTTCAAAATACCCCACAAACTATGGATTTCTTAAAGATTGGAAAGTGAGATAGACATGAAAATCCTAGAAGCCTTAAAAAGATTGGGTTAGAAACGAATGCAATCCTTTCTCTCTCTATGAAATAAATTTAAGTGTTCATCAAACATTACTGTCCCAGATTTTTACAATATTTGATGATCCTAGAAAACTATACCTCTAGTTAAATTTTATAACAGAAAAAAAAGAGGGAGCTACAATGGAGAAAGCTGTCCTATAAAGAGATGTGTCAAAGCATGTGAAGTAGACTGGACTTAACAGTAAGAATTATTGATACAGGTTTAACAAAATGTTAGATACAGGTCTGATAAGTTGTTGTGGAGGAGGCTCAGTTTCCCGAGGTTCAAGTTTCCCTGAGGAGAAGGTGAAGTCAGTTGTTGGGAGGAAGCTTGCAGCAGGACGATTGGATAATTAGAATGTGAAGCAGTAAGGGCTGAAGGAAATAAGCTCTTAAAATAGTCTAGCACAAGTTAATGTGTAATTTGTCTCCAGTGTTTCAAAATTTGGTATGCTCCAATTGCTATGCCCAGTCCTTTTGACTTTCTGATCATCAGTCCCTGATAGAAGAATGTTTACTGAATGTTTAAATCAGTGCTTTTATCATTTTAGAACAAAATTCTCCATATATTATTTTCACTAACTGATAATGTCAAAAACGGCATGCGTATTCAATTACTAGCTGAACATTTGAGTCTCCAGTTTCTTTCTATTTATTATTGATCTCAATCACTCAATTGCCAAATCCTTTCAATCCTACTTCTACACCATTGCTAAAATATGTTCATCTTCTCCAGTTCCACTGTCACTTAGGATCTTCTAGGTTACTATCCAACCCTTCTAATTTGCAGTAAATTTACTTCTACTTTTCACCTACTGACAGAAAGTCACCACACTGCTGCCAAATCATTCAACTATTTATAATGTCCAATTTCTTACAAGATAAATATCTCAGGTCCTTAACATAGATTGTAATGTTTAAATAATTGCCTCTTGCTTATATCTTCAGAATATGTGCTTCACGCCATTCAATGCCTTTCATTAAAGAAATATTATTTAAAAAATTGAGGCACAATTTGGCTTAGAGGATCAGTTCAGACAAGAACTCATTATGTAGCTCAGGGTGGCTTTGAATTCTGATCCGGGTCTCAGCTTCTGTAGTTCTGGGATTATAGGCGTCCAACATGATGCATGGTCAAAATATTTAGGCTTAAATTTAAAGATGACACACACACACTATTTATAGGATACAATGTGAATTTCTGTTCATATTTCTGTTGTATAACAGTCAACTCAGGATACTTAGGTTATTTATGATCTCAAACATTCATCATATCTTTGTTATGAACACATTCAAGTCCTCTTTTCTATATCTTTTGATTTACATGACAGCAAACTGCTAACTCTAGTGTATTACCTTTCTTTGTTATAGTACATAGTACCTATTACTGTGCTCTAGATGTATCTTTGTACTTTTAACCAATCTTTCCCTTTCTGTCTTTCCTTTGTTGTCATTAAGCATTAATTTGCTCTCTAAGTATTTCTAAGTGCTCAGTTTTTTGAAATTTTGCACATGTACAAAATCATGTGATATTTCTCCATTTGTGTCTTGTCTATTTCACTTAATAAAACTATCTCTAGTTCCATCCATAGTGTCACAAATATCAACTTTTAGTCATTACTTTAATATGTGAAAAGTATCCCATTGTGTGTATTTAGAGCACATTTTCTTTATCCACTAATCTGTTGATTGGTAGTACAATAAATATGTGTACAATAAATATAGTACAATAAATATGTACAATAAATGTGTAGTACAATAAATATGGTAGTACAATAAATATGTGAGGGAAAATGTCTCTTAAAATTATCAATTTCATATTACTTGTTTATAAAATGAGTAGTAAGACTGATCGTTCATATGTTTGTTATGTTTTTTTTTTTGAGAAATTTGCATAGCGTTCTCCATATGATGTAATCAATTACATTATCACAAATTGAATATAAGAATTCACTATTTTCCACATCCTTATTGGCATTTGTTCTTTTGTTTTTCTGGTAATAGCTAGTGTGAGGTAATAACTAGTGTTAGGTCTACTAATGATTAGTAGTCCTACAGGACAGAATAAAGGGAAATGAAATCAGTGCACACATAACCAAATGGTTTTTGACAAAGGCATCACAAACACACATGTTGACAAAGACATTCATTAATAAGTCATGATAGAAAAGCTGAATATCCACATGTTGAAAAATGAGTCTAGAAATAGCCCTCAATCTCTTACCATGTAATAAAAAACAAAACAAAACTCGACATGCATTGAAGAAGACTTAAATGTAGAATCTGAACCGATAATCTAGTGAAAGAAAGTGTGGTGGAAATCTTCTGGACATTGGGGTAGGAAAACATGACTAAGACTCCTAAGGCATAGGTAACATGCATTTGAAAATTGGATTACATGGGAAACACTTTTGCATGAAGACAAATTCAAAAAAGCGAAAAAAGCAACCTCCAAAATGGGAAAAAAATTAATAAAGTATACATCTGACATGGATCCAAACAGAGCATTCAGGAAACATAAACAAAATACAAAATAATAGTCCAATAAAAGTTGTTGAAAGAACTGAATAAGAACTTCCCATGAGAAGACAAGCAAATCACTAACAGCTATATCTTTATCACAGTCATACTGAAAATTACATTGTAATCCTTTGGGTGTTTTTAAAAATGTACATATTGAATTCTTGTGAATTTTATACAATACATCTTAATCATATTTAGACCCCCCCTTCCCCATCAACACCCCCAAGTCTTCCCCACCAATTTCATGCATTTTGTCATATATATATTAAGGCCTATCAGGTCCAACTTTTGTACCCACATGTCCCTCAGTGCAGGCTCATCTACTGGAGTCTAGACAACCTATCTAGAGTCATTTCCTTAAAGATGATTAACTCTCCTTCATCCAGCAGTAAGTAGTTGCCAATAGCTCCTCATCTAAGGTTGGGGCCTGCTATCCATTTCCCTAGTTCTTGGCTGGGTTTTTGTCTGATTGAGGCAGCATGGGCTTGTGCATGCTGACAACATTGCTGCAAATTCATATGAGCACATTCTCAGAGGCCTGAAAATCTCTGTTCATGCACCAGCCTTGGCTCTTATAATCTTTTTGCTGCCCCTTCCACAACGGTCCCTGAGCCATTGGTGAGCAAGGTTGATTGGTCTTGATTCAAATAACAGTTTACATTAACTGCTCCCTTTATCTGAAATGTGTCTCATTTTCTACAGGTCATTGACTAAATTATTCCTCCCATTGGGAAGCATCTTCAACACTACCACTTTGTATATGTCTGTTACATAGTTATCAAAAAATAAGATTTGGTGAATTGAACTGAATTCCAATAGCACTATTTATTCACAACTTGGCTTTTTACAAAAAGTTTATTGGGACTGCGCTCAGCAGTTAAGATCGCTGGTCTTCTTGCAACGGACCTGGGTTTGGTTCCAGGTACCCACATGGTGGCTAACAACTCCAGTTCCAAGGGATCCGATGTCCTCCGCAGGCACTGCACAACATGGATGCACTTAGATACATGCAGACAATGCATTCATGCACATGAAATAAAAATAATAAAAATATTTTAAAAAACAAAATAAAAGGATTTATTCTATCTTAATTATGTGTATGCATGCATGTCTGTGTGCATGCAGAAGAAAAAAAGCACCAGATCCCCTGGAGCTGGAGTTATAGGGGATTGTGGCCAGCCTGGTGCAGGTGCTGGGGATTGAACTCAGGTCTTCTGCAAGAGAAGTACTTGCTCTAAACTGCTGAGCTATCTGTCCAGTCCATACTTCTATTAAATAAGATTGAAACTTACACTTCCCATATTAAGCAATGTTTCCCAAGTGGTGTTTAAATTGTGGATGTCTTTTTATTTTATTTTTTTCAACAACTTTAGTATTTGTCAGACTATTTTTAGGATTAGACAATATAATTACTAGACCAGCTGATTGAGTAGTTTTTCCAAGGTGGCACACAGTTAATAAGATAAAAATCAGGAGAAAAGACATTTTTACCCTAGAAGCTACATTTTCAATATATTGTATTGTTAAAACAGATATTTCTTGAATAGTTTTTAAAACTTCTGCCTACTATTTTTAAAGTGTATTGAGAAATAAATGCAAAATTTCCTTAAAATTTTTAGCAATTTTAAAATTTAAAATGACATTTGATACTATAGCACGTGTCAGGATTCAGGTATTTTTCTTAGTAACTTTATAGCCAAAATAAAATAAAAAATGAATTGAATTATAAGCTGGTAAATGTCTGAGTTGTCATCTATCAGCTATGCTTTCAAAAAATTTCCTCCCCAGAAAATGCATTGGTATCACTGGCTTCCTTATAAACTGATATTAGAAATTTGAAGTCAGCAGTAATATTTGCCAAAATAAATTCCATCCTAATGGATTCTGTGTATTGGGTCTCCACCAAAACTTCACCTGGTGAAGGATATTGCTAGGTAAGAAAAGGAATAAGCAATTTGTTGTCAACCTAACTGCTATTGAAAAACTCTGTAAGGGGGGGTGCTAGAATGTTAATTTTATAAGTGACTGGATGACCTTTGTGTTTCCTCATTATTATCTTAAACTTTATTATAGTCCCTGGTATATGATGATTAGTTAATGGGTATTTGTGGAATGCATGAATTAATGAATTTTCAGCCTTCCATCATAAAATAAATTCTGCTTTCTTTAATTTTGAGTAAGACTGCTCTAATGCTGATCTGCTTGTCTAGTTCTTCCATTTTCCAGATTTCTTTTGAAAACCACCATTGTCCTCGGTTATATTAGTACAAATGTTGATATAGAATCATTTCCTAAATAATTTTAACACAACCGAAACTGGAATGAAATACAGATTTTTAAGACTTTTTCTCAGATATTTTATTATTTTATTTTATTTTTAACATTTAAAAATTTTTATTGAATATATTTTATGCATATAAGGTGTTTGATCAAATCCACGACCACTCCCTCCCCTCCAACTCTTCCCATATCTCCCATCACTTTTTCCTGACAACTTCATGCACTCTTTCTTTTTTTAATGGGTCTTTTTGCTACTCTAACATTCCCCTTCTGAAGAGGTAACCCTAAAATCTTTTAGGGATTAGGTAAGAGCTCCCAAATTCTTTTGACATTTTTGGCCTTTGGAAGAGTATGTTGCTAAGAGGCCCAAGGACATTTTGACATTTAACCAAGAAACTGGATACTTTTCTTTGGGGTCTTTTTTACTCTGGGATAGCAAAAGAAAAGTCACTACTGACAAGACAAGCCTTATTCTTTCCTCTTCTGAATTTCGGCCTGTGTTATCTCCTGTCCTACAGATGTGCTCTGTGGAATCTTTCCTCACATATATCTAGAGATGAACCCTCCTGATAAATTACACACACAAGAGAACAGGTTGAGAAGGCCAGAGTTCCTATTTTTTGATCTCAGAAAATTCTGCTACTCAATTTATATCATATAAACTTGGAAAAAAAGTTACATAGTCTATGTTATGCCTATACCTTTTTAGAAACTAAAGCAGGTCACTTAAATATTTCTAACTTCATTTTTCCATGTCAGTATTTACATCCTTTTCTACTTTTACACATTAAATAAATCTTTAAAAAGGAAACAAGGAATAAGTGGAAAGTCAGACCATGGATATTTAATAAATTTGCACACTATAAATTGAGATGATAAAACTTTTAATTAATTTATTAAGTATATTCAAATGATTGCTACATATTTTAATGTGATGAACTTTGGATGTGCACTGAACTAATGTAAGTATTAGGTTATCTATATCAGATTTTTGCCCAAGCTAATGAAATGTCTTTTCCATTTTTTTCTAACGTGTAAGATGTAATAACAGCAAGTCAGTTATAGTCCCAAGTCAGGTTTTTCTTCTATTCTTTTTATTCCAAGATAAAATTCACATTACATGAGCCAAGGACTACTTATTGTTCACAATGTATTCCCTTATCATCTATAGGTCTATCATATAGAGAAATATGTGTTTCATAAATATTTATGAACAAACAGATGAACAAATGGCCCATTGTGCTTCTTAGAAGGTACTCTCTAGGCACCTCACTAAGTATGGTATATGATGTGATTCTTCTAGAAAGTATGTGCAGATTAGTTTTATAAATCCCATCAAAAATGTTAAACTTTCAAACTGGGATGGCTTCTAAGTTGTACTTCCATGACATTTATTTTTAACCAATAAAGTGACTAGTAACGGTATACCACAGAATATCTTGTTAAATTAAGTGGTACAATGAATCTGAAAGTTCCGTTACAACCCAGAAAGTAAACTTTTTGTATACAAGACATTGCTGTTATTTTTTGTAATTATAACTGATTTAGCATGTATTTTCAGAAGGGAGATAAAGGAGAATAAACCTGCAGTCTTGTGACAGCTCACTTAGTAATTGTGCATCACAGTTTGTTGAGTTGTTGAGGCCTAATATGTGGGGCTGGAGAGATAGCTCAGCATTTAAGAGCACTGGCTGCTCTTGCAGAACTTGGCTTTGATTCTCAGCATCCACATGGTGGCTAACAAGCATCTGTAACTCCAGTTCCAGGTGATTTGACACCTTCTTATTGTCCTTCATGGGCATTGCATGACACGGGTGCACTTACATACATGAAGGCAATATATTCGTGCACATAAAATAAAAATGATAAATGAAATTTTAAAATGAAACTGATATGTATCATGAAAAATTTGAAACAGACTATTTGTAAGATACTCTAATATACTTTTGGACTTTGAAATGGAACAAAATTCCTTCACTAATTTAACGTTATAAATTCTTTCATTAGCCATTTCATTTCTCAATCATGTAAGGTTGAGGTATCTGTTGATTAGGAGATAAAATATAGATGGCTGGTTCTCACTCCCTTTTCTTTCTCTTTTTTCCAGACTTTGAGAAAAACAAACACTTGTGGTTCTTGTCTCCCTTATTTGCCATGTTCCTACATCACAACCTTACAATCAACTACATATGTAAACACATAAGACTTTAGTGCAAATTTCAAATTATTTCATTTTTAGTTCAACTCAAATACTTTTTTTTCTGATGCTGCTTCAGTCTTTCGCAGTGGGAAATCAAAGAGTTTATATATTATTCATCCATTAAGAACCCCGAGGCGAGACCCCTGTGGAGTGTGTACAGTAATTGGTCTCTAGATGCTGCTGGTTGGAAGCACTCTCAGAGTACCAAGATCACGGTTCCATCTGTTTCAGATAGTTGAGAATACTGAAAGCTCCTTGCCCACACTTTTACTCCCTTTCCTTCATTATTTTGTATCCACCATGCAACATGGCAAAATGTATGCAAATGAGTAGACTTGAACCTTGCAAATGTAGCGATTACTATATTAATAAAACTACACTGTAACCAAATGTTCCAACCATATAGTCAGTGTGTATGAGCAATAAAATGGCTAGTAGTTTTAATTGTCTCTAAATCAGATTACCAGTTGTTTAGCAGGTGCTTAGAGTGTATGTGACTGACTATGAGTTGAAATATTCAGGAGGCTTAGTTTTTAACATTACGCATTTACAGAAATAATATCAATAATTCTATAATAGTGAATAAGCAAACACATATAATTTAATAGGTAAGGAGCAGCAACTGACCTGGAAGCCTTTTCTCTGAAGACTAGCTCTCATAGTTCCAGAAGATACTATGCAAGATGCTAAGGGAGAAACTCAATCAATGGTCCAACCCAGTCCTAAAGCTGTTAAATACAATGACTGGCACAGAAAACTATCCCTATTGGTGCAGGTGTGACACTGTCATCTGGGGGTGGGGGGTAATCAACAACTGTGTAATTGGACTTAAGGCCCTCTCAATGGGAGTGAACTCATGAGTGAGATTGTAATTTTAGCCAAATATACATGGCTGGAGAGGTCACAGGTCTTAGCAAAAACCATATCCTTGTCATATCTCTAGATAAGTGAAATCTCTTACCATATCCTAAATACAGACCCTTATATTTATAGATATGTACACTGTACACCATTTATCAAAGAAGCTTCTTTTTGCAACAGATGGAAGCTACTGCAGAGTGGTCACAACTGGTCGTACACAGAGAATGTATGTCTGAGAGGTTCCCACCCCTAGGTGACATAGCTACAGTGGAACCTCTACACCTAAGGTTCACAAAACATAGTGGAACAGGGGTGGAGAGAATACTAGTGCATCCCTCAACTCTCACTGCGGAAGCTTCCTTATACAACAGAGTGAGATGAACACAGAAGGCCACAGCTGACTATTAGAGAATAAGGGACTGCAGAGTATGTGTCCCTGGATAAGACGCCTGTATTAAAACTCACTCACCCACATCTCAAGGACTATAGTGGAAAAGGGGGAAGAAAGATTGTAAGAGCCAGGGTTGGTCCATGAACACAGGAAAACAGAGGCTTTCAGGCCACTGGAAGCTTGTGGTGGGTGTTGGGCACAAGACCCATGCCAACTCAATCAGATAAGGTCCAAGAGTGGAGAGAGGGAGATGGGTGGCAGGCGGGCCTTAGCCTGGGAACTGTTGGAGGCTGCTTACTGCTGGGTAAGGGAGAGTGGACCTTCCTTAAGATCTCTAGCTAGGCTTATTACGCTTCAGTGGATGAACTTTCACTGAAGAACATCCAAGTAAAATGCTTGATTGAATAGGACTTACCATGTATGGCAGAATACATGACGCCTGGTGGGGGAGGGGTGGGGCATGGATGTGGGAGGGGGGTCTTAATTTGATTAAGAACTGTTGTATGAAATGTACCAAAGCTCAATAAAAGTATTTTTTAAAAAGCAGCATTTAAGAAAAAGAAATTTCTCATTTTCAGTCTTCATTTCTGTCTACATATTGCCTCGTAAATGTTTATAACTATCAAATATAACCATCTATCTACCTGTTATCTCTCTATGTATCCACAGTGTATGTGTATATATGTCTCATATATGTACTTATTTATACATGTGCATAAATCAATTTCAAATGAAGTAACTATCCCTAAAATTCTGAATTCTATATAGTTTTTAAATACTACTCATACTTAATATTTGTTCAGATGTTGTAATGTATTTTTGTTTGTTTTTGTGTATCTTTGTGTATTTAGCTCCCAGGCATTATTTCAGTTGCTGTGGGAAAGGCACAGTTGGGATGGGACATTTAGATGGTGTTTTGATGTGGATGATTTTTTTTTCAACACCAGGATCATGATTCTTAATTATACATAGATAGAATTGAGAGACGAAGAAACTATTGACTGCAAAGAAGTATACATATGAAGTGGAAAATTTACACATATCACTTCATATCCCATTTTCAAATTCTATGTAACCACGCTTAATTCTTGAGTAAAGGAGTGGGATGGATAAGGCCTTTTGAATGTTTAGAGATGTCAGTCTTCCTATATCATATGTTAAGCTTATCATATTGGGGAATACATTTCTGCCCATGTACTCTATCCACTGAGCTGGTATTTACCTTCCAACTCTGCCTTCATGTTTTCCTGCACCTCAGGTATGGACTGCTTACCTGATAACAGGTAACATCTATCTATAAATTCTTTAATGTTCCTCCCATGAAATGATAGGACTACATACCCTCGCCTTAAACTGGATCCATGTCAGCTTGTGACTATTCCACACGTTAGTCCAAGAAACTGGTGTTATATGACTGTAGAGTCTAATGAAAGAAAAGCCATGGAGCTTCTGCCTAGCTTCCTAGGGTGATTCACCTTTGGATTCTGGAGAAGCCAGATAGTTATCCAACTGTCCCTGCCTGGCCAAGTCACAAAGCTAGATCAAAGGGATTATCCACAGCAAGGCCTTTAGTTGCATTTAATCCCTAGATTGTCTTTTCACTCCAGCATATCATCTTCCTATGTGAAATCCTGGCCAGCAACCAGTAGGGAAAAGCCATCCCAATCAAGCCTCATCTGTACCTGGTTCACAAAATCCATGAATATGTGCATTATGAGGAGGATCCTAATGTAGCACTACCAATCAAAACACACATTGCTCTTTGTTTCAGAGAAACTTGTCTTTAATAAGCCTTTGAAGAGAAAAAAATTCATGTGATAAGATCGTTTCTAAGATGTGAGATGGAGATATTGATGAGACCCTTCCCTGCCTTCGTTCTGTGCCTTCTGTGTAGTTCTTAGATAATACAAATGACAACTTTGAGGATACAGGAATAATTTTCTTTGCTACTCAAAATATTAATTGAGGATTAGAACTGAGAGTATCAGAGGGAAAATCCATACAAATGGCATTTAGACTCTCTTTGGTTTCACTTGTACTTTAAAAATAATTCTATGATAATATGTAATTCTCCTAAGACATAAGATGAGGATCTTATAATCACAAAGGGCTGAGAAATGAACACTTTCTTGGTAAGTTGTGGTATAGCTATTTATTGTATTTGTTACATGGGTTATTCATTTCCAATTACTTTTTAAAAGGTGTTCATATTATGAATACAGTGTTAACTAAATAAATGAGTGCAATGCTTAATGATCAAATCAGTATAATTAGCATTTGTTTTGTTCATCATTTTAAAATAATTTGTGTTAGGAACCTTCACATTTATATTTTCTGGTTCTTTATAAACTATGACAAAATGTTGCACCATGGTTACCTGACTGTGACATGGAGTAATAGAAATTCCCCCTATATTGCTATATTTTGGCATTCCTTGCCTGCCCTATTTCTACCTGAATTTTTCTCTACCTTTCTTAGTCACTGGTGATCGCTACTCTACCTTTTATAACTGTGAATGAACTTTTTAAAACAGTCTAGTACTAAGTTGATTCTTTGTGCATTTGGGGAACATGCTGTCATGAAGTAGGTCCCCAAAGAGACAGGAAAAGCAGAACAGACCTGCTTTCTTATTTTTTCTATTTCTTTTGAATCTATTACTTTTTATCCTTCCTTATTGTACTTGAAGAATTCCATTTTCTCCTGAAATTCTATTAGAAAATATATTAATCATCTCAAACTCAACTTCTTTGCCTTGCAGTTCAACTTTGCTCTTCAATATGGGGTGCTGGTCTTGCATTAAGCTGAAATATAGAGCTAGTTAATATCATGATTGATTATTTATAGAAACAGATGAGTTAATTTTGTCAGTGAAGAAAAATTTGTTTCAGCAGATTGTTTTAGACAGTTTAAGACAAGTTTTTCTTCATGTTTTGAAGTATTCTGTTTATCCAGGAGCATCTTGACTTTATTTGAAGAAAGTTAAGTCTACTTTGCTAAATGTGTAAATGGTTTTGAGAGAAAAATGGGACATCTGCTTTTTATGCATAAAAGCATCTCAGCAGGTCTTCAACAAGAAAGCAGAAGGCTACTATTAAAGGAAAGATTGTGCATGACAGAGGAAATATGGGTAGAATACTTAAGCTGTTTTGAATACAAAATCAGTCTTGCAGACAGCAAAAAAAAAAAAAAAATAATGCAGACTTGTCTACAAGGTCACCCTAATAGTGATATACCCTGAAACTAGAGGCAATCCAATAGTAGCTCAGGAATGACAGGGCACTTAAGAACATTATTGATGCCTCATCTCTCCTTCTATTTGTGACAACAAAATTGGTAGTGGTTTGAAGGAATTTTCAAATATGATGTGGAGGGATATAAGTGAAAGTTTTCTTTTTTTTATATCTGTATTTATAACCAAAAATATCTTATCCAATAGTTTCTAAATATGTCCTTTATCTAGGAATCTTATGAATTATCTGAGGATCAAAGAGACACTTTTTATCTAGATTTTTTTTCTACTTCCCACTTTTAGGTTACATTTTCCATATTTTTCATCAATATTTTCTTTATACAGTAAGCAGTATAAATGGGGCAAAGTCATTCTAAAAAGTAAGCAATTTTTCTCTGGCACTTAGAAATCTTTGCTCTTTACTAAACTAAAGTGAAAGATAAAATTAAAGTAGTTCAGTTTCTTCTCTAGATTGAAATCCTTGTACTTAGTACCTTCATCATTTTACCCTGAGAAAATAATATTCTATCTGGCACTTAGCAGTTGTTACAAAGAATTTGTTTAAATCTTGAAAGTATCTTTAGTTAGTAAGAGTAAAAGACAGACACATTCCTGAATGGATTCCCTTGCTTTTCCAACTGGAATTAGTCTGTAACTGCTATGGTAATGCAAGGCAAGATGTAAAATATTCTATGGTTGAGTTACAGTACCCTAGCAAATATTGATTTTGTAAGTTGTCTTTTGGGGATGACATTCTACCTTGAATGTCAGTTCATTTATAGAGGTGGTAAGAGTGGTTAATTTTCACAGGTATATCAGACATTTAATAAACATTTGATGACATAATTAAAAACTAATTTGTTATTGAGGAATAACTCATGAGTTAAGTATTTGAATGGATCAGGATCTATGACATTTTTCTTGCTCAAAAATACATTATGCTACGATGGAACACATATACACATGTGTACCTAAGACCTATACAAAACAGGTGACTGGCAAAACAATGCTTCATAACCATATATGACATGTACTGTGGTATTTTGTATTCTATCTCATTGTATCTTATTATTCATTTTGATTTTTTGAGGCAGGATCTCCCTGTAGCCCTAGCAGGTCTGGAACTTACTATGTAGACCAGACTGGCCTTGGTCTCACAGAGATTCACCAGTCTCTGCTGCCTGAGTGCTAGAATTAAAGGCATGTGTCATGGCATCTGGCTTATTACTCATGTTGAAAATGCTGATGATGATTTACAAAGTTAATGTGTGAGCCATAACCCATAATTTGAAAATCATTGCTGTAAACACATGAAATATTAGTTGTTGCAAAGAATAAGCATGAAGTACAGTTATCTAATAAAAAGAGGAGGAGGAAAAGAACAGGTGCTGTGCAGCCTGAGGTTACTGTCACTGCTTTTAGTAGAGAAATCGTCACTGTGTTCCATTTGCATGCGTGTTGCATAGTATTTTCATTTCTACCATAAAAACCATTTGGTGCAGTCTATTTGTTCTGTTAAGCAAAAATACCAATGTAATTAAATCAATAACATATTTCTTCACTAATGACACCATTTTCATATTAAAATGCAGATCTTCTAAAAGAACAATTAATTGTAAACATAAATTCATTAATAAAATATAGGTGTTGAAAATGTATGCTTTAGCACTGCAATTTTTATGACAAAAGTTTTTAAAGCACACTTAATGCATTTGCTGCAAAATAAGACTGTAGTGAATTCTATTTCTAAGTACTAACTAAAATGATCTAGGGAAAATATTGTGGAGCTTCTGTTTTCTTCTGAATCAACTGAAAACACTAACTCTACTGTTTTTATAAGGACAAAGTATAGTCAATCATTACCAACTCTTTAGAGAAGTATTTGTTCCTTTATATGGTATGTTTAATGAGATACTATCGCATTGGCATTTCAACAGCTCATTCCAAGCAACATAAAATCAATTCAGAGCCACCTTCTCCTCATGTCAATTATTCAGCAATGTTAGGAAAATCATTAAATAATAATCAATCAGTGTTTCCAACCAGTTCTTTCAGTCAATAGTATACCATGAGTCATTTCCTAAATTTACTTTCTGTTACACTAGGATTTTACAACAATTTCAAATAGGTGCTACTTATTTCAGAAAAACACATTACAGCTGAGCAATAGAAGGCATTTCCCCTAAAATCTGCCTAAATGTATTTTTAAAATGTTTTATTTATTATTTTAATTTTATGTGTATGCATGTATTGGCCTGCATGTAGGTAAGTGCACCCGTGTCGTGCAATGCCTGAGGAAGACAGAAGAAACAGTTGGATCCCCTAGAACTGGAGTTATGGACGGTTGTTAGCTGCCATGTTGGTACTGGGATTTGAACCCGGGTCTTCTGCAAGAACAGTCAGTGTTCTTATCCTCCGATCCATCTCTCCAGTCCCCTAAATTTCTTTTTTAACCTATATTTCTTTTATCAGAATGATTGATCAATATTTGTGAAACTAATTGTAAAGAATAGGTGTTTCTAGTCCTGGATAAGGTTAGCTAAGATATTCTACATTGTGTATTACAAACCGACTATCACTATTTATTAAACAAAGCAACAAGAGAAAATATTTATCATTTATTTTTGACAGTTTCATACATTTATACAATTTATTGTGATCACATTCATGCCCATTACCCCTTTTTATTCCCTTCCACCTCTGTTGACCTTCTTCCTCCAAGTTATTTCCATGTCATATTTGTGTGTATGAGTCTCTCTCTCTCTCTCTCTCTCTCTCTCTCTCTCTCTCTCTCTGCAGGTCTTGTTCAGGTGGTCACAGTTTCTGTGCATTCATGACAGCAGCAGCCATGTCCTGTCCAGAAGACAATACTTCACACAGGTACTTCTCATCCTGAGGTCTTTGGTTCTTTTCCTCCTCTACTCAATGTTCTCTGAGTCTTGGAGGGAATGATATTGATGTCTCCTTTGCTGCTGAACCCTGTCTTATTCAGTGAAGCCTTTTTTGCAGGGAATAGTGGTTAAAACAGATTCATAACTGATGAAGGTGCTAAGAAAGACGCTTTTATAAAATAGTGCTTTCCTTCTTCTGTACACTGATCAAAAGACTCAAACAATAATGCATCCTAATCGTTTTAAGTCATTTTATTTACATGGTTTACTACACAGGAGCTGATAGCTGATACTTGCTACAAAATCAATGACTGGAGCAGGTTTCCTCTCTCATTCATCTCTGTCTTGTCTAATCTTCAGAAACTTTGTTTTATATCATAGTAAATACTAACTCAATTGCTTTTAGATACTAAAAAAATTTAGAAGCTAGAAGCCTGATTGGTTAAGAACACATACTGTTCTTGCAGAGGAAACTGAGTTTGAATCCCAGTACCAAGTACAGCACTCACAACCACCTATGAACAAATGAACACAAACATGCACACACATAATTAAAAACAAAAAATCTTTATAAAAATTGACAATGAGTTTAATAAGATAAAAACAGCTTAAAAAGATCAAAGGTTTTAGTCTAAGCGAACTCAGAATCTATATTACTTAGAGACCACTAAAGAGTGACTAAATAAATGAATACTTTTTGGCTAGCATGGTCCACAGGTAATAAGCACCTTTCTCTGAATGAGTCTGCCAATATATTTTTAAATATAAAGTCAGTAGAAACAAGTTTTATAGGTTACGTAGTGTTTTTCCACTCTATGAGCTTGGTATCTACAATATAATACTGTTATTTGCAAAATCATGCAGTCACCTCAAAATCATAACTGTTAAATAACTTTCTGTATTTTGTTAAAGTCAAAGAGATGTAGAAGTAAGGAAAACTGATTCTAAGGGCATCTGCCCCCTGTATGATGAACTCAGCAACTGGGCACACATAGCTGCATTGACCATGTTGTTATCCAATGGGGATCCACTGAACTCCAGTCATTATCTTCTGGGATAACATGTGAAGCTACAATACTTCAAAAGAAATAGAGTAAAAAGTTGTTTCCATTATGACCATCTGTTTGCTCCTACATATTTATCTTTCTTCAGTAGAAAACCTTGAGAGGATCAGCCTCCTGTAGTTTGCTTATATTGATGAAAAAAAGTCAGTGAAAAGAAACTCAGCCAATAACAAATGCCCATTTATAAAATAACAGCCCATGATCCTACTGACAAATTAACAAAAAGTCTTAGGTCTTTTCCTAGACCTGCTGCTGTAGGAATCAGATTGAAGGAGAGGACAGCTGAGGTGAGAGGGCGCTATCTGTTCATTACCTTCCACATTATTTCTGTTGTGAGTAGATATCTGTTTCAAAATAAAGAACAATATCTAAATCCAACTACAAAGAAATGATGGCATAAAATTCCCTTTCTTTATTAACTTAGAATTTATTTCTTGCTCTATTTTCTATATATTTCTATATTATATATTTCACTGGAAACCTCTGACTTCACCTTTTCTTTATAATCTTCGTAGTGCGCTTTCTCTACCTTTTTTGAATGCTTTAAAGTCTCTCAAGTCATACTTATATTAGTTCCACATATGTAAAAAACAAAACAGCACTGTTTTCTACACAATTCAGTCATTTTCCTACTTGGAACAAATGTCATACATTGTTAATCAAATATGTAGTAATATATTCTTTTTGGAAATCCAACAACATATTTTGTCTTTGGCCAAACATGTCAAATATTTCTGTGTGTTTATCTTTAATGCACTGAATTTATGGTGGTTCATTTAGTTCTCCACTATGAAGCACACAAGACAAGAACATGTTACATTATCATATTATGATCGTATTGATTATGCATGAAAGAAAATTTACCTAATGTAGTGCTTTACAAGTGAGTGTATCCAGAAATAGAACCAACCTTAAAATTCATTTGGACAAACACACACACACACACACACACACACACACACACACACACACACACACGAAACTTCCAGGCAGCCAAGGAATTGAGCAGAAGGAATTGTGTTGGAGACATTATCAAACCTGATATAAAGTTATACAAGAGCCATATTAATAAAAGTAGTATGATACTCTAACAAAATAGATACTTATATCAGTGGAACAGAAAACCCAGGAATAAATCCATAGAATTTCAACCACCTGATTTTTGATAAAAATACAAAAACATTACAAACTGGGGAAAAGGCAGCATCTTCCATATATGGTTTTGGGAAAATCTGATATATTCATACAGAAGAATGAAACTAGATCCTCAACTCTAAATCTTCTGAAAAATCAATCAAATCCTCAATGTAGGCCTCAAAACTCAAAAAGAAAGGATTCAGAGTACATACCAGGTAAAGTGTCCTATGCCTTTGATCTCAACAGTTGGAGGCAGAGGCAAACAGATCTCTGCTAGTTTGAGGCCAGCATGATCTACACAAAAAGTTCAGCAAGGGCTACGTAGTGTGATCCTGTCTCAAAAAAAAAGTTACAGAGAGAGTACACTAAAAGATATAGTCATTGGCAAGGACTGTCTAAGTTGGAGCCGGATCATTTAGGAAATAAGGCCAACTACTAAAAAGTGTGAGTTCACGAAGCTAACAATCTTCTATTCAGCAAAGGAAATAGTCAATTAAGTGAAGAGACAGCCTACAGATCATGAAAAAAAACCTTTGCTAGCTATTTATCCAACAGAACATTAATATCTAGACTATATAAAGAAATAAAAAACAAAAATCAAAGAACAAACAACCTAATAAAATGGGCCATAGATCCGAATAGAGAGATCTCAAAAAAGAATATACAAATAGGTAATAAATATTTTTTAGACATTATTAGCCATCATGGAAATTCAAAGAAAAACTGAAATCCTGTATCATTCCAGTCACAATGAGTATTATCAAGAAATCAAATGACAACAAATACTGAAGAAGGTGTGAAGAAAGAGGAACTCTTATTCACTGTTGGTGGGCGAGTGCACTGTGTAACCATTGTCCAAATCAGCATGGACGTTTCTCAAAAATCTAGAAATGTATCTACCATATGACCCAGCGATACCACATGCAGGCATATAAACAAGGGACTCTCTATCTGACAACAGAAATACCTGAAGTTCCTGTTTATTCACAACACCTAGAAAATGACTTAAGGAAGGGCAGTTAATAGAACATACTATAACAAAATAGAAAAGTATATAAATGGAATAGAAGATGCAGGCATAAATCCACCTGATTTTTCGATACTGAGAGTGGAAATATGTCAGCAGGGCTCATATTAGAGGACAGGGAGATGAGGTGACAGCAAGGAAGATCAACGTACAGAGCCATATGGAATCTAAAAATTTTGTAAGCCAACTAAAAGCGACATGTTACAAAATAGGGAAGAGGTACTCTGCCTGACTGGATAATGCTGCTCCTAGAACCCATGTGTTACAAATCAAAAGTGTCAGTACCAGATATGGGACCTCCTTATGAGTTGTTGGTCAAGGAGGTCTTAGAAGCGCCAAAACAATACAAGTTCTTGTCATTCCTCTTGGTTGCCCACTAGAACCAAATGATAGTGAAAACCCTGTCACTGAGTACCCATCCACCTTGGTTGTAAGATGTAGAAAAATCAAACAGGAACTGAGCAGAAGCTTCCTTTCTGCTGGCTAGTTTTCATAATGCTGGAAATGCTATGTAGGCTATTTTTGTGGGGAGGTCAATAAGGCATCCCTGGCCTTCACCTGGTGTGAACTCTATGAATTACAATATCAATCCACAAGACAAGATGTGACTTCTGCTGCAATCTTAGTACAACTATTATGGGGCAACCAACCACTTTCTGACTGGATTCCAGGCTTGTTCCACAGGTGCGATTTCATACCTGGTTGTACAAACCTGGTAAAAATCTCATGACTCTGGAGGTCAAAGAACCCAGGAGGATCTTCCTACTGTTGTTCAGCTAAATTGACATGTTGTCAAACTGCCTTCTAAATATCTATGTTTGTACCAATGGGCAAGTACTACTCAGCATTCATCAGAGGAACTTCTTTTTATAATGAATGATAGTAAATACAGAAACCCTAAGCTGCTCAAGGTACATGACAATAAGGCACAGCTGACTACTTAGCCATGACCAAAACATTTATGGCAACTGCTCTGGGCTCAGGGAACACCATACTATAAGGAGTGGGAAGAAACTAAGAGAAAATAAGAAGAAGGACTGAGAAATGCTGTCTTCTGGGCGTGGCATAGACATTGCAATCATTAGCTCATAGCAGCTAATGTTACATGCACTGGGCTTTCATGAGACTTTTCCTGTCAATATCCAATCGTACATAGAGGAGGAGCTCATTGGCCGTTCACCTCCATGCTGGACTATTGGCTACGGATGGATTCTGGAGAAGGGGGTCATTATCTCCATGTATATACCCACTGGTAAACTCATCAGGCTCTGGTGGCTAGTTCCACACCCATAGCCAGATAACCTTTAATAAATTCAGTGGGTAACAAAACAAGAAGTCATGAATATGGAGAAAGCACTTGTAGGAAATGTGGCTGTCTGACAGCAGGGGGTAGAGATGAGAGGGTGGAAGGGGTAGAGTGCAGAATGCATTATATACATACACAAAATTGTCAAAAACAAATTTATTTAGTAAAAAGGAAGAGTTATATCATCTGGGTATGGAGACCATGTGTTGTTCTATGTCATCTCAGCACTTAGGAGGCTGAGGCTGGAGGATCATGAATTTGGTATAAGCTTGGGCTACAAAACGAGATCCTATATCAAAAGCAAGGAAGCAAACAAACAGCAAAAAGTAGATGCAGAAGTGAAAGTGGGAAACCTTTTTGCAATGTAGATGCCCTCAAGCTTAGACTGTTGATCATGTGTATGTATAGTGAACATATGTGTACTCTATGGTCAAAACATTTACATCAAATTCGTATTTGCCAATGTGATGTCACTACAAGGTGAGTATTTTGGGAGGTGATTTGTTCATGATAAAGGTATTCTCATAGTATTCGCTAATGTCTTTATAAAATATCCCCCAGACCTCTCTAACCATGTCACTTGGCTATGTTTACAGTGCCATGCATGGGTTTGTTCACATTGTGCAGGCCTTCTGTTCAATTAGATGGCTGTTGGTTCCCCTTATGATACAAGTTCCACTATTTCACCAGTATGGATCCTTGAGAAGAATTTAGTACTGTTCGTTTCCTAGACCAATGTTATTTCTTACTAGGTTCTAAACACTTATTCTTATATTCACAGACAAGTATAGCTTTCACCACTCATCAAAAAAGTTTCTTTTGCAATAGATAGAAACTATTACAAACTTAAACACAACTTTCACAACTGATAAAAATGTAGCAACTAAGCAACTGTGTGATGTCTATCCCCAATTGATTCTTCTATAATGCAGCCTCTACACCTGAGGCTCAGGGAACACCATGGAAGAGATGTCGGAATGTAAGAGCAAGCGGAACAGGACTCCTGCTTCTAGATAACACATCCTAGGAGTGGTAAGGAAGTAGAACCCATGAAATCTCCACAGTGTGATTGTGTTACAAGACCTCAGTAATGACTAAACCAGTTGATGCTCCAAAGCAGGTGGGAGAAATGACACAGTGTCCCACGTCTAGATGAAGAGCTACAGGCAAAAAATGGATGCTGAGGGAGAATTAGTTTTCTCCAAGGACTAGCTCCCTGATAACTCATCCAACCCCACGTAGTCAGCCCTGAACACATGTACACATGAGCACTACTAAATGGATTTAGTGTAATGTATACATATTTATATATTATGTTATATATACATATTATGTGTAATATATGTATATTTGCAAAGTATCTGTATATATATATATATATATAACACTAATAATCAAAGAAGATGTCAAGAAATCGAGAGTAAGTTGGGAAGCCTGTGGAAGAAGTTGGAGGGGGAGTATAGGGTGGGGATGACATAAATTCAGTACTCATATTATGAAAATCTCCTAATAAAATGGTCCCCAGATTACTGCCTGGCTTTTTCTCTCATGCAAGACTACAGAAGGAAGACACAACCTAAGAAGCAGAGAGTGAGCAAGTGGGCCTTGGTCAGGCAGTGAATCTACAGTACCTTGATCTTTTACTTCTGACTCTGGCAATGAGACATCTATCTGTTGTTTGTAAGGTACTCAGTCTGTGGTATTTTGTTATAGCAACAGAACCAAGAGAGTGTGTTTATGAGACTGATATGCTACCTATTGTTTGTATACATGCATGTTTGTGTGTATTATGTATGTATGCAAGTATTCATGGGTGTGAATGCAGGCACATATGCCATCTCCATGTGTAGAAGTCAGAGGACAAACTGTGGCCTTGATACTCACCATCCATCATATTAGGGATAGAAATTTTTCATCCCAGTGGCAGGTTAGCTGAACATAAGTTTCCCAGAACTTTCTTCTTTGCACCTCCTATGTCCCCATAAGAACACTGGGATTAGACCCTTGTATCAGTTACCTAGCTGAGTTCTAGGGATTTTAACTCTGGTCTTCACACTTGTGCAGCAAATGCTGTAGCCCATTGAACCAGTCCTGCATTTACAGTGTTATTTCATTAAATATACATTGTGGTACCAGGGTACAAGTAAATTTTACAAAGAACAAATCAATACAAAGGAATATTTTCTTAGAAGCATTGTCTTTATAAACATGAGGATCCATCACACGCATTATCTACACCCCTTACACTATTTTAAATGAATCTTTGCATAGAGGCACAATGATATTTCATGATCAAGAGACATTTCAATTCTGATCATTTTCACTAATGTTTGTGTGTTCTACATATATAGAAAATTGAAATTCTAAATCCAAGGTTATATGAAACTCAAGATCATTCCATGAAACAAGTCACGAAATAACTAACTATATATATCATGTTATATTACATATTATATATACTATATATTACATATAGCACATATATAATGAAGTTATAACTCTGGAAAATTTACACCCGAATGCCTTTTTGTGTGATCAGCACTGCACTTGTGAACTCAAAACTGAATGCTACTTATTGCTAAGTCTGCTCTTGACTGAATCCTTCCACTGGAGAAATTAAAACTTATAAAAATAAAGACACGAGGGAGCCATGAGATACTTATAATTATCTGATCATATCTTAAAAGTTTTCATATAACTCATGACATATAAAGTGAAGTATTTTCTTTCACTGGAAATATTTGAAGGAGAAAAACATTACTGAAAACTGACTTCCTGGTCACTTTGGTTTCCCAAATAGAAATAAAAAAACACTGTCTGAAAATACATTAAGGACAAACAAGCAATCCTGCAGGTGTGCAGAGAGATGTGACATTCTTTCTATTAATAAATCACATTTCAACATTTTGATTTAACCGTTCCTCTTTTTGCCCTTCACGAAGTCTAGAATGAAGGAAATCAATAAATAAGATTGCACTCAGCACCACATATAATTTTTTGCCAGCTGGGGGCACAGCTATCCAATTAGGATTTAAGATTTGCTGAACATTTATTACCATTTTCCAATTTATTCAGAGAAAACTTTTGGAGATGCATTTGGTAGAGGCAGTAAGTATCCATTAATGTGAGGCAGTACTGACTGAGCTATGAACTGCAGTAAGGAATACAGTACCCAGAACCCAGGAGCTGCCATTTGATTTTTTGCTAAATAACTAATGACCTAAGAGAAAAGCCTTCATTCATTTCATGAGAATCAAGAGAATATAACCCAAAATCTATGCATGAAGAATTCTGCAACTTTTAGATTCCTTCTTCAATAATTTTTTATCTAAGTGATATGACAATACTATGTAAGTATAAACACGTATAAATACTAATATTTCTTATAAGAATCTTTAATCTTCTGTATGTATTAAAAATAGTCTTACTATCAATACTAGTGTCCTGTGAAGCAGACATCATTAACTGTAGGTTTTCATTTAAAAAATATCCTTTGTGCATTGACTATATTCCATGCTCTGGGCATATATTGGGTTATCAGTGAGAAAAATAGCCCAGGAGCATTGCTTTTGGGGTGGCGGGGGGCAGGGGGGGGACTTGATTGTTGCACAGAGAGACAGGGATCAATATAATTTAATAAGAAAATTGCTTTGTATGTTAACACATTATGGTGAAAAGGAAGCATGTTGAATATATCTGGGATGAGGGACAGGAACAGGGTTAGGACAGAAAAGAAAGACAGTATAAATAGGGTGTCCAGTGCAGTCTATACTGATTCAATATCATTTGAATGAGGATTTGATGGATGTATTGAAACCAGCCAAGCAAATACCTGAAGATGGAGCCTGAGAAAGCTCCAACCTCGAAGAATAGAAGACTCATTCACTCCGGTATGCTGGAGCACAGAAAATGAAGACTAGAAGGAAGAGTGGAAAAGGTGTTCAGAGAATGGAAGGAAGTGCAGGATATGTCAGAGATTTGTTTTCACTCTAGTGAAACTGAAAGGTGTTTCAGGGCTTTGTGCTGTGCAGTGGCATGATCTGACTAGCATATTAAAAACATTCCTGGCTACAGTGAAAATAAACTTGAAGGAAATAGTGGTAGATGGAGTTGACGTGTGAATCTAGAAGTTGGAGAGAATCTGTTAGTTGATCTATTGATTTATATATCAACTGCTCTACCTACCATACCTCCCCTACCATGATGGACTGCATCTTCTTAAGCCATGAACTCAAACAAATCTTTCCTCTCTTAACTTGTTTCTGTCACAAATTTGATTACAGCAACGCAATGGTAACTACCATCAACCAAGAAGAAGCTAGAAAGTTAATAGGAGTTGAGAGTCATCAGCATATAGATGATGTCAGGAAAAGAGAAGGAAGAGGTGGAGGAGGAGGAGGAGGAGGAGGCTGCAAAAAAGAGAATATGGTCAAGATTTGGGTCCCTGGGCTTTGACTAGAGGGGGAAAAGTGAACAGAAAACACAAATAGAGTGTGCCGGAACTGTTCCAAACGGGTTCATGTTTTAGATTTTGTTCTCTGGCAGGTGGTGACATTTTGAGAGGCTGTAGGGATGGAACCTGGCAAGCAGAAGTAGGTCAGGAGGGAACAACACTTTGATTTTGATTCTGATTTGGTCTGATTTCTCTGTCTCATCATCCAACGGCTTGTTCAAGTTGACATAGCCCAATCCCATAACTATAGGTGGAACTGTTCAGGCTACCATGCCTTTCCTGTCATGATGGGCTGTGAAGCCATGTGCCAAAAATGAATCTTTTCTCCTGTAAATGCTTTCTGGCAGGTGTTTGATCAGATCAACACAAAGTAACAAATACAGACAAAGCAGCTTCTAAAGAGCGAGTAAGACAACCAAGACGTAATTTGGGAGAAAATACCTTGAAGGAGACACTTTTTTTACTCTTTTATATGTTTAATGGCTGTGAACTTTAAGTGAGATGAATAGCCAGGCATGACTCTAAGTTGAGTACTAGATTTTTGAGACAAAAATCCCTGTTCCTAAAGCTCTCCTTATTGGCTAAACTTGCTGGCCATCAGGCTTAGCAGCAAGTCGTTTTCTCTGCTGAACCATTTTCTGATCCCTTTACTGTTTTTTTTTTAATTAACTTAAAACTTGTACAAAAAACATAAAAATACATGCATTACTTGGGTCTGATGTAATGGTTTTATCTGCCATCTGTCTGTTTACCATCTATCTATCTATCATCTATCTATCTTCTATCATCTATCTCTATCATCTATCCATCCACTTCTCTACCTACTTATCCTATGCTGTTAGTTGCAATGGCAAAATTCAAAATAAAGGTAAATCTAACTCTTCATATTTCTGTGAAGGACATTATTGGTTAATGATAGGAAGCATATCTGATCTACAGATGTTTCAGATACTATGAGCTTTTTAGCAATGGTTATTCTGTCAATAAAGGATAGAGAGGTTTCTTTATGGTTCTGGAGGGCTCTCCTCAATTTCTTTTATTTTTAATTTTTCATAAGATTTTTATTGCTTGAGACTTTTGTTTATCCATATAATATGTTTTGATCAAATCCCTCTAACACCTTATATTTCTTCCCTACCCACCCCACCACTTCCCTCTCCCAATTTCACATGCTTCTTAAGCCCTCTGAGCCCACTTAGAGCTGCCTGTATGTGCATGTATGTAGGACCATCTCTCTCAGGCCACATCCCTAAACAAAACTGACTTTTCCTCTTCCAACAGTCATCAATTGTCAAAAGCTCCTCATCTAGAGCCATTCCCACATGCACAATGGGCTTTTGAATGACTATATATTGTGAAGGTCTTGTGCATGAAATCACAGCTGCTATGAGTTCATATATGCAAAAATACTTTCTCACTACAGATGGCTACTAGGTCTCTCTCTCTCTCTCTCTCTCTCTCTCTCTCTCTTTCTTTCTACCTCCTGTTCTACAATTATCCTTGAGTCTTCTGGGTAGGTGGGTAATACAGATGTCCCATTTAGAGTTGGGGCCTCCACAGTCTTTTATTCCCTGAATTTTGATCACGTGTGGGTCTCTGTATTAATCACTATCTGCTGCAATAAAAGCTCCTCTGATGAGGGTTAAGAGATGCACTAATCTATGGATACACTGATAAAAACTTAGGAGGTAGTTTTAATATTTTGTTCATTTAGCAGAATAATAACATTAGGTTCTCCCCTAAGTTTGTGACCTAGTCAGCGATGGGGTTTTGGCCCACTAACAGTGTCAAACATGAGTTCCATCCTGTGGAGCAGGTTTTATATTCAACCAGAATACACTTGGATACTCCTATAATTTCCACGGCACTATTTCAACAGTGGACATCAGTTATTCAGATTTCACAACTAGGTAAGATTGTTGATGACTTTCTTCTCTGATAATATGCATAGAACCTTATAGCACTATGAAAGCTTCAAGGCCAGTACCAGCTTTATTTATTTCTTCGTTTTCAGGTATGTAGTATCTTCAGCAATATGGTTTTACTATCAGGTTCTGGAGAATAACCAAAAACAATGATAATACCCTGTAATATTTTTATTTGGGGGAGTTCTATTGGACCCCATTGACCAACAATTTGAAAAGATATAACCTATTACTTGCACTCAACTTTTTATTTGGTAATCTATAGTGTCTGGGAAAGACATTATCCATCTGCCCTCTCTTACAGGATATCCTATTATACAGATGATTGTTCATCCATCTTCTTTTCTTCCCTATTCACAATAGTCAGGACATGGAAACAAACTAGATGTCCATCAACTGCTGAATTGATACTGAAAATGTGGTTGATATACACAATGCAATATTAACTGCAGCAAATACAGACAGTAACCATAAAGAAAAAAGAAAGTGTGAGATTCACAGGTAAATGAATAGAGCTGGAAATAATCACTCTGAGTGAGGTAATTCAGACCCAGTAAGACAAAGTCACGTTTCTTTCATACATTCATGCTAATTTTGTACCATGTGTGTTTAAAATGGAACAGTCATAGAAGTCAGGATACTAATGTTGGGCAATAGGGGGTAGGTTTCAAGGGAAGGTGGATAGAATACAGGTGTTACGAGGAGAAATGTGAAATAATGGAATTCTTTAATTTCTTCTTTCAATGTTTCATAGTTTTCATAGTAGACATCTTTCTTTTTTTAAACTTTATTCCTACATATATTGTTATGTAGTTATTCTTGTAGATATGATTGTTTTGTCTTTTATTTCTCATTTCTATAAAATGAGGTATTTTTTTAAAATTTTTGTATTTATTATTTTTATTTTTATATGTTTGTGTGTATTGCCTGTGTAAGTGCACCCGTGTCATGTAATGCCTATGGAGGACAGAAGAGGCAGTTGGATCCCCTGGGACTGGAGTTATGGACAGTTGTTAGCTGCCATGTGGGTACTGGGATTCAAGCCTGGGTCTCCTGCAAGAACAACCAGTGTTCTTAACCACTGAGCCATCTCTCCATCCCCCTATAATGAGATATTTCTTATTGCTATATAGAAACTACTAACTTTTGCATGCTGATTTTATATCTTGAAACTTTTGCTGAATTTATTTATTCAAAGTTTTTTTTTGGCTGAGTGAGATTTTACTATGTAATGTCATGCCATTTGCAAATAGTGACAGTGATTTAATTTTTTCCCATTTCTTATGCTCTTTATTTTTTCTTCTTGATTAATTGTTCTGGCTAATATTTCTAGTACCACACTGAATAAAAAATGTTAAAGGTATACATTCTTTGATCCAGATCTTGAGACAAATATTTCATAGTTTTTTCCACTTTACCCAGGTCAATGGGTTTGGCCAGGGTAGGAGAGGGATTGTAAGGGAAGGAGTGAGGATGAATTTGATTAAAACACATATGTGATTGTATGAAATTCTGAAACAATAAATAAAAATAAAGACAGTGCAAAAAGTCTCCAAACAAACAAAATAATCTTTGAGGCTAGGAAGATGGCTTAGCAGTAAAACACTTGCAGTATACACAGGAGGATAGAGTTCAGAATCCCCATTACCCATGTAAATGCCAGGTAGGCATGGTGGCTCTATAATCCCAGAACTATGGAGGTACAGACAGAGAATCTCTGGAGCACATTTGCTAGCTTAGAGTACCAGATGGAAAAGCTCTGGATTCGGTAAAAGACCCTACTTCAGACTATATGGTGGAGAGATATAGAGCAAGAAAACCAGCATCAACACCTAACTTCCATACATAGTAGTACATGTGGACTTCCACGCATACAAACAGACACATGCAGGCACGCCACACACACCATATTTACCCCATCACTCAAATCTTTATTCTATGTCCAATATCCTGCGAATCTGTCTTACTAAAATCACAAAAGTCTATCTTTGGTTCACACTCACAGCAATTTTCTACATACTTGTATCAAAAAGCATATGTATAATCATGTGTGTTCATGTGCAGCAACTGGTGAAATTTGGGCTTTCTGGCTTCTTGATAATATACATACTCTGAAGAGATTTACATAAGATTTGATCATAGAAACACATCTCTTCCCTTCCGTCTGCATCTACTGAATCTAAGGAGGCTGGGTATGTCATGGTTCACCAACACAATGGAGCAACTGCTCAACATTTTGTTTTGATGCAGGAGCAGATAGAAGTACCTGGTCACACCATTAAACACATTCCTCTGGAAAGGAAACATGCATGTTAGCCAGAAGCATTTCAGTTAAGAATGTGGTCTTTGATACAGGGGCTGCACAGGTATCTAAAATCTTAAGATGCTGCTGAACATTAAGATGCACTGGTGGAATCGTGATAGGGGCCTGAAGGCTGATATTTTCAGATTCATATTTACTGATGAAAAAATCGGAAGAACCTTTTCAATGGTGGAGAATTCCTAGAAAATTTTCAAGTTAAATTTGTGGGCCAGGCAACTTCTTCAGGATACCAACTTAACAGATAGGAAACTTTGGTTTTCTGACCATCCACCTCCAGGTCCTCCAGTTCCTTAAGATACCTGTTCTTAGGGCAATGGAGAACCCCTTTTGTAACCAGTGACTCTCAGTGCAGCCACTGGGTCTCCTGGAGTGTGCCCACGAATTGGTCTTGCTTTCTCCCTGGAAAGATCTTGAGTTCCACACAGTAGCGCTCCAACAGATTAATCTCCTAAAAGATTCTTGGGTATCTGGCTCTCAAGACTGGATATAGTGATTTCCTCTTCAACATCAGGTTGAGTCCCCAGGAGCCATCTTCCCTGAGCCTGTCACCCCATGGGCCACACAACAGCACCACTGTGCATAAGCACCAGCCTCAACATTTATTATGACAGTGTTTCTGAACTTAGCAACTCTTCTGACTTTCTAAGATAGCCTACCTTTAGTAACCACTCACATTTTCATCATTTCTTCTTAAATACCTTCTGTTTAAATCAATCCAAACATCATTTCCTTTAGTTTTTTCAGGACTATTTCTGTCCTTATTTTCTCACATATGGGCCCATCTAATTTCCGTGTGGGTCCTAACATTTCTTAGGAGAGGATAAAGTGTTAACAGTACTGATCTGTAGAACTAAGGATGTTTTCAAGTCAATTCCTTGAATTCTTAGTATGATAGTTTATTGGAAGAAAATCATTTCTGAAGTTATTCCTGAAATAAGAAGCTTGGTTTTCTTGTTTGCTTATATAATAAGGCTTTATTAGGCATTGTAATGTTTTCAAATGGTATCATAAGCTTCATGATTTATAAGATAATGAACTTACATAAAATATATAAATAGGGTAGAGAGGTGTCTCAGTAGTTAAGTGCACTAGCTACTCTTGTGGAGGACCAGATTCAGTTTCTACCACCACGTGGTGGTAAACAATCATCTACAACTCCAGTTCATCTGACTCCCTCTTCTCCTTGGGCATTGGGTATTGCATACAATACATGCAAGCAAAATACCCATACATGCCAAATAAGAAATATATAAATCAAAAAATTAAAGTATATAGATTAAACACATTTCTTTAGTTAACTAATGATTATAAAAATATCTCTGTAAATGTGATTATTCTAAGCAAACACAATTCCCTTACAGGCAAAATTATTTAATTTTATATCATTTATACCAAACAAATGCAATATTGGTCATATACTTGATATCTGAAAATACTTATTGGTATCATACTTTCATACCATGTTTTTCTGATAGCTATAAACAAGCATAGCTCCATCACATGCCCCTTTTTCTAAAAGTATCCATAAATTCTAACAGTATATAAGCAAATATAAAATTTATTGGGTCTTTCTCTGATATTTAAAATAGTTAGGTTTGAGTATATATCCCAGTATAACAATAGGAGTGAGGAAAATACAAAGGAATCATGAGGATAAAGGAGAAGAAGGAGCTCAAGAGAGGTGGATAGTAGGATATAGGTGTTACCACGTGGAAAGTGGGTAAAATAATATGTAGATGGTGTGAAAAACCAGAGGGAAAAGCATCAGTTCAAAAGCCTACTGAACACACACACACACACACACGCATGCACGCACGCATGTGTATAGCTGAAGACTATATAATAATGCAGTGCCAGGCAGGGAAAACCTCCTTCTTAGTTGTTGGTCAGGGTAGTCCAAGGGACTACTAAAGTAACGCAAGCTAGTGTCACAACTCTTGACAGCCTCCCAGAACTTGAAGGTAAGATCCTATTGGTGAAGATAGGACATATTTTGGATACAAAATTTGGAGCAACAGATCTGGACTTAATCTGGAAGCCTGCTCCTTGAAGAATAGCACTGATAGTATCGGAAAATACTATGCAAACTGCCAAGGGAGGAAACTAACCAATGATCTCTTCTAGTTCCAAAGTCTATGAACCACAAGACCAGCCCAGCAAATAATCTCTACTGGTGCAATAGTGGCACTTTTATTTTGTGAGTAATCATTAGCTATCTAATTGGACTTGAAGTCCACATAATAGAAGGGGACTCATGTGTGGTACTGTAAATATAGGCAGATATACATGACTGGAAAGGTCATAGATCTTAGAGGAAAACCTAGTTTTGTCATGTCCATAGACCAATGTAATTTCTTACTGTATTCTAAATAAGTATACTTGTATTTACAAGTATTTACAACTCATCAAAGAAGTTTCTTTTTGAAGGGGGCTTGAGAGATGGCTCAGTAGTTAAGAGTAATTATCTTTGTCCTTTTTTCACATTGTTATACTTTTCTTCTCTTTATCATAGGAATTATCTTTATTGTTCTATTTATTACTTTCAAGTTTTTATGGACTTAGAGTCATTGTATTGATTAAGATGTGTTTAGTGAGTTAGAGAAGTCCAGTTGGCACCTAGACATGCTCCCAGGCAATTAATAACACAAAGTGACAGTTCTTAAGCTTAAAATCAGCTGCATTACTAAGGAACACCTCTGTGCTTTGCACTAAAGAATAATCAAATGCAAATCTCCTAAGACTCTGGAACTTGTTGAGGAAAGAAAAGAAACAGGATAGTAGGTGTACATTATAAGACATGATTATCTAAGGCCTCACATGAAATTTGTGCAGGAAAAATGCTTTAGATAATCCTATTTGTATCTTCTACTGGTTTTGCTAAACTTTGAATAGTGATTCAGTCCCAGCTGCTGTTGGTGAAAGTTTTATTTTTTAAATGTACTAATTGATAGATGAGGGACATTTATGAATACGGACTTATTATTCTAATAACAGTGTGTTTTTCTTTTCTGATGGAAGTACAAAATCAAATGTAAAGGCCAATGCTTTTCACAAAGCACCTAAATTTGTTTTTAATCTTTGTACTTAATATAACTTCAGTTAACAGTGTGCTGCCATCCCCTTCAACCTAGCTGCAAATCACAATGTACAAAACTAATAAGAGGAAAACTAAACATAAATTACTTCATTTTTCAGACATTACTTTCTCAGAACTTACAGCTTTACTATTAATATAGCAGCTGTTTTAAAACTAAAAATAGAAATTTTCAGTATTGTATTATAAAATTAAGTTATAAACCTTATCAAAAGCAAATTCTAAGTTAATTCATATTTTATTTATCTCAAGATAAATTCAGTCTAAGATGTGATTTCTTAGTGTTGTTTAAGCTCTGGATTAATCCTTGGCATCTTCAGTAAGATATTTTCCAAATACCTGTAGGAACTGATAAAGGAAATTAGTTGTCAATCATCATTCATTTAAAGTGATACCAGTGTTAATGAGATATATGTATTATAATATAAGATTAGTGAATTGAAGATTTAATCAATTATTTTAATATTCATAAAATTAATTTTAGAAATTAAGATCCTCTAAAGTCAAGAAAAGTTTGATAAAGACTAACTTGTAAGTCAGTGAACTGATCTGCACAGAATCAGAGTATGTAATATTGAAGAAAAGCAACCATATTACTATATTTAATTTTCAGAAATATATGAAATGTGTTTATATGATTCAGGGGATTTATTTTTATTTTATGTGTTTGCCTGCATGTATGTAAGTGCATCACATGCATGCAATGTCCATGTTTGTCAGAAGTGGGTGTTAGATACCCTGGAACTGGAGTTAAAGATTGTTGTTATCTACCACGTTGGTGCTGATAACCAAACTCAACTCCTCTCGAAGAGCAGAAAGTTCTCTTAACTGCTGAACTATCTCTCCAGGCCCAGAAAAAAATGTATTTTTACCTATATTCTTTTGTTAAACAATAAATGTAATGTTTTTATTATCTTTCCAATCTCAGAACAAACATATAACAAACACCAGATATATTAGCTGGCTCTGTTAATGGAATCCTAAGTTTTCATACAAGTGTATAACAGGTATTTGAATGGCACAGCTGGCCTTTTTTTTCCTTCATCTTTACATAAAATACTATTTCATTCTGTTTAGGAAAAAGTGTTATTCATAACGATATGGAAATATGAAAAAAATTACCAAATGCTAGTTTCATGAGTATAGCAAATCACAAACCATCGTGTGGGTTTACTAAAAGCCTTCCATCTCAGAAACATACTGTCAGCATATCAGAGTGTAAATGATGGCAAATATTGCCCTAGTATTGTATTCAAGTCAAGAACCTTAGTAGAGGAAATGAGGCAGATTACTTTTTCTAATCACAATGGTTCATTAAATAATACTTCTTCCTAGTTTATGCCTCCTTGTGTTCATTTTCTGGCTTTGTTTTGAAATACAGACACTCACATCTATGAAAGTAAAAGTCTATGAGAGCCTATGATGGGATTAAAAAGTATTCATGCCAGGTGTGGTGTCGCATGATTATAATCCTGCCCCTGGGATTCTGAGGCAGGGGATCACAAACTTGAGGCCAGCCTGCTACTTTGTAAGATTCGGTGTCAGGTTACTGCAGAGTTCCACAATTGGTCACACACAGAGAATTTATGTCTGAGCAATGCCCAGCCCTAGGTGACAGTGGAACCACTATACCTAAGGTTCATGGAACATAGCAGAACAGGGGGTGGCAAGAATACTAGTGCATCCCTCAACTCTCACCAGTGGAACTTCCTTATACAACAGAGTGTGATGGACACAAAGGGCCACAACTGGTTATGTTTTAGAAAATAAGGGTCTTCAGAGTGTGGGTCCTTTGATAGGCTTCTATATTAAAACTCACCCACACACAGCTCAGGGGGTAAAAAGATTGAGAGCCAGGGTTGATACATGAACATAGGGAAACAGAAGCTTTCAGGCCAGTGGAAGCTTGCTTGTGTGAACTTGTGGCAACGGTGGAATCAACCAAGAAGCCTATGCCTACTCAATCAGACAAGGGCCCAGAGTGGATTGAGGGAAACGGTTGGTGGGCCAACCCTAGCCTGGGAACTGTTGCGGACAGATTACTACTGGGTGACCTTCCTGAAGATCTCTAAATAGGTTGACTAGACTCCAGTGGATGAACTTGCACTGAAGGATATCTGGGTATAATTGCTTGACTGGTTAGGACTTAACATGTACAGTGAATGCATGCAGCCTAGTGGGGAGGATTGTGTGTGGGCATGGATGGAGGGGGGCATCTAAAGCTGATTAAAAACTGTTCTATGAGGCTGGAGAGATGGTTCAGTGGATAAGAGCACTGACTGCTCTTGGAGAGTACCCGAGTTCAAATCACAGCACTGACTTGGTGGCTAACAACCATCCTAACTCCAGTTCCAGGGGATCCAACGCCCTCTTCTGACTTTTGCAGGCATTGCCCAATATGGGTGCACTTGCATGCAAGGAATATACTCATACACATGAAATAAATCAAAGGCCTCAATATAAAACCTGAAACTTGTCAACTGCTAGAAGAAAACATAGGCAACACTTTCTAAGAAATAAGTATAGGAAAGAACTTTCTAAATCAGACACCAGCTGCTCAGGAACTAAGCTCAGCAATCAGTAAGTGGGGCCTCATTAAATTACAAAGTTTATGTACAGCAAAAGAAGCAACTAAGGAAGGGAAGAGGAAACCCACTGAGTGGGAGAAAATCTTCACTAGCTACACATCCAACAGAGGATTAATATCTAGAATATACAAAGAACTCATAAAAGAAAGAAATAAGAAAATAAATGACTCAATAAAAAGATGGGTGATAGACCTAAATAGAAAGTTTTCAAAAGAAGAAATCAAAATGACTAAGAAGCATCTTAAAAAGTGCTCAACATCCTTAGTAATTAGAGATATGAAGATAAAAGCCACTTGAGAGTCCATCTTACCCCAGTCAGATTGGCAACAATCAAGAGAACAAAAGACTGCATGCTGGGATTGCAAACTCATGCAACCACTATGGAAAGCAGTGTGGAGAACCCTCAAAAAAACTATAAATGAGCCTACCATATGATCCAGTGATACACCCAAAGGATTCATTGTACTGTAGAGATAACTGCACATCCATGTTTGCTGCTGTTCTCTTCACAATAGATAAGAAATGGAAACAACTTAAATGTCCCTCAACTGATGAATGGTTAATGAAAATTTGGTACATCTACTCAATGGAGTTCTACTCAGCAGTAAGAAAAGATGAAATAATGAAAATTTCAGGTAAATGGATGGGGCTAGAGAGTGTTATACTAAGTGAAGTAACACAAACGCAGAAAAGCAAGCAATGTATGTTTTCCCTCATTTGTGGATTGTAGCACCCTTATATGTAAGTATATACATTCTGATGTAACACCAGGAGCCAGGTAAAGGGAAAGGATACATGGAGGTAAAAGACAAGAAACAATCTGAAAGGGGGATAGTAGGGGATAGATGTTACCTGAGGGAGGTGGAAAAACTGGGAGTAATCAGCAGGGAGAGAGGAGGGAGGGACATGCAAGGGATTGTGGTGTGGGGGAGGGAGGGAAGTCAGGAAAGGAAAGATGGCAGGGGTTGGGAGGTATTTGGGGGAGGGTGGGAATAATGGGGGTACTGTGACTAAGGATGGAAGGAAGAGGGAGGCCATATGGGAGAAGAGGAGAGTGGAGATGAGTGAATCTAGGTGTGGTGGGGTAGGAAATGTGATGCCCTAGATACCCTATAAGAAATGCAAATACAGTGTCTGAACATTAATGCATATGTATACCTTGGAGCTGATAGGCAGTGAATGCAGTGTCAGATACAAGAGACCTCCCTTATAGTGACAAGCATGCCATTTAGCAATCAAAGAAACTTCTTTTTACAACAGATGGAGGGTACTGCAGAGTTGCCACATCTGGTCAGGCACAGAGAAATGTGCCTGGGAGATGCCCAGTACTAGGTGACACATCTGGAGTTCAATCTCTACAACTAAGGCCCATGGAACACAGAGGAATAAGGGGTAGAGAGAAAACTAATACACCCCTCAGCTCTCACCAATGAGGCTTCCATGTTCATCAGAGTGTGATGCACACAGAAGGCCACAGCTGGCCAAGTTTTGGAGAATAAGAGACTGCAGAGTGTAGGATGGGACTCCTATATGGAACCTCACCCACTCGCGGCTCAGGGACCATTTCAAAAGAGGAGGCAGAAAGATTGTAAGATCCAGGACTGGTTCATGAACATAGGGAGGTGGAGGCCTCCAGGCTACTGGAGGCTTGCTCATGTGAGCCTGTGGCAAAGGTAGAGTTGAGCATGGGACCCATGTCAGCTCAATGAAACAAGGGCCCAAAGGAGAGGGGAGAAATAGATGGTGGGCCAGCACTAGATCGAGAACTATTTGAGGCTAATTGCTGCTGGGTGAGGGAGAGTATAACTTATATATGACCTATGGATGGGCTGACTAGACTCCAGCGGATGCATTTACACTGAAGGACATTTAGGCACAAACACCTGAATGAATAGGACTCAGCATGTATGGCAGAGTGCATAGGGTTCGGTACAGGGATATGGGGAGGCATGAATAGGGGAAGGGGTTTGAATTTGAATGGGAAATGTATGAAATTTAAAAAGCTCAATAAAAACATGAATAAAATAAATACTTTTTAAAAAAGAACTGCTGTATGAAATTTACAAAAACTCAATAACTATTTTTAAGAAAACAGAAAACTAATCTTGTCATTATATTAAAATTTGTTTATCATAGGTACTTCATTGAAAAATACTGGAAATAAATTGTCCAGTTCATTACACAAAAGAATTTTACCTTTGTATAGTTCAACATACTTTGAAGAAATGTAAACTGGCTTGAATTGCATTCATGTTAAAATATCTAGAGATTCATTAATAGAAACTACTACAAAGTACTTACTGATAGCCAAGTCCTTAGAGCAACGCCTAGTGCACTAACAATGCCCGAGTTTGCTTCTATTATAATTATCATCATTAACGTTATTACTGGTCCGTACTCTGTATTTTTCTAATCAATGCTTATTAAGTACTTCCTATCTTTGGCAAAACAAAGAAATGACAAGTATATCTCTCAGATTCTCAGAAGAAAATGCCATGGAACTAGATTTAGAAATATTTATTACATAGCATCCCTTAGGGAATAAATATTGCCCATAGATGTTTGTCCTAAAAAGCAATACTTTGCATAAGTGTGAAAACTAACAGTGTAGAAGGGGATTTATCACTGAAGCGTCTTATCACAGCAATGACATAATTCGTTACATAAACAAATTTGTTATATAAACTACAATATTATTTTTCAGGGAAGCTTTACCTAATTTCACTGTCTAAGTAAGAATGTCCCAGTTAACCATTGTCAGAGCATCCTGGAATTCTCTTTCATAGCCCTGGTCACATTGTAATTAGATAGTGATGTATAGAATTGCTTATTTAGCACATATCTTTTTTAATTTGAGGGAGAGCTGCCTGAATTTCCTGGGTCTGTATCTTCCTATAATCTAATCTAATGGCATTGAGCAGGTAAATAAAAGATGAATGAAATGCAAAGATACATTTACAAAACACAGTGGATTTCTTGCTTGTATTATAATTACATTTCACTTTTTTGTTTCTGTACTAATTAGGATTATATTATGAGCAACCCTCTATACCTTTAAAATGTCTAACTACTAGTCTTCAGATTTTCCTTGAGAATACTTTTTCTCCTTTTTATTTTTGCATATGTTGATGTTTTTAGTGTACTCTTAAGCTACTTCAAGAATTTTTTTAAGTCCCATTTTATTTTGCTTCCCCCCCCTTTCCTGCTCTAGAAACAGGGAGAAAATAAATTGTATACTTTCCTTTCCACTGCAATCAATAGCTGCATTTATAGCCCTTTTAAGCACCTGTGTTTCTTAAAACAGTTCTCATTATATATCTCCCTGCATAGAAGGTTCAAAATAAACCACAAGGAAAATAAAGTAAATGTATCACATCAGCTTTTAGAAGCCTGGAGATGATCTGACAGGGGTCTGGAACAGACTTGATGATGTTCATGGCTCTTCTTTTTACTTTGCAGATTTGACAGTGACAGAATAACTCACTCTTTATGAAAAGCGACCATGATATTTCCAAAACCTTCCTGAGTTCTTGTCTACAGTACTCTCAACCCAATTATTTTTGTCTCCTTAAATCGTACCCAGTATTCATAGGCAAAGGAAACTATACAGTTTTGCCTCCTCTTTTACCCTCTGCCATATTATATACATGCAACTCTAACTCACACAACAAATATTTTTTGAACATGTTTCCCCAGGTATTTTGTTAAATTTTAGTGACAGAGTAATGTGACAAAAGACATAATCTAGTGCTGGTGTAACTTGTAACCTAGAGACTGTATGATATAGTACATACTTTGCTATTTTAAGCAATCACCTACACTGACATGCCTACGGAGGTATAATGTTTCATCTAGCACTGATTACGGAGCAAATCTCTACTGGAGGTACCATTGCAATTTAACCAATCACATAGCTTTCTAAGATACCAAAGTGAAATAAGTTTGGAAAGAGCTCTTGACAGATGAGAAAAAGAGGGACTTCTACTTTTTGACCTGGATTGTTTAGGTCTTGGGGCTAGACTTTCTGGATAGCATTCTGTTTCTATGGGTAGGAAGTGATCTACAAATCTGGAACTTCCATAAGGTGATTGAAACAGTGTTTTTCTTCTGGTATTCTAAGAGGAAACAGAATAAAAGAAATAGGATAATCAATGAGGATTGATTACAGCAATTTGCTCTTGCGCCTATTGAACCTGAGAAGTCCTGTGGTCTACAACCTTCATTGTAGAGAACCTGGAAGGCTAGTGGTAAAATTGAGTCCAAGACTAAAGGTAGGACACTAGGGTACAGAGAGTGATAGTATAACTTCTGATCTAAGTCTCAAGTAGTAGAATCTGGATTAGCAATATCCCCAGAGCAGGAGAAGGTAGATATCTCAGAGCTCAAGAATAGAGAGTGAATTCACCTTTTCCCTGTCTTTTTGTTCTTGATCCCTCAACAGACAAGACAATGCCCACCCACAATGACTACAGGTAACTGTTTTACTTAGCTCACAAATTCAAACACTGGTCTGTTACAGAAGTACTGTCACTACATCAAGAAATAATGTTTTATAAAATAATCTGGGCATCCCTTAGCCCATTCAATTGGACACATAATGTTAATCATTAAAGATATCTTATTTATAAACTGGACTAATTGGAGAAACAGAGATAAAGGTTTTAGGACATATCAAACCCCAGATATGGTAGATTTTAGAACTAGAAAAAGGACCTTCTGTATCATGAGACTGAGGCTGATGATATATTTTCTAGCTCAGTAATGTTTTAGCAATAAATTGAAGATTGTCTAAGGATAGAAGTGAAGGTATCAGAAAGCACAGAGAAAGGACATGGGGACAGTTTTCCTGCTGTTTCCAAATTACATTAACATCTCCCTTTTCTGGATCTCTGAAGCTCCTTGTTTGATTATCAAATTTATCTCACTGGGGCTGGAATTCAATTTTATATTAGACTTTCTCTCCACTGTAATATAATAAGTGTGCAATGGACACACTCTATAATTCACATAGAACTGAGCACAGCCTCTGCATTTAGTTAGGATGCACTCAGTAAATGTTTATTACAGTAAATTAACTTCTTCATAGTGCTTTTATTATATGACTTTCCAACAAAACCAGAAGTTGGATGATTATTTTATAAATAGAGTGTATTTTTAGAGATGAAACTAGCAGCATATAGCATGTTTCTTATTGTCATTTAATACTCTGAACTTACTTGTTCAGAGTGCTGTTACAGCTGTTGCCCTGGGAAGGGGTTTTAGTGAATATAGTCACAAAAAAAGAGAAAAAGAATAAAAAGAAAAAAGCCTTTTAGTCTTGCTTATTATACTATAACCTCCCACTATTCAGGTAAAAATGCTTCATATTTTAATCATGGCCTTTCGTGAAACTTATGACAAATTTCAGACTGTGAAAGGTAGTCAAACAAAGAGATAAAGGATTAAGTATACTGAATGTTCCTTCTTGATCAGAATTTTATATGAATCTGATTTTGTTTCCTCTTAAGACAGCTGTGTAGTTCAATTAGTATACAGTTTTAGCAGATAAGCTATAAACTCAAATAACTTTAAAAATTGTTTATTTAATAACCACATAATTAGAATTTCATTACAACAGCATTAACATATTCAATAACAATTTCCAAAGCAAAGATGTGTCTCTTTCAAAATTGGCTGTAAAATTTTAGGTTCACCGTTGAATTAAGACAGTTATACAGTATTGTACTCAGTATAAACCCTATAAGACATAAAATTGAATGAGGTTTTAGCCAGGCTTGGTGGCACAAGGCACAAATCCCAGCACTTGGGAGGCAGAGGCAGGTGGATCTCTGAGTTCAAGGCCAGCCTGGTCTACATAGTGAGTTCCAGGCCAGCTGGGGCTACAGGGAGACCTTGTCTCAAAAAGACCAAAAAAATTGAATGAGGTTTTAACCTTAAAAAAGATCTCTATTTCCCTTTAAAATACACTGTTTCATACAGAAAAACTCATTTTTAATGGAACTAACGCGTAGATGTTTGCACACGTGTCTCTAATATCTGTATATCTGATTACTACTAGTCAAAGTTGGTTACTTTCTAAGATCCTTGGCACCGGAGCATGGATATAAACTCATCAGGTAGATTTCAATGATAATGTTTTTCACATCTACTAATTAACATGAAGCAAATTTTTATGCTTCTTCCTCAAATATAACTCATTTTTTATGTATTGATTTTTTTGTGCATTTCATACAGAACATCCTAAACAATCTTATTCATTTATATACCCATATCCCAAGTTACACCCTCCCATGCCCCCTACCCCCTGCTGGAGCCCATATACTCTGTTATCTCTGTACTATCCACTGTGTTGTCAGTGCCCCCAGCTGTTCCCCAGTGTTTGTCCATCCGCTGAGTCTAGTCAGCCTATCTAGTGTTCCTTGTTTTAGGAAGATCAGATCTTCCTCATCTAGCAGCAATCAGTTGCCAGTGTTCCTTTAAAAAAATAAGATTGGGGTCTACTGTTCATTTTCCCAGTTCTATGCTGGGTTACTGTCTGGGAGTCTCTTGGGTCACCCTGGCCAACAACTCAAAGGAGAGCATCTCCTGTCTGGCATTGTTTCTTGTTATGTAGCCTTTGGCTATACCCATGGACCATTTTTTTGCTTTCAAGAGTTATTTTTTAATCACTTTACAAATTTTTAATAACTACATGATTAGAAGCATTTCACTACAGCTTTAACATATTCAATAACACACTCCAGAGCAAGAGTACATCTCTTTCACAAGTGGGTACAAGTTTCAATTTTAACAGTTAATACAGTTATACAATATAGAACACAGTATATGCCCTATAAAACATAAAATTGAATGAGTTTTTTAACCTTTAAAAAAGATCTCCATTTCATTTTAGAATATACCGTTTCTTGCAGAAAGACTCATTGTTTTTGCTACTAACACTGAGATTTTTTCACATGCATCCCTAATCTGTATGTATCTGATTATTATTAGTCATAATCAGTTGCACTTGGATCCTTAGTGCCTGTGTATGTCTATAAAGTCATCGGGTAGATTTCAATTGTAATGTTTATCACCTCTACTAATTAGCATGATGTAAATTTCCATGCTTTTATCTCAAAAATGATACATTTAAAAAATTGTTGATTTTTTTTTGTGTGTATGTGTATCACACAGAACATCCCAAACCATCTTATTCAACTATAAATCCACTTCCCAGATGGCACCTTCCCATAGCTTCCCTACCCCGACTAGAGCCCTTATACTCTGATATCCTTGCTACTGTCTGCTGTGTTGTTGGCACACCAGCCATTCCCCACTACTTGCCCTTCTGGTGAATCTAGTCAGTCTATCTAGAGGTCCTTGTTTTAGGAAGGTCAGCTGTTCCTCTTCTAGCAGCAATCAGTTGTCATTATTCTCTTAGATAAGATTGGGGTCTCCTGTTTATTTTCCCAGTCCTATGCTGGGTTACTATCTGGGAGTCCCTTTGGCTACCCTGGCGAACAACTCAAAAGAAGGTATTTCCTCTCTGGCATTGTTGGTTGTTGTGTAGCCTTTAGCTATGCATATGGACTCTTAAGAAATTATATTGGCCCCTTTAATCTTTGGTTATACTTTCCTTTTGGGTGTTTA
>NW_008349975.1:480812-497008 GCF_000622305.1 Nannospalax galili | reverse complement strand
TGATCAAGAGGACAGGTGACCCACCACCATTATAGGACATTTTGAGAGATGCTCATAGTCTCCTGGAACTAGTTGACCTAGGAGGGCTATGAGCAAAATGTGTCCTTTGTGTCCCTCTGACCAAATTATTATAGGCCTCAAAGTATGTCTGTTAAACATCCAAGAAGGTTAGTTCCACCAGTCTGGTACTATTAATTACTGTATGTCATGTAGATAAATCTTGGGCAAAGATCAATTGTTTTCGGATAAACCTTACCTAGACATATACTTCTTGATGTCCTATATATAATTTTTCAGAAGGTTGTAGGAGTAATATGGTTCCCTTTAGTTTTCAAAACTAGTTAGGCATTATTTATCTCTCACATTGTCTCACCCCTCCATCATAGACTTTTAAAGAATTATATTGATCCCTTTAATCTTTGGTGGTACATTCCTTTTGGGTGTTTAAGACCATGCATTTGGCCCAGATAAACCAATTTATTTTTACTCTTAAGGACATTTGTGGATCTGTTCCTCATGGGTCACATGGGCTTGGGAGGAGCCCCTGGCTCCTTTCCTCTACCAGTTCCATCTATGTGAAGATAAGTCAAAGGTCCTACTCAACTGTGGCTGGCTTCACTTGGAAGCATGGAGGAAATATTTCCTCTGTGTTGACCCTCCTTTTTGTAGACTGGACACTGGTTCAAATCCAACCGGTAGGGTCTCCATGGCCTCCTTTATCAAGAGGACAGGTGACTCACCACAGTTACAGGATATTTTGAGAGATTCTCCATAGTCCCCTGGAACTTAGTCAACCTTGGAGGGCAAGGAGCAAAACCTGACCTTTAAGTCCCTCTGACCAAAGTATAGGCCTCAAAGTATGGCTGTTAAACATCTAAGAAGGTTAGTTCCACCAGTCTGGTGCTTTTATTTACCATGTACTATGTAGATAAAACTTGGGCAAAGATCAAAGGTTCTCAAATAAACCTTGACTAGACATATATTATTTTCCTTGAGCTAGTTGTATGTATAATTTGTCATTAGGTTGTTGGACTAATATGATTCTCTGTTTTTTTTTAAACTAGCTAGGCATTATTTATCTCTTGCATTGTCTAACCCTTCCCCCATGGTTTCCCCCATTTAAAGTGCCCCCATTTTCTCCCTTAATAATACCCTTCTCCTATGGTCCCACCTATCTTGAGCACCTTCTTTCTCTTTTTCGCCAAGTTTCCTTGTATAACCCTCCCTCCCCCCTCCACTTAAAATAACCCCATTTTTATCTGTACCTCCCTTATTAACACCTATTCCCTACTGCTTTTCTCTTTCAGATTCTTTATTTTCCTTTACTGCCCTGTTTCCTTTTCATTATCCTGGTTCCTATAGTTATGTATGCATATATACTGACTTATAAGGATTTGGTGCTAGGATCCATATATGGGGTAGAATATACATGTTTTTCTGAGTTTATATTACCTGTAGATAAATGGAACAAAATTGAAGACCCAAATATGAGTACATGCAATTTCACCCACTTGATATTTGACAAAGGGGCCAGGAACATTCACTGGAGGAAAGATAGCATGTTCAGCAAATAGTGCTGGCAAAACTGGATCTGCACCTGTAGAAGAGTTAAACTCAACCTCTGTCTTTCACCTTGCACAAAAGTCAACTCTAAATGAATCAAAGACCTCAATGTGAAGCCTGAAACTCAGAAACTATTAGAAGAGAACATTGGTATTAACCTACAAGACATAGGTGTGGGAAAGGATTTTCTAAACCAGACATCAATTGCTCAGTAAACAAGGTCAAGAATCAACAAATGGGACCTCATTAAATTAAAAAGCTTCTGTACATCAAAAGAAGCAACCAAGGAAGTGAAGAGAAAACCCACAGAGTAGGAGAAAATCTTCACCAATGACACATCTGACAGAGGTTTAATGTCTAGAATATATAACGAACTCAAAAAACAAAGAATCAAGAAACGAAGGAACCCAGTTAAAAGATGGACTAAGGAGCTGAACAGAGAGTTCTCAAAAGACGAATAAAGATGTCAAAGAAGCATCTTAAAAGGTGTTCAACATCATTAGTAATTAGGGAAATGCCAATTCAAACCACTTTAAGATTTCATCTTACCCCAGTCAGACTGGCTAAGATCAAGAGGACAAATCATACCAAATGTTGGAGAGGATGTGAGAAAAGGGGAAAGCTCATTCACTGCTTGTGGGACTGCAAACTTGTTCAACCCTTATGGAAAGCAGTATGGAGAACTCTTAAAAAACTAAAAATGAACTTACCATTTGACCCAGTTATACGACTCCTTGGCATATACCATAAGAACTCATCCTATTGCAGAGACACTTGTACATCCTTGTTTGTTGCTGCTTTTTTCACAATAGCTAAGAGATGGAAGGAGTGTCCCTCAACTGATGAATGGATAATGAAAATGTGGTTCATTTATATGGTGGAGTTCAACTCATCAGTAAAGAAAGATAAATCATGAAATTTGCAGATAAATGGATGGAATTAGAAACTATTATACTAAGTGAAGTAAACTCAACTTTAAGGAGAGCAATTTTATGATTTATACAAAATAATCAGTGTTTCTGGCATAGTATTTCTTTAATGAAAAGTCAAATCTTTTCTGAAGATTTCATTTTAAAATCTCTGTCTTCTTTCTAATGTAATTTTATATTCCTCCATTTGAAATTTGCCTTCATTAGGAATATTAGTATTCATTGGATACAGTGATTTGATAGTTAATGGATCCATATCGTATATCTTAACATTACATAATCATTTAATTTTGGTGTAAAATTTAGTTGTCAATGCTTTTCTTAATGTTTTTTTCCTTGTAGAAAGCTTGTGTGTCTTAGTGAAGAAAGTGTAATGTAACCCCCCCACCCCAAACACACACATTTTAAAGATATTTGTACTAACCCACCAGAAATTATTATACTTCACTGGTTACACTGTATGTAATATGAACTTTTCTTACAGAAATTATTTAAATACAACCTGTTATTATGTTTGAAAACACAAATTCAGCTATTTTAAATGCACAAGGGCAAGGCTAAGATCCTAGCAAAGAGCCTGAGAGGGTGGGTTTGGACCTCCATCGGGGCAGCTGCTCAGTGGAAGCTCAGCAGACCCCAGAGAGTGCCGGGTTCTGGCCTCCCTCTGGCGTCCAACTACCAGAGGGCCTGAGAACCCAAGGGATAGCCTGACAGCCCCTGGATCCTGCCTCCATGAGGTGGTTAACTTCCCCTAATTGTGCCATACCATCCCCCTACCTGGGATTTTGTGAGGCCCCTCCCAAGGCTCCAGGGCAGATCTGGCTGTGGTTGGCTAAGGCTGGGATCTTGGCAGACCACCAGAGAGTGCAGAGTTCTGGCCCCCCTATGGCCTCCCTCTGCCATATGGTTGATAATGCACAGGACTGCCTGAGAGACCCTGGATCCTGCCTCCACGTGGTGAAGAAAGCTTGAGAGTACCTGACTGGAACCTCAATTGGGCTTCTGTGGGCACCCTTGAGTAGCTGATCTGAAGCCATCAGTTCCCCATGAAACAAACCTGAAAGAACCTGAACCCTGTACCAACCAGCTTTACATAACTAATAAAGGATCTAGGCACCCAGATAATACAAACAGAAACATACTTCAATTTAATTCTCATATCAGGATCATAAACAACAAAAGAAATTCACATGCCAAAACCACAATGAAAGAATAATGAAATGGAAATCCAAAACACTGTGTACCCAGCAAAGCCCACCAATCCTGTAGAAGAGTTCTAAAAGAAGAACTCCCTAGAGATAACCCAGGATACTAAATTTAAAAGAACAATCATAAGCATGATGAAGGAATTCAATTAATTTAAAGAACACACGAACAAACAAAGTGCTAAAAGAAGATAGGGATAAACTTCTGAATGTATTCACAAAAGAGATAGAAACATTGAAGAAAACTCAGGCAGAAATGAAGAAGAAAGTGCGAAACTCAATAAGTCAACTTGAAACAATACGCCTCATCTCTAGAATGAATGAAATGGAAAACAGAATATCAACATATCAACACTAGAGGATAAAGTTGAAGAACTGGACCACTCAAGTAAAGAGTATGGAAAATTAAAACACAAAACAAAACACAGGAATGGAATATGCAAGAGATGTGGGACACTATGAAAAGACCAAATCTACAGCTCATGGGAATAGAAGAAGGTGAAGAATTTCAGGTTAACAGTGTCGACCGAATCATAAAGAGAATAGTAGAAGAGAATTGACTGAAATTAAGGAAAGACATCCCATACAAATAAACAAGATCAGAAAAGAAATGCCCCAAAATATAGCATAATAAAAATACTAAATGTAGAGAACAAAGAGAGAATACTGAAAGCAGCAAAAGAAAAACAAGTCACATACAAAGGAAAGCCCATCAGAATTACAGATGACTTATCAATGCAAACTATGAATGCTGGAAGAGACTGGTCCAAGGTAATTCCATTTCTACATGACAATAGATGCCAGCCCAGAATAGTATACCCAGCAAAAATGTCTATTATAGTTGAGGGGGAAAGAAAAATCTTCCATGACATGAATAGCCTGAAAGAATACATGTCCACCAAACCAGCCCTCAAAGAATACTTGAAACAGTACAGAGAGCAGAGAGAGAAACAACTATTCCTTGGAGCAACAAAAGAAAATAAACAAAGATATAATCTAGGAAACACAAAATTACACAGAGAACACAAACAGCAATCAAAATGACAGCAATGAATTTACACCTTTCAATAATAACCTTAAATATCAATGGACTGAAATCCCCAGTCAAACTACACAGGCTAAGCAAATGGATTAAGAAACAAAAACCATCTCTTTTCTGTCTGCAAGAAACCCATCTCACCTTCAAGTACAGGCACTACCTTAAGGTAAAAGGCTGGAAAAGAATTTTCCAAGCAAATGGCACTCAGAAACAAGCAGGGGTTGCAATTCTAATATCTGATAAAATAGACTTCAAAGTAAAGCTAATCAGAAGAGATAAAGAGTGTCACTTCATTCTGATCAAAGGAACAGTTAACCAAGAAGATATTACAATCCTTAACATATATGCACCAAATTCTGGTGCACCCAAATTCATAAAAACAACACTACAGGACTTTAAGACACAGATTAACCCCAACTCAGTAATAGTAGGGGACTTCAATACTCCACTGTCTCCATTAGAGAGATCAACTGGACAAAGAATAAACAGAGACACATCTGAATTAAATGATACTATACATCAAATGGACCAATGAGACATCTTTTGATTATCCCATCCAAACACCAAACAATACACTTTCTACTCAGCACCTCATGGAACTTTTACAAAAACTGACCACATGCTGAGCCAAAAAACAAACCTCAACAAATACAAATATACTGAAATAATTCCATGCATTCTATCAGACCACAAAGCAATAAGGCTCAAAATCAAAACTGAATGAAGCCCTAGTCACTACACGAACTCATGGCAATAGAACAACACCCCTGAATAATGAGTGGGTCAAAGGAGAAATTAAGAAAGAAATAAAAGAATTCCTAGAATTCAATGAAAAGGACAATACAGCACAACACAACCTCTTGGACACATTAAAAGCAGTCCAAAGAGGGAAATTTATAACTCTAAGTGCCTACATTAAAAAATTGAAAAGAGTCCAAATAAATGACTTAACACTGCAACTCAAGGCACTGGAAAGGCAAGAACAAATGAAACCCAAACCCAGCAGAAGAGAAGAAATAACAAAATCAGAGCAGAAATTAATGAAATAGAAATAAAGAAAACAATACAAAGAATCAATGAATATAAGAGCTGATTCTTTGAAAAGCTAAACAAGATAGAGAGACCCGTAGCCCAGTTAACCAAAAGAAAGAGATATCAAATCCAAATCAACAAAATCAGAGATGAAAGGGGAAACATCACAACAGACACCCAAAAGATCCAAACCATTATAAGGGAATATTTTAAAAACCTATATGCTACTAAATCTGAAAGTCTAAAAGAAATGGATAGATATCTGAAATCATGGGAACCTCCAAAGTTAAACCAAGAAGAGGTGAACAGTTTAAACAGACCCATAACATATAGGAAATTGGAACAGGGATACAAAGCCTCCCAACTAAATAATCCCAGGCCCAGATGGATTTACAGCAGAATTCTACCAGACATTTAAAGAAGACCTCCAACCAATACTACTTAAATTATTCAAAATGATAGAGGGAGAACTTGCAAATTCCTTCTGTGAAGCCAGCATCACTTTAATACCCAAACCGGGTAAAACACAATCAAAAAAGAAAACAATAGACCCATATCCTTAATGAACATAGATGCAAAAATACTCAACAAAATGCTTGCAAACAGCATGCCAACACATATCAGAAAGATCATTCACCATGATCAAGTGGGATTTATCCCAGAGATGCAGGGATGGTTCAATATACACAAGTCAATAAATGTCATTAATCCTACAAATGGACTTAAAGACAAAAACCACATTGTCATCTCTATAGATGCAGAAAAGGCTTTTGACAAAATTCAGCATGTATTTATGTTCAAAGTACTAGAGGGAATTAGATTGGAGGGAACTTACCTCAACATAATTAAAGCTATATACAAAAAGCCCAGAGCCAATATCATTCTAAATGGAGAAAAATTGGAAGCATTCCCATTAAAAGCAGGAATTAGACAAGGATGTCCACTATTCCACTTCTTTTCAACATAGTGCTTGAAACTCTTGGTAGAGCAATAAGACAGGAGAAGGAAATTAAAGGAGTACTAATTGGAAAAGAAGAGGTCAAACTATCCATTTTTGCAGGTGATATGATACTATACCTAAGAAATCCCAAAAGTTCCACCAGAAAACTCCTGGAACTGATCAATACTTTCAATATAGTGGCAGGTTATAAAATCAATGTGCAAAAATCAGTAGTCTTCCTATATATCAATAACAAGCAATTGGAGAAAGAATACTGGGAAATGCTCCCACCCACCATTGCTGCAAAAAATTAAAATATCTTGGAATAAATCTAACCAAAGACACCAAAGATCTCTACAATGAAAATTTTATATCATTAAAGAAAAAGATTGAGGAAGACATGAGGAGATGGAAGGACCTCCTATGCTCATGGATTAGAAGAATGAATATTTTTAAAATGAGCATCCTATCAAAAGCAATATATGGATTCAGTGCAATCCCAATCAAAATCCCCATGACGTACTTCACAGAATTAGATAAATGCATCCTGAAATTCATACGGAGGCATAAAAGACCCCAGATAGCCAAAGCAACCCTGAGCAAAAGAGCAATGCTGGGGGGATTACTATACCGGATATAAAAGTACACCACAGAGCCATAGTCATAAAAACAGCATGGTACTTTTGCAAAAACAGACACATAGATCAATGGAACATCATTGAAGATCCAAACCTGAGTACATGCAATTTCAGCCACCTGATATTTGACAAAGGTTCCAAGAACACACAATGGTGGAAAGACAGCATCTTCAATAAATGGTACTGGCAAAACTGAATCTCCACCTGTAGAAGAATGAAACTAGGTCCTTATCTTTCACCTTGCACAAAAGTCAACTCCAAATGGATCAAGGACCTCAATGTGAAACTGGAAACCCTGAAACTATTAGAAGAAAATATTGGCAGTAACTTATGTGATATATGCGTAGGAAAGGATTTTCTAAATCAGAAGTTGCTCAGGAATTATGTTCAGCAATCAATAAGTGGGACTGCATGAAACTAAAAAGCTTCTCTACTGTGAAAAGAAACAATCAAAAAAGTAAAGAGAAAACCCACAGAATGGGAAAAAATCTTCACCAGTGACACATCTGACAGAGGTTTAACTTCCAGAATATATGAAGAACTCAAAAAACAAAGAATCGAGAAACCAATGACCCATTTAAAAGATGGGCTAAAGATCTAAACAGAGAGTTCTCAAAGGAAGAAATAAAGATGACTAAGAAACATCTCAAAAAGTGTTCAACATCATTAGAAATTAGGGAAATGCAAATTAAAACCACCCTAAGGTATCACCTTACCCCAATCAGACTGTCTAGGATCAAGAGAACAAATGGTACCAAATGCTGGTGAGGACATGGAGAAAGGGGAAAACTCATTCACTGCTGGTGGGATTGCAAACTCGTGCAGCCGCTATGGAAAACAGTGTGGAGGACTCTCAAAAAACTAAAAATGAACCTACCATATGACCCGGTTATACTGCTCCTTGACATATACCCGAAGGACTCATCCTATTGTAGAGACACTTGTACAACCATGATTGTTGCTGCTCTTTCACAATAGCTAAGAGATGGAAGAAACCTAAGTGTCCCTCAACTGACGAGTGGCTAACAGAAATGTGGAATATTTACACAATGGAGTTCTGTTCAGCAGTAAAGAAAGATGAAATAATGAAATTTGCAGGTAAATGGATAGATCTAGAAACTGTTATACTAAGTGAAGTAACAGACTCAGAAAAATAAACAACATATGTTCTCCCTCATATCTGGCTTCTAGCACCAAATCCTTTTAAATTCCAGGTCCTTTTAACAAGATGATGATATACAGCAGTCTCTTCTGCATGAAATAACTACCATAATCATGATTTCAGCTGAGCCTGATCACTAAGCATAGTCACAGTTGGGCTTGTTGACAATTGTGCTCATTCATTAAAGGAGTGCCAAGCAGGGTCACTGGACCCTCACCTCAATATCCAGCCACTCTTCCCAGCCAACAATCCAGCCTTGGAAGACAAGAGAAAAACAAGGAAGAACCCAATAGAGGAATGGTTTTGGAAGCCCTTTTCAAGAAACTCCAATGGACTCTCATATGAACATTTGAAAATTGCCCTGTTCTGACTTTTTTCTGGTTCCCTGTCTAGAACTTGTAATGCTAATTACTCTTGCCTTTACTTCCCCTTCACATCTCCCATTCATGATTCAAGGACTTTCTTCTCCCCTTAGAGACAAAAGTTCTGCAGTTTGGGAGGCATTTAGATAGACCCACCGAAGGGGTACTCCAATTGCCTCACTCTGTGTCCCTGTTCCGCATGGAAGAAGCCAAAGTGGTCAGAGTCCCTATTCCCTATTGGCAATTTGGGTAACCCCTTCAGAGGATGGTGTGATAAGAATAGGAGGTATGAATTAGCTAGGCACTTATGGTAAAAAGACCCCAAAGAAATGTAGGCAGTTTCTTGGTTAAATCTCTAAATGTCCTTGGGCCTGTTAGCAACATACTCTGTTCCAAGGCCTAAATGTCAAAAGTATTTGGGAGCTTGTATCTAATCCTTAAAAGATTTTAGGGTCACCTCTTCAGATTGGGGAATGTTGGAGGGGAGGGAGTGGTCATGGATTTGATCAAAACACCTTATATCCATGTATGAAACTCTCAAAGTTTTTGTGAAAATTTGAAAAAATGCACAAGAGCAGGTTTCCTAAGTATGGGAGATAATTTTGTTTTATTGGCAGAAGATACCCAACCAAAGGGTTTCCTTGGTTACAAAGCACATCAACTATTTTTATCAAAATCTTATAAATGTACAGTTAAGATTTTATACCTTACAGCACAAAAGCTGAGGCACAGATAAGTGTGTGATGCTGTCCTAGAAAAATGGCTCTTTAGGGGCTGACTGGGATTAGGTCTCAGCACTAAAAAAGTTTTTTTAATGTTATTTTCAGATTTTAGATTTGCTTTCCATATTAACAATTTCTCAAAGTCCTTTCTCGATTAAATTTCCATATAGGATCACTTTTTTCCTGGTGAAAGGCTTTTTCCTCCCACCTCAAATCATGCTCCATTTAGTGTAGGTTCTATGGGACTGAACTTTAATCACATTTTTGGACAGTCGAGCATTGTGATGGCTGATCTTGATTGGTTGTCATCTTAATTGAATTGAGAGATATCTGGAAGATCAGTCAGAAGAACGACTGGTTGTATCTATGAAGGCATTTTCAGAGATCATCAGTTCTCTGACCTAGTCAATTTTTCAATAAACTGATGACATCAAAACTTCAACAGACTATTAGGAGCTGGTAGAATTGAGAAAGGTGGTTCCTGGTTCAAAGAAGTGTATCACTAGAACTGTGTGTATGCAGGAAATACCTTGGTCTTGCCCCTTTTCTAATACTCATCTCTGTTTTCTGGATACCACATGCCACTGATGCTGTATTTGGCTTTATAACAGACCCAGAAATACAGAGACAAGTGGCCATGGATTGAAGCTCCTGAAGCTGTGAACCAAAATAAGTTCTTCCTGTTTAAAAATTATTTCTCTGGTTTTTGTTGTTACCATGATGAAATAGTAACTCATGCTGTGCTGTGTTCACAGATATCATTCTGGAGTTCTCTAAATCCAAAAGGCTTAGCATAACATGATTGTAAATTGATTACCAATAATTTCTTCCATGGTATATGATAATTACATCAATATTATAAATGGTATACATCACACTAAGTCCCTCCTATGACTACATCTGATGACACGGTACAGTGCTAATAGCATCCCCCACTTGTATTGTACAGTTACAAGCTAATGAAACCAGATTCCTATTCTCTTTTCCTCCCAAGTACCCTGTTATTGAGTCAGTCCTCATCAATACCTATCGGTCTCTAAAATCTCTGCCCAGGACCTGCAGTTTTAAGCATTTTTTTTTTCCTATTCTAAGGGACTAACCAAGATCTAAGTATCTTGATCTTGATTATATGAATTTCAATGCCCTGTCTTGTCTGCTCTAAGAACCAGAAACTATTGGCAAGAGCTATTATAAATAATGTATTGTAGAAACACTTGTTTTGACTTAGTGGCTGCTCTGGGAAACCTTCAGTCAAATCGTGCACTACATCTCCTAGTAACAGTTAAAATACAGGAAACAAATGGGAGCAACAAACTGTGCCAATTATAGTTAAATCAGAGAAAGAGCTCTGTGTACATTTCCCAGAAGACAAAATTTAAATAACATGCAAAATGAAACATGCAATGCTGACTAAATCACCATGAAAATCTCTCTTTTAAAAAGTTTTGCCTGCCTGATGATTTAATATTGTCAATGAAGAATATTGACCTGTTTTCAGGTCTGTAGCAAACTGTCACTGGATACAAAGTACTCACCAAGGTAAAATTTAAAGACCACAAATGCTGAGAAGCAGATTTCCTGACGTGCATGAAATGCATTATCATAGAAGATAGTGCACATCCACCTAAACAATAAACATTAGTAGATACTGCAAATGACAAAATAGGCAAACATTAGAAAGAATGGAGTTGATTTTACCCAGGAACATTTTCTTTGAGAAGACATTATTTAGTTGAATGATAAAAGGAGGCAGTCATGACAATATCTTAGGAAAGAGTATTCCAGGCAAATATATTCAAATGGAGAATCTCATGAGCTGATTGTTTAAAAGATAAAAGGAAGCCAACATGGAGGTAGTTTTCCCAGTAATGGAAGGATGAGAAATGAGGTTGGAGAAAATGACACCTCACAGATAACAACCAATTATTTAGTATGGTTGTAAGAAGATGTCATTAGAGTTCTAAGAAGAGGTATTATGAACACACACACGCATTATTTGTCTTTTTATACAAAACTAATTGAGGAAGAATAGAGGAACTAAATTGTGAAACTCTTGTAGCTCAGGAATTGTGGCAGTACTTTATGCAGTAATTATATTAGTGGACACGGGAAGGAGAGGAGCTTGTGGAGACGACATAGGGGAACGAATGAGTTGAAGTATTACTCTTAATTATTTTATAAACAATTGGATGGGTGGTGTTTTCTTTAAATAATGAAGACTATGACAGAAGAAGAATTAGGAGGAAGAGATTGAAATTAAGAATATAATCCTGGCCATAAAAGACTTGCATTGTCCATGGACATCCAAGTAGATATGTTGATTGGGAAGTTTAATATATAAACTTGGGATATGGAAAAGTATTCTGAATGAAATATTTAATTCAGGAGTGATCGCTATATGTACAGTGTTTAAGAATATAAATAGGGGACTAGAGAGGTGTTTGCTGCCATATTTGATGACCTGAGGTTGATCTCTGTAATTTATTTGGTGCAAGGAGAGAACCAACACCTGCTTAGCTCCACATGTAACCCCCCAAATAAATAAATGTAAAAAAACTAAAAAGAGTCTATAAGGATGAGGTTACATATTAAAGAAAATTAAACAGAAAACAAATGATAAAAGGGCAATGCCCTTGGTCACTGTAATATTAGGAGGTCTTGTGGTCAAGCATCTGGGAAAAGTAACAGCCAGTTTGGTAGGTAAGAAAGAATGAGATTAGATATTCACAGATGCTAAAGAAAATATTTCTAGTTAACCATGTCAACTAGTGTCCATGTTCAAGAATGCTGAGGGAAAATTGACTGCTGACTTCGGTAAGATACAGGTCAAGCTGGCATGTAGGAGATTACTTCAGTAAGGTTGCAGGAATAGGAACTTGCTTGGAGACAATTAATTGCAGTTTGTTATGGAGAAGTGCTATTAACTAGTACTGCTATTATTTTTGGGGTGGGGTCTTTTTGAGACAGGGTCTCCCTCTAACCCCAGTTGCTCTGGAACTCATTACAGAATAGACTGGCTTCTGTCTCATAGATCCACCTGCCTCAGCTTCAGAGGCTCAGAACTCTGAGATTAAAATGCTGAAATTATTATTACACTCACCTTAGGACATTAATTTGTGTACTAACTGTTGCACACTGATCACAAAATTCCGTTTCTCAAATATTGCTCCAGACTAACTGGAGGAATTAAATGCATAAGTCAACTATAGCACTCTAGTATTGCTACTTTTAAGGGTATTTTGCTATAAAGGTGAACTTTTTGTCTTGGTCATCTTGTTTTTCAGTGCTGGAAAGTGAATCCAGTGCCTTATGCATGTTTCACAAGTATTTTGACACTGATCTATAGCCCCAATTTTTTCTATTTGGAATGACTTTATATAGATGATCACTCTATTCAAATCTGGTCTTGAAGTTGTATTCTTCCTGCCCCAGCCTCCCAGGAATTGGGATCATAGGCATGCACTACTATGCTTGGCTATATACTTTAATATGATCATATTTAAATTGAGCACCTTGATATGTCTTCATTATATGGGATTAGAATGTGTTTAGTTCCCAGGTAAAATGATTTCATAGGAAAAAAGATATATTTGAGGCAGAAGAGGAACCTAGAGTGTTCTTCCAAAAGATAACAAGAAAATGCAGTATCACAGAACACAATGGAGCAATAAAAGCAAGGCCGATTGCTTCACCATAAGACAGAAGGCCAAATTTTTGTATACCAATGCAGCTGAGGCTGTGGGATTATGTGGGAAGATGATGATAGCTCTCCTCTGGTGATCCTATTCTCTGTATTAAAATAAGAGTCAATCAGTTGAGGGCTTAAGTGGGAAAATGCAAGTTATTTAGAGAAGAAAATATGTGGCTGCTTTTTCAACAAAAGGGAAAGTAAATTTACTAAGATTAGATTTCCCAGTTTTAATAAATGCAATGAAATGGATATGTATGAGTAATCTCCAAAAACTTCAGGTATTGAAATCTAATCCCACTGTCTATACTAATAGAATAGTGTGATAGCTAATCTTGATTGGCAACTTGATGAGATATGAAATCAGGAATGAGACACTCTGCTGGGAGGGTCTGTAAGGGCATTAACTGACAGAAAAGAGACTTCCCCTCAAAGTGAGTAGTACCTTCTTTGGCTGGCCCAGACATAGGAAGTCTGAGGAAAAAGCAATCTTGCCGGCATACATGGTTTTCTTGTCAGTGAGTGAGTTTCTGCTGCTGCTGCTGCCTCTCTTTTAGAATGTCAAACCCTGGGTGCTGTGGACTGAAAACTGATGACTCTCCAGGAATCTCCCAGCCTGAACTGTCATATGGGCACTGCTGCTGACACATCAGTCCAGATGCAAAGACTGAGAAACTGCTGGGTTCTTATCCCTTCCAACATGCAAATGGCCACTGTTGGACTATCCAACCCTTATCATGTAAGTCAATCTAATAAATCTTTTCTTATAGTTACATTTTATTTCTCTAGAGAAATCTGCCTAATGCAGATGGAAAATTTTTGTTGTTGTTTATTTTAGAGAGAATCTCATGAGGGCTAGGTTGGCTTATGTGCTGATGGTGGCTAGTCTTGAACCCCTGATCCTTGGGTCTCTACCTTCTAAGTGCTTGGATTACACATATACACAACTGGTACCTGGCTAAGAAGGTAGAAACCTACTCAATTATGATGTTTAAAGGTAGAGAGGGAAAGTGACCTTCTATGGGGGAGCGACTCTAGATAGGTTGACTGGACTCCAGTGGATTAACTCAAGTGGAGAGAAATCTGGGCACACAAACTTGACTGGATGGGCCTTGACATGTATGGAAGAAAGTACGAAGTCCAGTGGGGGGTGGCTATAGTGGGTTGTAGATAAAGGAGAATGTCTGGATAGGATTAATATGTATTATATTAAATGCACAAAAATTAAATAAAAATATGCAGTGAGAAGAAATAAATGTAGGTTTAGGAAAATGATTAAATTTACGTTGATTCTTAAGGGTGGATACATCATAATTTAATATCACTGGCTTTGTAAGAAGAGGGCAAGAGACCAAACAAACACAGAGATGCACATACGTGTTCCTTGTTTTGCCAGGTTCTAGTTTGCTACCCCACAAGGTGGAGGTAGGAGGATCTCTTGTAGGTCAAGGCCAGCCTGTTCTGCATAGCGAGTTCCAGGTCAGCTGGGCCTGAAGGGAGACCCTGTCTCAAAACCAAAACCGAACAACAAAAAAAAAGAAAGTACCAGAAGGAAGGTGCTGAAGATTGGACTGTAGGCCATCTTGCCATCCAAAGAAATCTCAGTTCAGTTAATTTGTGGAAAAAAGCCTTACTTTTTTGAGAAGAGGGACATGAAAATCCAAGGTGAATGCACACTAACAGGATGGCTGTGAAGCAAGAAGCTGCTGTGCTTGAGAGTAAAACATAGAAAACGTGGTGGCCGAACACAGCTGCCTCTTACAGAATCAGTCAGAGCTACTAGAGTCTTCTTGTGTAGATCTAAAACTTGTAGTTTCTTTTGAAAATATGGCTATGTGACTATGACTATGACTAGACCCATACATAAGAAATCAGTGGTAGAACAAATCACTCTACCATCATCACCAGAAAAGAAACTTACTGTTGACATCTAACCTTGACTCTGTCACAGCTGCCTCTTACAGAATCAGTCAGAGCTACTAGAGTCTTCTTGTGTAGATCTAAAACTTGTAGTTTCTTTTGAAAATATGGCTATGTGACTATGACTATGACTAGACCCATACATAAGAAATCAGTGGTAGAACAAATCACTCTACCATCATCACCAGAAAAGAAACTTACTGTTGACATCTAACCTTGACTCTGTATTATTTTTATAATAGTTTAATTGACAATAATAGCATTATACATAAGTAATATATTACAAAAAACTAACTTGAAATTTGAATGCAAAAAAATTAGCTATTCTTAAGTCTGTGTGTGTCTCTAAGATAAAATGGATGACTATTTCATTTTTTTATATTTTATTTTTTATTTTTATTCAATGTGTATGTGTGTATTGCCTGCAAGTAGGTAAGTGCACCCATGTAGCGCAATGCCCGCAGAGGACAGAAGAGGCTGTCAGATCCCCTGGAACTGGAGTTTCAAACAGTTGTTAGTTGCCATGTTGGTGCTGGCATTTGAACCCAGGTCTTCTGGAAGAACAGCCAGTGTTCTTAACCACTGAGCCATCTGTCCAGCCCCCAAATGGATTAGTTTTTCTCAGATATTTTCTCACAGCAACAAAACAAATAATTAGCATGCTTTTCGCCCATGCCAAAAGCCACCATCCCTTCGCCTTACTGTGTCAAGCCTCCTGGCTCCTGTCTCCTGTTCTCAAGCCTCCTGTCTCCTGTCTCCTGTTCTCAAGCCTCCTGGCTCCTGCCTCCTATTCCTATCCGTTGTTTGTATCTTCTTGACTTTATCCGTAATGCTGTCTGCATGTGCTGAGTCTTCCATTTTTCTTCAGAAGATGATACTTGAGTAGGAGACTGACTCTTAATCATATTTCCTGTGGCATCTAATGCAGTGTGTGACATTAAATCAATTCTCACATAACTGGGAATACCAGCCCACCCTGTACTGGGTACAATGATA